>NW_026775578.1:47603571-48209285 GCF_030987335.1 Cornus florida
TTGCCATCGAAGGCCCCAGCCATAAGCTTAGAGCACTTAGAAGGTGGATCATCCCTCACAGGAGGACGCTTATGCCCCTACTCGGATTGAACCCCCTTCTGTTTTTGAGAAGGGTAAAACTTATTAGCCTCAACAAGAGTGTTCTTCCTCTCCTGCAGCAATTTAGCAGCTACCTCCCTCTCTTTCCTAGTCGTATGGAGTTTTAGAGGGGGAAGTTCCATCGCTGATTAAGAAAGAAAAAGAGGGACAGGCGATAGAAGGCTAGCCTCGGTATCAAAAACATTAAAGTCAATCGGCTCCTCGGGATTTTGAACAATCGTGGGAGAATCACTATAGATTGTCTCAAGAAGAAAGGAGGAGAAAATGACTTTAGCAGAAGGAACGTTGCTCCAGACTCTTTCCTGTAAATAATCAAGATGGCTATCTACAAATTTTGAAGAGAAAAAATCAGTTTTGTGACCCATGAAGTCATAAATATAATAAAAATGCTTTACGATGCAGACAAAACAAGAAGACTCGCCCGAATCATTAAATGTAGGAACGGATGGGGCATGAAAACTCGATCGAATAAATAGATCCCGAGCGAGCGGAGAGCGCCACACCCCTCCAACTTTAACAATTTTATCTTTCCACTCTTTGTTAGAAGTGTTAAGATGAGAGAAAGGTTCTACTCAGTCTAAAATGAAAGTGGAACCTACCCTCTCCACCTTTCATTCTATCAAGAGTATAACATAATAGAAAATTAGCAAGATTCAAGGTCAAATCTTGAACCCTATTTAAAGCAAGAAGGTAAGAAAGGATGCGAAAAAAAATAGGGTTAACCTAAAAGGGAGCCAAATTCAACACCAATAAGACCCAAAAATAGAAAGGGTTAAGGGGAAATCGAAAAGCAGGAAAATGTAAAGCAGAGAAAAGCATCTCGCTCTCTTCCAAACCCTCACCGGTACTAAAGTTTAAGCTGAGTTAAGGGTAATATTAGAAGGAACACGGTTTTTCATCCTCAATTGAGCGATTGAAAAAGATTTCCTTTCCACCATATCCAGAGGGAGGATTATAGGACCCTCGGCATAACCACTCGAACTCACCACCGCAGTCCCTAATTCAGAATTAGATATATGAACACTGTGAGTTCGTTCGCTACTTTCTTGACTCATAATGCTAAAAAGAGGGAACGAAAGAAAGACTAACCTAGACAGACGAAATAAGATGACGCAGCAGCGGTCGGATTCTTGTTTAAACTTATAAACAGGATCACAAACACGAACACCCAAGTGACAAGAACACAATATATAAGCAAGATGAAGCGGAGAACGAAGAGGCGAGAACGAAACCCTAAAAATCAGAAGCACAAATGGTAATGATAGGCAATAACAACGCAAAAACTTCTCCACTTCCTGAAAGCAATTGTAAATTCCATATATGAATTCAATTCATAAAAGGAATTAGGGGCAAACTGTGGAGGGAAATTTCCCCACCAATCATAATGCATCACGTATCAATAGGTGTGTAACCCATTATTAACCAAATTCGCCATAAAACCCAGTATAAGCTACAAACCCAACGAGAAAGGTCCACAAATATATCAAGTCAGCCCAATTAACCAAGGACAGTCCACTTGACATAAAACAGACCAGGGAATGGCTCAAGAACGACAAGACCCCAATTTCCATAACGCCTACCATAAAAGAGAGGGCCGTAAGTTCAGGGAGCATAAACGCCCACGTTCATAAAAAACTGCCAATAATGGCTCCATATAATTCTCTTTATGTGCTTATAAGTAAAGGATGGATGAAAAGAGAAATCCATCGAATTCCCATCATTGTTCCTCTCTTGTGCAAATTATCTATTGTCTTCTCTATATTTCATACACTTTCTTTTGATTTATTTCTTTAAGTGTTTGGGTGTGAGAAATTGCACCTACAAACCTTTATTCCATAACCTCATAAAACCCGTTTTATCCACAATTTACCACACACCACACTAACCATTCCCACCAAGCTATGATGAATATCATGAGTTGAAATACAACATACTTGGGACAACCATGCACTCCATTATCAATACAAAATCATAATTAGAATAATAAGCATGCTTTTACATACAATTCATCAAGAGGCTCACATTGGCAGCTAAATCACATAGCATGTAACTTCAATACAAAAGATAGTCTCATGTAAGCAAGTTTTTATATAATTTGTATATTAGACATGGCTTGACTCACGATCCTTAACATTTGCCCCAATTAAACCACATATAATACACAATATACACATAAAATATACAATCTTACAAATTAGCACACTTAGCACATTATCTTCATGCTTTGCAACACAAAAAATAGCATCAATTTTAATTCAAGCAACAATTAATCAATTTATTATCATGCTTGAAACCCTGGAACACAAATTTCTCAAATTACACCACAATAAGTATGTTTTCAAGGGGAAAATAAGAAATTGATTACAACTTCTTATGACTTCACAAGTTAGACAACTCCTACCTCAAGTATACAAAACCTTAGCTTGCTCCAAGCTTAAAATTCCACTAATTTGAAAGCTTGAGCCATCAAAATGAAGAGAAGAAGAAGGTGAACAACATTCCCTCTTGGAGTTACCCCAAAAGCTCAAGCCCAAGCTTAGGTAGAAATCTCCAAGTACTCTAATGGCCTCTAAATTTATATCATTATGTAGATCAAGAGATACTCTACAACTTTCCTCTAGCCCTTCCTCTAAATCTAAGCTCTATGGATTTCGAAAATCTCTAGGTAGTAAAATCTCTAATTTCTCACTATGGTTGTGTAAAGAAGAAGAAGAGTAATAACTTTTCCTTCTTGCGTAACGCTCAAAATCAAAGCAAAATAAAGTTTTTCTAAGCCTATAGATGGTGGTGATATATCTATAGATATAGAGAGAGAATGTGAGGGAAAAAGATGATGAATAGTGGGAGAAATTGGGAAAACTTCTCTTATTTATACTCCCTTCACAACTTTCTTCTATTTACGTCACTTAACGCAAAAATTCTATAGCTAATTACTCTCTTCCTCTAAGCAAGTTCCATGAAATTACTCTAAGGCAACAATTCATCGAAAATATAATAATAACGCCCTCCAATGATCTTTCGTTTAGGCCTTCACCATTCCCGTATACTTAGGCCACCCCAGTCTGGGTTTTCCTGGTCCAAAATTCGAAAGTCTTAGAAATGGATCCAAATACACTTTTAAGAGACCCAAGCTCAAAGAAATGTCTCGAATGACTATCAAGACTCACGTGGCACACAAAACGAAGCATAGTACGCAAAACGATGAGCCGACAAATTTTTTTTTTTAAATTTAAAAAATGCCAAAAATTTTAGGTCGTCATAGTCTACCCTCCTTAATAGATTTCATCCTTAAAATCTACCTTCCTTAAGAGGAAGGCTCCGTGTTGTCCATGATCACATAATCCGCTAAGGGAACTCTAACCAGTGCCATAACACAATCCGCAAATTACAACCTACTCACATACTCAATGTCAAGGAAACTACTCATCTCAAGGTCGCGAGTAACGTAACACCATGTCAACGTCATCATCAAAAGACACCTCCCCAGAAAATTTTTGGATTCTTACAAGATAGGTCTAACACGCAACATTCTACACAATCCATGCCAAATGACGCCTCAGGTACTTACAAGAATAGCAATTATAAAACCGCTCGACACACCCACTCGCAAGCTGGACCTGTGATACCAAAGATACACATAAAACCATTTCTGACATCCACTACCTCTGATAGCTATTCAATAGCTGCAAAACCAACTATCGGTTCTAAGATTGAGCAACACATTATACCAACCAGAAAAATAACTCTTTAACGGTCACACCAAGGAAAAACCACCCGCACACTCACGTGCATGATTTGTAACGTCCATTCTACATGAAACTACTCCAAATAAAACATCTAATTCACATCCACGTGATACACTCACACACCTGATATTATGTAAAGGAAGGACTGACTGAGAGAAATGGTTGACCAGGCCATTCCCATCATCAATCTGACCCTAACACCAACTTCTTGTCCTTAGGTCTAATCCTCAAGTAACACTCCATAATCCTTAGAAGAATATCGCATAACTAAGCTCAAAGCAACATCAACACATGATTCACGCTATAAACTCTATTCAACACTATTAACACCGAGACTCTAGGAAAACAAAATCCTCGGTCCGTGATCCATACCCAATACTCTATATGCTATAACCTCTCGAAACAATCGCTACCACAATGAAATATTTCACCTCTCTCTGTAGAGGTAAATCAACTGATCCTAATCAGACCCTCACTCGAGGCTTCCAAAAAAAGAGGAGACTCTATGGAAGTCCACCCATCTACTGGCACGCACAGCTCCTATGCAGAGAAATAAAACTCACAAATAACAATGTCCTTACCAGGACCAAATCATGCAATGGGGAAAGCAAACCCTGCTCTCGTAACGAAACTGAATACACACCTGTCGATACCTTGCATACGAAATGCCAAGAAAAGAAATTTTACAGAGAAGAGAAACAACTCTGCCCTGCATCCCATGCATCTATCATCAATACGCAATAAGGATCAATGCCTTAGAATGAAAATGTCAAGGGTTAAAATAACGCATCATCATCTAGAAAAATAATCAACAGGCACACACGTAATCATTTAAATACATTATTGTTTCATTACATAACAGTCATAACCGATACAACATTTCTAATAAGAAGTCCATACTACAAATTATAAATCATATCCTACCTCATGGGCTCACACATTAACCATCATGTCATCACCATCTGATCCGAAACCACACTATCGGACTTGTCCACCATCCTGGCACAAATAAACCTGCTACTGCACAAAACTCATGGGTATCCCCCGTTACAACCAGAAGAATAATGTACATGTACTTCCTGTTAAACATAATATCACAGGTATCCCCATTGCACAATGCAATCACAGGTAAACCCCCATTACAACACAACACACACGACTCACGGGTAGCCCCTGTTACAAACTCATGACTCACAGGTATCCCCCGTTACAACATAATACTCACAGGTCTCCCCCGTTACAAAGATAACACACACGACTCACAGGTAACCCCTGTTAAAAACTCACGACTCACATGTATCCCTCATTACAACACAAGACTCATAGATATCCCCCGTTATAAACATAACACACACGACTCACAGGTAGCCTGTAATACCCCTAATTTTAAAAGGATATATTTGGAATTTATTTATTTACTTTATTGCATTTTTAATTGATTATTTGATTACATGGCTAATTGTTTATGTGGTTATTTGAATTATTTGTTTAATTTAATTATGTGTTTAAATTGGGTATTTTAATTAATTGTTTTTGTATGCCCCAAATGGTTCTTGGATTTGAGACCAAGGATAGTTAGTCAATCTCGCCTCGATAAAGTTGATTAGTGGTTTTTGGTGTGAATTGTGTAGGTCTGGAATTGAAATTGGGACGGCATTGCATTTTTATAGCATTACTCTATTCAAATGCATTGTTTTGTTGTATACTAGTTATAATTGATATTTTGTGCATTGTTTATGAATTATATTTCCCCGATGCATGATCCTAAATTCGTTTTTCCCATCCATTGTTTGTTTGACTCAAGGGAGTCCAAAGTAGGAGCTTTAGGCAATTTTTACTGAGTAAGTGGTTGCTCACCCCTTATTTAACAAATTTCAGGAACCGGACCGATCATGGAGGAAAATCCATAACCCCAAGCTTGAAGCTTATTTATGGACTTCTTTTGAATACTTTTGTAAATGATAGCTTGACAAAATTCTACTTGTAGCTATTGTCTCACTCACATGCTATTATGACTACTTCTATTTGGTAAAGGCTCGTATGTTTTGGGATATGTAAAACTTAATTTGTATACATTTCATTACTTCTGCTAGTTGAGAGAACTTGTGGGATGTAACTATATATTATTTTGACATGTAATCTTAATGTAGATGGGACTTTGGGAATGCTATGTAATTATTTTGGCTTAATTCAAGTGTGTGTCGGTATAAAATGAAAGTTAGAGATGGAGCTGGAATGATTATGGCTGGTTTAAACCATGTTCACATGGAATGGGTTTCCCCACTTTATTTTACAAGTATTTATAACCTTAAAATTGCATATAATAGGTGTTTGGGAGTGTTCCAGGGCATATGAGGCGCCTTATAGCTCATATGAGGTGCCTGATAAGCTTTTCCCCCTTCCCATTTTGACTACTACCTTTAAGAGGCGCCTCATAAAGCATAGGAGGCACATTTTAAGTTTCTGAGGTGCCTGGGAAGGCATGTGAGGCGCATGGGACGCCAGCAGCAAGTTCAATTTTGATTTGGCAACTTCAATTTTGATTCAGCTTTCCAATAGTACAAACTTCATTCAATAATTCAAAATATAGAGAAAGTTATAACCATTTTAGTGTGGACTGTTTCAGATATTTGCTAAACCGAAAAGGGCCAATTTTGTCAATGTTCTTGCATCTAGAAACTCACCAAATGGGTTTAAATGGTTATTATGGCTTAAATTAACTCCTTTTGACTCATTTAGAGTCAACTCACTCCTTTCCCTCACCTTAAAATGACCATTTCGCCCTTGTTGTATTATTGGGTTCAGGTAAGGACTCGGATTCATTTCATCACCCGGTAATGATTCAGATCCTTCAGATTTGGATCATTACATTTTAGGAGATCTTAAAAGGATATTTTGAGAAATGTGACAGTTGATTGCACCTGTGAGTTAAAATTTTTGGTTTTGGGCGTAACAAAGCTCATGCATGCACAAAAGCCCAAAAATAATATAAGAATAAAATAAATCAGTTTTTGAGTTTAAATATAAAAAAATACTATTTTTTTTTTCTTTTGGAGGGAGGCAATAGAAACAAATTATTGTTGTTACCATAAAATTATTGTATAACATATACAAATTGATATTATAAGTACGTGTTTTTATTGTTATAAATATATTTTTTGAAAGTTATTTATTGCCATAAATTGACATGATATATAAGTATATATTATCTTTTAATTATAAAAATTATGGCCTTAATGTCACACATATACTACTATATTTGCACTATGGTCCTAAATTTGAGGCATTTCCAAATTGGAGGTCTTAGGCGACGCTTTACCTCGTGGACGTTCCTGCCTTCGGTTTGGCGTGGACTAATTCCTAACTCCCATCCACTAATAGTTTTAAGGGTAAAGTGCAAAATACCTCCCTAAACTATTGTGCTCCCCTGAACTATTGATTTGTTGCAACTAAGGATAAATCTATCACAAAAGATTTTTTTTACCCTTTCTCATTAAATTTGCCATTTCTTATTAAATTATTTTAATATATTTTTCTTTTCTAAATATTAAGTATACCATTTACCTTAATTTATTATTAGTATCAATTTATCATTAAAAAAAAAAAAAAAGGATTTGTAACTACCATTTTCTAAAATTATTAACTTATAATCAAAATTTTATAATTTATAATAAAATTTATTACACTCAATTTAAACTTTTTTATAGAAAAAATACCTTATTGTTCATACAATATATTCATGAAAGTTTATAAATTACTTAAATAAAAAAATACATTCTTTTTATGCAATATATTCAAGAAAAAATAAGAAATTACTTAAATTATTTTTTAAAAAATTTACTTAAATTTTTATTTAAAGATTTAATTTTAAAAATTAAAGGTAAATTAATGCAAATTTAATGGAGAATTTTTCATCAAATTAATATGAAATTTTTTTCATAATTTATTTCAATAACAAAAATGATTAAATATAATTGAATAAGAAAGGGCATTATGGTCATTTAATGAAAAATAGTCAAGGCATTGTGGCATTTTGCAACTAAATGTGATAATTCTGGAGGTATTATGCACAAAGTATACTTCACGTAGATTATTAGCAAATTCAAACATAGTTCAGGGGTATTTTTTGTACTTTACCCTATTTTTAAATTACAAAATCTAATTTTAATATGAAACTACTGTGCTTTCTGAAATTAGTTTATACTGTTTTGGTATAAATTACTCCTGCTATTTTCACAAGGGATACAATACCTCATATTTTAAAGTGTTGATCGAAACTACATCAATAGAATTAAGGATAATACTTAGCTATTCACCAATGAGTAGCTTCACCCTACTCACCCCTTATGTGTTTTAATAACAAAATAATACATCAACTTTAATAAAAAAAAATATAAAAAAAGCCCTATATGTTTATTCAATGGTTTATCCAAGAAAGTAGAAGAGGGAGTAGGTTATTTTTTTATTAAAGCTGATGTGTTATTTTATTATTGGAACACATAAGGAGTGAGTAGGGTAAAGCTACTCACCGGTGAGTAGCTAAGCATTATCCTAAAATTAATAAGTTTAATTCAACTAACTACCATAAAGATTAGAGTGGTGCTACTATGACAACTGTCAAAATACTCAATAGCTCTTTTTTTTAGCCACATGATCAAACGCATTTTAGGGATGTGAAAAAACACGGACTTCAGTAGTAAATGGGGTTTACGGATGTAAAAAGGTCTCTCTCTAGAACCCACCGTTTATCTCTCCTCTCAATCCCACCATTCTCCCTTCGCCTCCAAACCACATTTGCAGCCTCAACCACTCAAAACTCACAACCTTCTCACTACAATCTCAAGCTCTCCATTATCAAAACATCCCTCAAAAGATCTAAGGTTTTCGCAGTCTCATCTTCCTCTACAATCCTTAATAGGCAACAACCCACCAATGGATTTAAGTTCTAACCCAAATTACTCAACTCACACAAATGCAACCATATTCACCATAACTCCTAACAATTTTGAAATTACCCAACAAAGATCCTGCCTCACTCTAAAGTATGGTCCGCAGTCACGGTATCGACCGCTACTGCGGTATAATAGAATTGGACGAATATCAGTATAAACTAGTCAAATTGGCCGGTTCATGAAGGTATATAATGATATCGAACCCTTAAAAAAGCATTATGAACTAACTGATACGTCGTGTATTGGCCTATACTATGACGAACCATGCTCTAAAGTAGAAACAAAGAAAAAGTTCCAATTTACTCAATTAAAGAAAATGTCACTCTCAGATAGTTTCAACTATAGTAATATATCACATCCATTTGATCAAACTCCTTCCATTAAATATGTTTCACCCGACTCCCTGTTCAACATATTCATTGTTTTAGACAAAAAATGTACCCAGCTTTATACCCATACTCCATCTCCATTTGGGTAACAATATCACGATTAATTTTGTTTTGATCAATAACCACAAATCAAAAAAAGTGAGGAAAATCCACACAAATCAATCAATTAATTCTTTTTTTTTTAAAAAAAAAAAAAGAGAGAGAGAAAATAAAACAGATATCTCCGAGAAAGATAGAGTTGGTATATTATATTGCAATAAATAAGATTATTATTGTCTTTGCGTATAAAGAAAAAGGTAAAATTGTCGTTTTATAAAATTTGGTCAACAATTTTTACGAAAATAAAATGATAAGTGTGTCCTTGAACACGCACACCAAACCTTAGAGGATGTTAAAGTAATAAACGTTTAATAGTTTACACAATGTGTAATTTGTTCAAATCTTAAGAAAAACCAGTGTAATTTACCCTTAAATTAAAACTAAAAGTCGGTTAAGAGTAAGAAAGGGGGAGGAGAATGGGAAAGAAGATAGAATTTTCCCTGAGAAAAAGAAGATGAAATGGAGATGAGGGATGGGAGATAGGGGGAGGGAGTTTGGAAATTTTAAAAAAGAGTCATTTTCATGTTTGTGTTTTCATATTTAGTCCTTTTCATGAAAGTTTGGCATTTTCGTATGAAGATGGTTGCTTTTATAGTGGTTTTTAGAAAAATCAAAGTCATGCAAGCAAAACTTAAAAGTCACTCAACATTGATTTGTATTAATATGATCAGGGAAGTTTTTTCCATTTTATTGTGCGAATTAAAAGTCGTCTAAAAGTCGAAACCATTTCTTTCGGACAGAATAGGAGGATTTAATTAATAGTTGGCCTACTAGGTGGAGGAAGGATAAGCAAAAGGATTGAAAATGATTCATCAATTGACATCAAGCAACTACACAACAAGCGAGTCAATTATAACAACCTAAAACAAGTAAAACAAAGAATGCATATTTAGTACTTGCTTTAAATTTAATTAAGCAAGTACTAGAATTTTTAATTTCTTCCAGTTTTAAATGCTAAACACTAATATGGTGCTTCCGAACGCAAACGCAACAATAATGTTTATATTAAAACTTAGGGTTAATTTCACTGATACCCTTCAGATTTGGCCAAATATCACTCCCAAACATTTTTTGAAAATAAATATCACTAAGGTCCATTTTTACTTTTCCGTCACATTCTCATTTATTCCAAAATATCAAGTTAGTTAAATGACCATCATACCCCTCCTTATTACACCCATCTGCCACCACCATTACACCCATCGTCAGCCCTCGCTTTCGTCACCACCACAACAAAGGTCTCATCGGCGGCAGCGGCGACTCCCTCCTCGCTTTCTCCTCTTTCTGTTACAACAGAGGTCTCATCTGTAGTGATGGCAAATCCAATCGCAACCCATGCTACCCATAAATCACTTCGCAAATAAAACCCTAAATTCCTATGTTCAGTCTGACTTTGGCTTTAATTTTCTGGTCTGTTCTTGTTAGGATATTTGAAGAAGCGCAGGTTTGGTCCATTTGGTTCTTCTTTATCCGTCTATAAGCAGCAAATTGAGAAATCCTTGAGATCATCCGCCCTAGGTAGAACATGGTCGTCAGGAGGCCATATATATATATATATAGAGAGTAATGGTTGTATTAGTTGTATAGGTTGTTGATAAGAATGATAGGATAAAACAATAAAATAATAATAAGTACTACGTAATAAATAATTAAACAAAAGCATAAGTTGTTTGGTGCAATCTTTGGGGTGTAAACACCATTCTTTTCTTTAAAATGATTATCAGAATTTAAATTGGACCCAATTTGTTGAAATCATGCCAAAATATTCATTTAATTTCTGATTCTTATATATATATATATATATAACATAAGAAACAATAAAGATATACAATATAATATAATTTGTAAATTTATAAAATATTTAGGAATATATTAGTGTTTTATGTAATTTTTAAGTTAAAAGAGTTATTTTGACAAGTTAAAGGATATTTAAGTCATTTTACATTGTGTCAGAACTGTGCAAGTAATGGTTGGGGTATTAGTGAAAAACGGAACAAACATTTGAAATGTAAATGATAGTTATTTTCGAAAGATATTTAAAAATGATATTTGCCCAAATCTAAAAAGGTGTCGGTGAAATTACTCCTAAAACTTATAATAAGAAAAATCTAATCACAGGACCATAGTAATCCACTTCATTCAAGAAAAAGTTGAATCAACTTTGACCAGATCTAGTGGGCATTTGGGTATGAAGATAGATGGCTACATTTAAAGTATACATGTAAACGTGTCGGATTCAGATCGAATCTGTGCCGATCCAATCCAAATCTGAATTCGATAAGGTTATGCTTGATCCAATCCGATTTGATAATTCGACGGATATTTTGTGAAGAAATTCACATCCGATTTGTTAATAAACGGGTCCGATAATGGAGTGTGTGTATAATTTTTTATTATTAAAAAATTATGTCAAAAGAGAATAAATATAATAAAAAAAAAAGATAAATAAAATATGAAAAAGAAAATTATATCTTTTATTCTTTGTTAAAGAATAAAAATTTCGGAATAAAAATAAATAAAGAGAGTGAAGAAAGAGAGGAGAAAATAATGAAATATTTTGATAATATATAAATATTATATATTATAAAATTAAATTATATATTTTTAATATATTATATAATATATTATCTCGGATCGAATTATTATCGAATCAGATCCACCATAATTTATATCCAATTTGTTAACGGATTATTGAATTTGAGTCGTTAGTGGATTATTGCATTAAATTTTCAATCCATATTCAAATTATCGAATCAAATTCGAATCTTACTCAGATTAAAATCCCTAATTTGAAGTAGAAAAATCAAAGTCATGCAAAGTAAGCCAAGAAGAGCTGGAAGTGAGTCATTATTGATTAGTATGAATATGATAAACATGAAGTTTTTTTCTAATCAAACAACACATAATGTTGATGTTGAAAACTCTGTGAGGAAAAAATCAAATCACGGCAGAGTAGTTGCATCAACTTTGACTCGATCAATAAGAGTCCTTTTCAAATCCCCAATGCTTGTTGGAACAAATCTACAGAGTTGATGTTGAAAACAATGTGAGGAAAAAATTATGTGTTGTTTTGATTAGAAAAAATCAGCCTTAAATAATAAAAACAAACAACACATAATGTTGATGTTGAAAACTCTGTGAGGAAAAAAATCAAATCACGGCAGAATAGTTGCATCAACTTTGACTCGATCAATAAGAGTCCTTTTCAAATCCCCAATGCTTGCTCGAACAAATCTACAGAGAGCATAGTCATTAACCAAATAGAAACGTATGAAAATCTCAGTTTTGCTGTAACCAATTTTTTCTTTATCTACAAAAGTATTGAAGGTTAAGAATAAAAAATAACGGAAGGATCGAAAGACCATTGATCTCTGTAACTAATTTATTGCGACAATGACTATGGCTTAGAAAATTTCTCTCACTTCCAAGTAATGCAATTTATTTATTGTGAAACACCATAGAACTGATGTCACACTGGTTAGTCGATTCAGCTTTACCAATTAGGTAATAAAGGAGATAATCTATGGATTGTTGGTTGCATCTTAAGCATGTGCTTTGGTTGTTGCCGATTAATTAGGATTGAGTTTGAATTGTAATACTAGCAACCCGAACTCGAATTTTAATATTATTTTCATGTATATTTTTCCTTTTAAATACATTATATATAATATTTAAACTATGATTACTTTTTATCTTTTCAACTTTTTTGGTTAAATATGTTAACATTTAGGAAAATTAATTTTTTAAAAATTTATTTATAATTTATTTGGTTCTAGAACTAGACCCATCGTTTCTATCTCCTCGCAACCCCACCACTCTCTGGTCTCTCCCTTAGCCTCGAAAACACCTTCGCTGCCTCAATCACTCAAGACTCACAACCTTCTGCCTACATCCTCAAGCTCTTCACTCTCTAAACAACCCTCAAAGGATCTAAGATTTTCCCCATCTCATCTTCCTCTACAATTGATTCTAAGTTCTAATCCAAATCACTCAGCTCCCACAAACATAACCATATTCGCCATATGTCCTAACAGCAAAGAAAAGATAAAATATTGTCCTATTATCTTTTTAATACAATTAAAAGATAAAATTATCATTTTATAAAACTTCGTCAACTGGAAACAAAATGGCAAGGTTGTCATTGAGTATATGCATCAAAACTTAGGAGATTTTAAAATCATAAACGTTGACGATCTATTATTGTATAAGATATCCAAATCTCAGGAAAAGCTAGTGTAATTCACCCTTAAATAATTTTTGTCGTGAAAAAGAGGACGAAAGGAAGGAGATGAGGGATGGAGATATGGAGAGGGAGTTGGAAATTTTAAGAAGAGACCATTCATTTTTCTGTTTTCATGTGTACCACTTTTTTCTTTTTTCTTCTTTTCCCTCCTGTCATATTTTGTCCTTTTCATGAGAGTTGGGCATTTGCGTATGAAGATGGTTGCCTTTAAAGTAGTCTTCCAAAAAAATAAAAGTTATGCAAGCAAACAAATCAGGAAGACTTGAGAGTCTGTCAACATTGATTAGCATGAATATGAACATAGAAGTTTTGTTCTATTCTATTGTGTGGACAATCCATCAGTGGTTGTAATTTAAAGTCATCTCAACGACGAAGTCATTTCTTTCCGATAGATTTCATTAATAGGAGGCGGAGGAAGGAGAAGGGAAAGGACCGAAAACGATTTATCAATTGACACCAAGCAACCACACAACAGTTAAACCTCTTCAAGGAAAAATCAAATCACAGGACCTGTTAAAGAGAAAGTTACATCAATTTTGACTCGGTCGATAAGAGTCCTTTTCATGGTTGTCGTAGAAAACAAGTGGAGAAAGGAAAGATGATAGAATATTAACCATGTCCAATGTAGTGCTTGCGTGCAATCTTTAATTTATCTTTTCCTAAATAATTATAAATCTCTGGATAGTTAATGACCCACATATGCATATACAAACACGTGTGCACACTCGCGCATTTGGAAATGCCCCCAGGTGCTCAAAAATTGAAAGACAAGAACTGCAATTGACTAGGGGTTCATTTTTTGCCCTCGAAACAAAGTATGAAAGAAGAAAATTACGATAAATAAAACTTTCAACTAGGAAAATTAACTATTTAAAGTAATATTGTTTTTCTTCTGTCACATTTTCTTGAAGTCTAACCATTTACAAAAAAAATAAATAAATAAAATTGATAAATAAAATTACAAGGCCTGAAAAGGTGGCAACCGTTGGGAGAATTTTGGTAAACTGGACAGGTAACATTCATTTGGAGCCATTCATTGATGTAATGGGCATGGAAGAAATGTTGACAATTAGGAAAGCTGCTAACTGTCTACTTGGGCCGGTCACACAGTGTCATACATTGGGCTTGGGCAGCCGTTGGCTCTCACTAGGCCTGTTTTGGGTAGGATTCTATAGTAGATCCATCCAGGCCGAAAATGAAGATGAGCAGTGAAGCAGTTGCGGATAGAGTACGTGGTTCCTCCCTAGCTAGGTCACACAGAGCCGGTGCGGAGCGGGAGTATGAAAGCAACAAAATCTAAGTAACAGATGGTGGGATTGAGAGTAAGAGCGTACGCCGAGTACAAGAACAAAGGCGCGTACAAAGCGTGAAAGCACCACACGTTTAGAAGAATTATGTAACTTAGGTTCCTCCTACAGTAGGATTTGACCTGCCAAATGAAACAAGAAAAGTGCAATCTTTAATTTATCTTTTCCTAAATAATTATAAATCTCTGGATAGTTAATGACCCACATATGCATATACAAACACGTGTGCACACTCGCGCATTTGGAAATGCCCCCAGGTGCTCAAAAATTGAAAGACAAGAACTGCAATTGACTAGGGGTTCATTTTTTGCCCTCGAAACAAAGTATGAAAGAAGAAAATTACGATAAATAAAACTTTCAACTAGGAAAATTAACTATTTAAAGTAATATTGTTTTTCTTCTGTCACATTTTCTTGAAGTCTAACCATTTACAAAAAAAATAAATAAATAAAATTGATAAATAAAATTACAAGGCCTGAAAAGGTGGCAACCGTTGGGAGAATTTTGGTAAACTGGACAGGTAACATTCATTTGGAGCCATTCATTGATGTAATGGGCATGGAAGAAATGTTGACAATTAGGAAAGCTGCTAACTGTCTACTTGGGCCGGTCACACAGTGTCATACATTGGGCTTGGGCAGCCGTTGGCTCTCACTAGGCCTGTTTTGGGTAGGATTCTATAGTAGATCCATCCAGGCCGAAAATGAAGATGAGCAGTGAAGCAGTTGCGGATAGAGTACGTGGTTCCTCCCTAGCTAGGTCACACAGAGCCGGTGCGGAGCGGGAGTATGAAAGCAACAAAATCTAAGTAACAGATGGTGGGATTGAGAGTAAGAGCGTACGCCGAGCACAAGAACAAAGGCGCGTACAAAGCGTGAAAGCACCACACGTTTAGAAGAATTATGTAACTTAGGTTCCTCCTACAGTAGGATTTGACCTGCCAAATGAAACAAGAAACCCTGCTCCAACAGTGGCAATATCAAGCGCTCCTTCACCTTGGAATTCCTAAAAACAAGATTCGAGTTTAATGTAGGTGAACTATGGAGCATAATTGTAAAAGCCATGGTCAGGGCACTCTCAGAAGAACTTGTGCCTTCAATCACTTGGCAAGGCATAGGTCTAATTCCTAGCAAGGTGATATTTCATTCAAATCACCCACAATTTTACCTTTTGTTATTTAAAATATGGGAGAAAACTAATCAAAATGAGTCAAAAGAGAAGAGTAGTTATTTGAATGTGTAACAAGAAGTCGGTCAATCTATTTTGTAGTCAGTTCATGAGAGGTTTCACCATCCTCCCATTCAAACGGCAAATTCAAGAATTTGGGTCAAACTGTTCCGGTAGAGGCAAGAATTGGCAAACTAAAACTTCGCAATTAAAATTTACAATATTTGAGAATCTATATTCTTGAAAATTATTTTCAATATCGGATGACTATAATGGTGTTATGTCATAATCAACTTCACTTGATAGGATAATTGTTGATGAATGACACAAATCGTTCAATCAATATTTGGAGCCTACGAGAGTATTTATGGATCAAAAATAGTTCTCATACAACTCCAAAGAAATGCTTCCGAAAACATTCGGCATCACGATATTGATAGCCAACCCAAGAGAAGCTTAGAATTCAGTTGGTCATTAGAGACCAAAGATATAGTCCAGCCCGTTCTAGCCTTGCGTACTCACATGTGAAGTAGGAGATACATGTATTCCTATATGTAACACTAGGTAATGTCGGCTATATATAACACTAGATAATGTCATAACAACTCATATTAGAATAATTCGTTGTCTATAACAATAACTTTGATACCTAATTTTCTAATTCATTGGATCCAATTCTGTACAATACCGAATAATCATGATCACTCACATGTATGGCACAATCACACATGTTAGTGATCGTAATCATAGTCGTCGGTTAAAGTACAACATGCATGTTGCAAAGGACCTGGACTCATTTTCCAAATCTTCTCAATAATACTTTTCCATCAATTTTGATATCACTGCACTTTGAACATTGTAAATCTCATTAGCCCTATTGCTGCCAATCTCACCACTCTCACCCCTCTGGTAAACTCATAAAATTCAAGGCTACGCCTTCTTTGTGTTTTATGAGTTAATTACGGGTAGAGGTTGAAGAAGTCAGAGCATGAGTGCAAGAGCAATTGGATACTATTTCTTAAAGTGGAGAAAACTCAAATGATCTGAATATCTCTACTTTGTAAGATTCACACCATATTATTCATCCCGTTACAGTGATTCAATGTAAAATAAATAAATATAATATTGAAAAGTATACAAAGTAAAGATGTTAACCTTCGACTCCGAGTATACAAATAAAGTGAAGTGTGACATCACTACAAAAGTCATATTTTGGATTATTTATTAGCCTAATATTTAAAGGCAACAAAAATCCCAATACAAGTGATTTTTTTATAGGGAGAGTGCCTTATAAATGATTTTTTTTTTTTTTGGTAAAATAACATTAGCATTAGAAAAATGTTGGTATAACCTCTCCTCCCACAAAAAGGTAGTGAGAAGTTTGATCTCCCTAGTAAACTTTTTTTATTATCTTTTTGTGTATGTGAGTATTTATATAATCACCAAAAAAATAAAAATAAAAATGAGGGGTATTGAATTGTCATATATCAAAATAATTCTCCTAACACCGCAAAGATAGGTTTCGGGAAATATTTGGCTTCATGATATTGACAGCAAACCCAATAATGGCTTGCGGGTCACATGTGAAGTTGAAAGATACATAAATCAATTGGAATAATTGATATTAAATGTTAGGCCTATATGTACTACATTCCTTTTTTAATGCTAGATAATGACCTTTGTTTGTCCCAGTACAGTAATTAATTTGCAGTCCATAACTACAACTTTTCTACCTAATTTTCCAAACCTTCCCAACAATTCTACTTTTTCATCAGTTTTGATCTCCTCACTGCACTTTGACCATTGCAAATCTCATTGGCTCCAGTGCCCACCAATCCCACACTCCTCTGATAAACTGATATAAAATCATTAGCTTTTGTCAATTAATTATTGATGGTTTTGTATGTTCGCTTGGCAACAACAAAATTGGGTGCCCCTTTAATTAGACTAGGTAGGTAGGAGATAGATGTGTGATACTCAATGGTCACAGTCACCCCAAATTTTCGGAAACATTTTTTTATTTTTCTAATATAATATTTTGAATTCTTTTTGTATTAATGTATTTTTATTAGTTGCAGTATTCCACTAAAAACTGGATTTTGGAATTTTTAATGAGCACTGAAAAGTGCGTATTTAAACCCCTTAAGCTTAGGCATTCTAGTACATTTATTTTACTTTACCGTTTTAGATTGATTTCGTGTTATTTTCATTTTCAGGCACTTATCCCGAAAATAAGCTAACTCAGCCAAATAAAAGCTTAATTGAAGTAATTCTGGGATTGAACAAAGAAAGAAGTAAAGTGGAGGAAGAAATAAGCAAAATGAAGCAAAGCAACAAGTTCGATCAATCCAAGTCCAAGGTTCGATCGATCGAACATTGATCGATCTCAGCACTTCAAGATAGATCCAAGCTTTGACCCAAAGCACTTAAGTTCAAAAGTTCGATCGATCCAACATCATTCTTTGATCGATCGAACACCTTTGTCCTTATCCAAATAATTGATCCTATCCACAGCTGTACCACCCACCAACCACTTTTGTCCTTTTCCCATAAATATCTCCCATAAATATCTCGGATTTGTCTTTTTCCAAAAAGCTAAGCCAATTGGATCGATCCAGCCTAAGTTCGATCGATCTCACTTACTTTCGATCGATCGAACTTCCTCTAATGCGAAAAAGTTAAAATTCCATCCCATTGAAAGTTGTCCTTTATCCAATCATTAGAGAATATTGTGTGCACGACCCCATCTCATTTTGGGTGTCATTTTGACCTACCTATATAAGAATAAGGATTGCTTTTCAAGGAGGAGCCAACATTATTTTTGATATCATCTCTTGGAGATGAAGTTTAGAGGAAGAAGAAGGCTAGAGACACTATTAGGGATCTTCATCAACAAGGAGCAAACCTCTTCCATGGAGTTAACCCTTGAGGGTTCGAGCATCCTCACCATGAGTGGCTAGACATCCTCTTGGGGCTAGAGTTAGCCCCAAGCATGCTTTCTATATCTTAATCTTGTGTATTATTGAGGGATTAGTGTTGTAATTAATGTTTTGACACTTTGATATATATATATATTTTGTTTAATCAATGATTTATGTGGTTTAATGCTTCCAATTGATCATTTCATTCTATCCATATGTCTCTGTATGTTAGAATAGATGTTCATGTGCTTATTCCTAGATTTTGTGTTGTTGATGCATGTCTATGTGTATTGATGCCATAAATTTAGAGGTTGTCAAAACATAGTGCTTAAAGGAATGTTTTTGTGATTCTCTAGATGGTTCATGCTCATATCTTGATGGATTGTGTCTCCTTCTTAGCTAAATTAGTTTAATTTCAATGGCTTAATTGTAGTTTAGTGATAGTATAATATTAGATGGGAAGACAATCCATGCTAGTTGTTTGATACTCCATACTTTTGAATGCAAGTAGCATATGTCTCTAATCTTGTATTGTATTTGGATTATGAGCCTAATGAAAAGGACCAATGATTTACTAGATATGTTGTGCTTTTCACATGCTATTTAGACAATATATACTTAATTGCTAGATATATTGTGTTTTTCACATGTTGGTTAGACAATGTATACTTAATTAGTCATCCTTACTTGTTGAATTAACCAAATACACACATACCAATATTGCAACACCCTAATTGCCCTCATTAATCACTTGTCAATAATATAGAAATGCATTACTTGGTGGTGATCTCTAAACCCCAAGACTCTTCTGTCTCTCTTACTTAATCTCCATTGCATTCAATTACTTAGTTTAATTTTGTTGCTCTTTAATCAACCTACCAACCAATTGTTTGATCACTCGACCTACTAACCCTAATAACGATTTCACAATCAACTCCGACTCCAATTCCTTGGGACGATCCCTACTCGCCCCAGCTATATTTATAGTGAAAGGTAGTAGTGGCTTTTACAAATGTAAAACTTGGCCCTCGCCTGAATTGTATGCTTCTCCAAGCTTGTGGTCACCGCGACTTACAATATAAAGGACCAACAAGTTTTTGGCGCCGTTGCCGGGGATTAGGCAACGTTGCCGGGGATTAGGCAACGTCGTAGTTGTGGAATCAATTAGGAATTAGTACTCTTTTGATCGTGTCTTTACTTGTTTCATTTTTCTTTTGGTTACTTATTGTGTTTGTTCATATTTGACAAGGAGCATTGAGCAAGAAGGCAAGCAAAGGAACATCCAAGTAAAGAAGCTAAGCAAAGAAAGGAAAAAAGCTAAAAACTTAAAAATTGTCAAGCTAAGCTTTAAATTTGGAGTTGAAGTGCTAAAGGACCTTTGTGAGATTTTCTTTACTCAATCCCTTAGTCAAATCGTCGGCCCGCGTGGAGGTAAGTTTTAAAATTCTTAGATAGATCGTGAGCCCGCGTGGAGGCAATTTACTTTTCTTTACATGTTGTTCAAGCATGGGAGTATGGGTACAATGTATGTGGAGAAAGTTTGTTGATGGTTGAATTGTTGCAAATGGGGAGTGCTTGCTTTTTTTGTGGTGATTTGTGTGTTATTTGTAGTCTTGTGTAAACCTTGCCATACCATTCATGATAGGCATTCACATAGAAAATCTAGAGGGTAATCATGACTACTTAGACCCACGTTTCATGCAAAACCCACCACTTAATCAACATGGCCCCGGAGTCCAAGCTCCAATTCCTCCAATGGTACTTCGTGATCATTATAATCTTCATGCATACCATACACCTACTTGTATCGTGTTGCCTAATTTTGAGGCTAATCAATATGAAATCAAGCCCGAGACCATTCAAATGTGTCCACTCTTTTATGGCTTAGATGAAGAGGAACCATATAGGCATCTTAATGATTTCTTGAACTATGTTCCACCGTGAGATACATGAATGTTCCGGAGGAAGTTCTTAAACTACTCATCTTCCCTTTCACACTTAAAAACAAAGCAAAGCATTGGTTCAATACTTTAAGGGTAAATTCAATCACATCTTGGGCGCAAATGCAAAATGAGTTTGTAAAAAAAATTTACCCCGTAGGTTTGACCAATGTGATGTGTGCTTCAATTAGAGAATTTTCTCAAAGGGAAGGAGAGTTGTTGCATGAGGCTTGGGAGAGATTGAATGACTTGCTAAGAAAGTGTCCACATCATGGCATTCCAAAATGACAAGTGGTCCAATACTTCTATGAAAGCCTATCCGATATGCAAAAGGACATTGTTGATACCTCATGTGGAGGCTCATATTTTGGGAAACATAAAGACGACATTTGGCACCTCTTTGAGAAAATGAGTGAGAATTCTTTGCACAAACATTACAATTCTCAGTTCGATCATCATTCTAAGGAGGAAAGTGAAAAAGTTTGCCAAATTGAAAGTTCAAGGGAAATTGTGGCCGAAGTTAAAACTCTTTCTCAAAAACTTGATCAATTCTTGCTAAGTCAAAGACCGGCTACCAATTCATTCCCTCTTCATCATTTTCCTTAATCCTGTGAGCCTTGCATGACATGTTCAAGTGTTCTACATACTACTTCCAATTGTCCCCATGGACATGTGTTTAATGAACATTTTGAACAAGTCAATGCTACATTTGCTCGACCTTATTCAAGTGCATATGTTCCAAAGTGAAATGAGAGTCCCAGTCCTAGTCCTTACCCAATCAAAAATTTTTAAAGCAAATACATTCCACCTCATAAGAAGAATGGAGGGTCCCAAGGAATTGTTTCTTCTTCTCATCACCAAAGAATGAACCACTTTTCACATCCTCAAATGTATGACTCCCAAGTTGACACTCATTATCCTCATGCATTCTCTAGCAATTCAACATTTGAAGATAAGGTTTTGGTAGCTTTGGATAGCTTAGAAATGAATACCAACTTGTTGCATTCTCATTCTCAGTCAATTTCAAAGCTTGAATCCCAAATCGGGACCATAGCTAAAGCATTGAATGCAAGAGAGGTTGGGAAATTACCTAGTCAACCCGAAAGGAATCCAAAGGCCCAATTTTGTGTGGAAGCAAACCCTACGTCGGGGTGTTCTTCCCAAGCTCAAGCGCAAGCCATCACTACTTTGAGAAGTGGCAAGCAAGTGGATAATAGGGTTGAACTACCGAAGGAAGATAGTGAATCGGTGCAACCTAAAGTTGTCACCCATCCAATTCCCAATCTCATTGCTACTTCCTTGAATGAAAATGAGCCTAATCGGAATTCTTAATCTTCTCCATCATCCTCTCAAATCACGAAGTCTTGTGAGCCAAAGGCTCCATTCCCTTATGCTTTAAAGGAAACTTCGCCTCATGGGAGGCAAGAAGGGAAAACTCATGACATGATGGAAGTTTTTAAGCAAGTCAATATCAATCTTCCTCTTTTGGATGCCATTAAGCAAATACCACCCTATGCAAAATTCTTGAAAGATCTTTGCACACAAAAGAGGAAGATTAAGGGACCAAGCCCTAAAAAAGTGTTCCTCACGGAGCAAGTGAGCTCCATTCTTCAACAAAACACTCCACTTAAGTTCAAAGATCCCGGTGCTTCGACTATTTCTTGTGTAATCGAAACACATGAAATTCGTAGAGCTCTTCTTGACTTAGGTGCAAGTGTCAACTTGATTCCTTACTCCGTCTATGTCCAATTAGGGTTGAATGATTTGAAACCAACCTCGGTGGTACTTCAAATGGCCGATAGATCTGTCAAAACACCTAGGGGCATGGTGGAGGACATCCTTGTAAAAGTGGATAAATTCTACTTTCCGGTTGATTTTGTAGTTCTTGATACCGAGCCGGTTGCCAATCCTTCCACCCATATCCCAATCATCTTGGGAAGACCATTCATTGCCACCGCAAATGCAACAATTAATTGTAAATCCGGGATCATGGATCTTTCTTTTGGCAATATAATGGTCAAACTCAATGTTTTCCATGCAAGTCGACATCCCACAGATGAAGAAGAGTGTTGTCTTGTTGATGTGTTAGATGAGGTTGTTGCGGAGTCAATTCCAACAATGATTATGAAGCAACCAATTGAGGATAGTCTTTCATCTCTTTTATCCGATGATCCTCTTGCTTCTTGTCTTCTTGAAATGTATGGAAATTGTGGATTTGATGATGAAAAATCAGTGAATGAAGTAAGCAATCTCATGGAATCGGTTGCAAGCTTAAATTGTCCATCTTGGAGAACTCCAATAGAACCCCTTCCTCCACTCTCTAGCACTCCACCGGTCTCATCTTTAATCTCTCCACCAACTCTTGAGCTTAAAACTCTACCTTTCAATCTCAAGTATGCATTCTTAGGTCCAAAAGAGACTCTTCCGGTTATCATTTCTTCAAGTCTTGAAAAAGATCAAGAATAGGCTCTCTTAAATGTGCTTAAAGAAAATAAGGAAGCCATAGGATGGAATGTGGCGGATCTTAAGGGAATTAACCCTTCTATTTGCATGTATCGCGTACTTATGGAAGATGAGACAAAACCCTTTAGGGACGCCCAAAGGA
This sequence comes from Cornus florida, assembly GCF_030987335.1. NCBI lineage: Eukaryota > Viridiplantae > Streptophyta > Magnoliopsida > Cornales > Cornaceae > Cornus > Cornus florida. The sequence continues at coordinate 47,627,040 of NW_026775578.1, forward strand.
GACTTAATCCAAACTTGAATGAGGTAGTCAAGAAGGAAGTAGTCAAACTCTTAAATGCCGAAATCATTTATCCAATCTCCGATAGCAAGTGGGTAAGTCCAACCCAAGTAGTTCCCAAAAAATCAGGAATTACGGTGGTTGAAAATGCAAAGGGTGAGGAAATCTCTAAGCGTACCACCAATTCATGGCGTATATGCATTGATTACTGTAAATTAAATGCCGCCATTAGAAAGGATCACTTTCCTTTGCCATTCATTGATCAAATTCTAGAGAGGTTGGCCGGGCAACAATATTATTGCTTCCTTGATGGCTATTCGGGGTACAATCAAGTAGCCCTCGACTCATTAGACCAAGAGAAAACCACTTTTACATGTCCATTTAGCACATTTGCTTATAGACGGATGCCTTTTGGTTTGTGCAATGCACCCGCCACATTCCAAAGGTGTATGATGTCAATTTTCTCGGACACGGTGGAAAAGTATCTAGAGGTCTTCATGGATAATTTTTCTGTTTTTGGGTCCTCATTTGATGCATGCCTTAAAAATCTAGATTTGGTACTTAAAAGAAGTATTTTCTTCTCAACAGAGTAAAAAAAATTATTGAGGAAAAAGGAAATATTCAATCAATTAAAATTTGAATGAAATTGGATTATAACATTATTTTACTAATAATATAATATTATATTATTATAAATTATAAATAATAATATTAGTAAAATAATTACTAAATATTTTAGACATGACGAGAAATAATGAATTGTAGTCATCTATATTTAATCAGATGTGAGTTAGTTAAATTAGTAAAATATGTAGAACGGTTTTTGGTTTCATGGAGCATATTTTCTTTAGAATATATTTGGAGACTACTTGTAAACAAATTTGATTTGTAATTTTACAGTGTTTGTAGTTATGAGAAGAGCAGAATGTATGAAATTACAAAAATCAAAACAAATACATAAAAATATAATTTAGTTGGCAACTTGGCATTAATCTAGTAGTAGAGATTACTTTTGTATTTTAGAAATAAAAAATAACTAATGAAATAATGTATATGAGGCACATAACTAATGCCATTCTATCAATTAGGAAGAGAATTTTTGTGAAAACTTGTTGGTTTTTTATATTGTAGGTTGCGGTGACCACAAGCTTGGAGAAGCACGCAATTCAGGCGAGGGCCAAGTTTTACATTTGTAAAAGCCACTACTACCTTTCACTATAAATATAGCTAGGGCGAGTAGGGATCGTCCAAAGGGATTAGAGTCGGAGTTGATTGTGGAATCGTTATTAGGGTTAGTAGGTCGAGTGATCAAACAATTAGTTGGTAAGTTGATTAAAGAGCAACAAAATTAAACTAAGTAATTGAATGCAATGGAGATTAAGTAAGAGAGAGAGAAAAGTCTTGAGGTTTAGAGATCACCACTAAGCAATGCATTTCTATATTATTGACAAGTGATTAATGAGGGCAATTAGGGTGTTGCAATATTGGTGTGTGTGTATTTGGTTAATTCAACAAGCAATGATGACTAATTAAGTATACATTGTCTAACCAATATGTAAAAAGCACAATATATTTAGCAATTAAGTATATATTGTCTAAATAGCATGTGAAAAGCACAACATATCTAGTAAATCATTGGTCCTTTTCATTAGTTTCACAATCCAAATACAACACAAGATTAGAGACATATGCTACTTGCATTCAAAAGTATGGAGCATCAAACAACTAGCATGGATTGTCTTCCCATCTAATATTATACTATCACTAAACTACAATTAAGCCAATAAAATTAAACTAATTTAGCTAAAAAGGAGACACAATCCATCAAGATATGAGCATGAACTATCTAGAGAATCACAAGAACATTCCTTTAAGCACTATGTTTTGACAACCTCTAAATTTATGGCATCAATACATATAGACATGCATCAACAACACAAAATCTAGGAATAAGCACATGAACATCTATTCTAACATACATAGACATATGGATAGAATGAAATGATCAGTTGGAAGCATTAAACCATATAAATCATTGATTAAACAAGATCCATATATATCAAAGTGTCAAAACATTAATTACAACACTAATCCCTCAATAATACACAAGAGTACGATATAGAAAGCATGTTTGGGGCTAACTCTAGCCCCAAGAGGATGTCTTGCCACTCATGGTGAGGATTCTCGAACCCTCAAGGGCTAACTCCATGGAAGATGTTTGCTCCTTGTTGATGAAGATCCCTAATGGTGTCTCTAGCCTTCTTCTTCCTCTAAACTTCCTCTCCAAAAGATGAAATAAAAAATAATGTTGGCTCCCCCTTGAAAAAACAATCCTTATCCTTATATAGGTAGGTCAAAATGACACCCAAAATGAGCTGGGGTCGTGCACACAATATTCCCTAATGATTAGATAAAGGACAACTTTCAATGGGATGGAATTTTAACTTTTTCGCATTGGAGGAAGTTCGATCGATCGAAAGGAAGTGAGATCGATCGAAAGTAAGTGAGATCGATCGAGCTTTGGTTGGATCGATCCAACTGGCTGAGCTTTTTGGAAAAAGGCAAATCCGAGATATTTATGGGAGATATTTATGGGAAAAGGACAAAAGTGGTTGGTGGGTGGTACAACTATGGATATGATCAATCATTTTGGATAAGGACAATGGTGTTCGATCGATCGAAGAATGATGTTGGATCAATTGAACTTTTGGACTTAAATGCTTTGGGTTAAGGCTTGGATCTATCTTGAAGTGCTGAGATCGATCATTGTTCGATCGATCGAACCTTGGACTTGGATCGATCGAACTTGCTGCTTTGCTTCATTTTGCTTCTTTCTTCCTCCACTTTGCTCCTTTCTTTGTTCAATCCCAGAATTGCTTCAATTAAGCTCTTATTTGGCTGAGTTAGCTTATTTTCGGGATAAGTGCCTGAAAATGGAAATAATACGAAATCAATCTAAAACGGTAAAGTAAGATAGATAAATGTGCTAGAATGCCTAAGCTTAAGGGGTTTAAATACGCACTTTTCAGTGCTCATCACACCCCCAAACTTAAATATTGCTAGTCCCTAGCAATGAACTAGAAAGTAAAGAAATGAAATAAACAACTATACAACTATAACTAGATAGCAATAAATGGATAACGCCACTTTCGTAGGGAACACGATTGCACTTAGCACATGCAACAAGCCTTTTAAACCCCTAGGTTACCCCCTAGTGGATGAGTGAAGTCTCGCGAGGGTTTCCAGAAATGGTACCCCCAAACATTAAGCTCATTTTTGTCAAAAGAGGTACCAATATTGCAAACAAGCATTGGGAGAAAACTACCTCAAGTATGCAAATTTTCAACCCTTTCCAAGCAATCTCCCAAAATCTCAACATCAAGCAAGCAAATATGGTCCTCCACACATCGAGAAAATGATCATGCAAATCAAAATAACTCTAGAATTCTTTTGAGTGGACCGGCATCAATGTGTTGCTATCTAAGCCAACTAAAGAATTAATCACATCCTTACCCTCAAACTAGCACACAAATCTAGTACCGATCATCAAGACAAAAAATGGACCTTTTATTAAATTTTATTTATCTAGGTGCGCTTATTCTTTTCACTCGATTTTTTTTTTTTTTTTTTTTTTTTCATAGGATCAAAGATGGAAGTATAGTGCAATGTGTTGATCTATTAAGTTTTCTAGCGATTCATAAGGTCGAGTGTTAGGTTAATGACTTCCAAACCAGATGGCTTTAGGGCACTAGGTGTTCAAACACCCCTACGGACTTACAAACTCAAATCAACTAGGCTACAAATCAAGACAACAACCATCTAATCATTTCCCACTTCTCAATTTTTGAGAAAAGTCCTCACTTTTTTCTTTTTCTTTTTCTTTTTCTTTTTTTTTTTTTTTTTTTTTTTTTTTTTTTTGAATTCAATTATTAATCTAGAGTTTGGGCCCTCCACCTTTCGGTGCGAGAAGTTTAGTGCTTGATGAGGCTAAAATCCCGGCTACTTAGTGAAAAGGGGTTGTTAACCACCTTTATCAAGAATGAAAGCTTTCAATGCACTTCTAACTCAATTGGGATATAACCAATTCATTAATTAACAAAGCATGTACCCCACAAATGAAAGCTAGTGTGCGCCGGTGCTAGTGTAGAAGACTAGAGTGAATCTTAAAATAATCACAAAATCAAGATGATGTGGACCACAAATGCAAGCAAGATATCAATCTTTCAAAAAATTTACTCCTAAATGGCTTCCAAAGGGCATACAAGGAGTATTGAACTCTCAAGTCAAGCAATTTTTAAATTTTAAGCAATATAGTCCTCAAAAGATCAAAATCATGGCTAGATATGGACCAATCATAGAAATATCCCTCAAATACACAAGTCATGCTTAAACGATATGTAATTTAAAACTAACACTGCAAAACACCATTCCCCCCAAACTTAAATTGGACAATGTCCGCAATGTGCAAAGAGAACAAAGGAAAGAGTATACCAGGGTAACTAAGCAAGAATGATCGGGATTGAAGTATCCAAAGTGGGTGGCATTGCCCCCCTAAACTTGGGATTAACTGGGTCCTGAAAATTGGCACTTGGATAAACTCATCAGATAACAAAATGGGATAATCAGTGCACAGTGGACATGCAAGTGTAAATGGGATAAACTGATAAAGAAATGAGAGAGGTAAGGGTGGTCCTGGAAATTGGGTAGCACTCTCTCACTGAAATCATTGTGATGCACCTGATGGAGTTGAAAGGACAGATATATCAATAAAAGCATATAACATCCATCATAAAAATAACCATAAAGTGCGATACATCCAGTGTCAAAAGCCGATAGACCCGGTTGCAAAAATAATAGTAGCGTCACAAGTGTAGAAGACACACAACATAGATATAGAGCATAAAAAAAATAAAGAGACTGGCAGTCTCAAGCAGAGGAGTCAGGGCTAGCAGAGCGAGCTCTGCGGATATCCCTGGCTAAATCTTCAATTGTAGCCATGATTTCCGCACGGAAGGAAGCAAAACCAGCTCTAATGGCAAGCAGGGTGTCCTTCAAAAGTTGCATTTGTGCTTCAAGTCTAGCTGTCTGATTAACAACCTCAAATGCAGGTGCAGTAGAAGAATGGGCAGTCTTAGTCATGGTCTGCAAAGAAAGAAAAAGAAATACTTGTAATGAAAGTTAGTGCCAGAATAAAGAATTGTTAAGCATAATATAAAACATGCATGTTAAATAAGATAGATAAAGCAGATATGGCATGAATCTATGCAAGTGAGGATATGAATCATGCTAAGCAATATAAGTATGACATGCATCCAATGTGGAATATCACAGGCATTGGGCATAAATAAGATAGCATGAAAATGAGATATGATGAATGAAGTGTGTGTGAAATCTGTGAAGTTCGATCAATCATGAAAAGAAGTGAGATCGATCACAAAGTTGGATCGATCGAAAGTAAGTGAGATCGATCTCACAACTTCGATCGATCTGAGATACAAGTTCGATCGATCGAACTATGCGACGATAAAAATTGAAAGGCCACAGATCTGTGACTTTTGAAGAACGGGGCCCACACGAACGTGTTCGTGGGCCCTACAACACATTAAATTAACAGCTCCCATCACCCAAACATGGCCTATACTCCTAAATCAAACAAAAATATCAAAAAAAATATATACAATGATATACACATATATATATATATATATATACATATTTCAAGCATCAACAATAGAGGTTCAATCATATATAAAGCATGAATCAAACATATAAACTACGTATGTACGAGATTGAAGCTTGAAATCGACTAGTGAGGTCTTGGATCTTACCCAAATCAAAGGGAGATGTGGATGCAAAGAGGGAGGGATGAAACCGAGATGAGAGAGAAAGAGAGAAGCTTGGTTCTCGTCGGAGATCTCGCCGGAGATGGAAGATATGAGTATGTGTAGCGGCGGCGACGAGAGAGAAAAAGGGGGGGGGGGGTTTTGAGGTTGAGGGTGAGTTAGATCGATCATGAGAATCCTCGATTTTTAAAAACATTCCCTGATTAGTTCGATCGATCGAACTTTATCTCTCAAAGTTTTTTTTTTTTTTTGTTTTTTTTTGTTTTTTTTTGTTTTTAAACAATGAATTGGAAAATTAAAATTAAAATTGGAAAATAGAAAATCTTTTTGGTATTTTTTGAAAAAAAAAAATAAAATAATAAAAATATTTTTGGATTTTTGAAATTTGAAAAGTCAAACTAAAATTAAAATAATGAAATGAAGATTTGTGATCGATCGAAAGAAGTTCTTTCGATCAGACAGAGAGCTGAAATATGCAGGTTTTTGGTTCAAAAAATTTGGCTAAGTGTTGGAACATGAGATCGATCGAACTAGAAAGTTGGATCGGTTGAAGAACTTCTTGATTGATCTTGGAATGTTTCGAACGATCAGACAGAGAGCAAAAATATGCAGGTTTTTGCTGGCTTAAAATTTTTCTAAGTGTGGAGTCTTGAGATCGATCGAACTTGGAAGTTGGATCGATCGAAGGTCACTTGATTGATCTAAGAATGAGTTCGAATGATGGGACAGAGAGCTGATTTTGGATGTAGGTGGATGCAGGTCGAAAATTTTTCTAAGTGTTGAGTACAATCCATAGTTCGATCGATCGAACTCCAATATGAGATCGATCGAACTTTGCCAAATGCTCAATTATGACATAAAAGCTTATGCAATCCTCACCAAAGTTCCTTGAAATGCATTTGAACCAAAAACAAGTATCTAGACTTCGCAAGAATTAAAATGAAAGATAGAAATGGGGGAGGAATAGGGTTTTGACACCCTACGAATACTTTTGCTAGTATTTAACATCTCTAGCAAGACATTGGGCTCTTTTAGCCCGGATCAAAGATCTTATAATACATCCCCTCTTTGTTGGGGTGATAAATGCTTTGAACTCCACCCAACAAATGGTCCTTTGAAGAACTTGTTGGATCAAGCTCAAAAGAGGTCTTTGGTTCCTTGTTAATGCAATGTTCTATATGCTCATACACCGGGTCAACTAAATGTGCAGCTTCAAAATGTCTTTGAAAGACTTGACCCTCGATGTAAGGTTTTAACCTTTGCCCATTAACCTTAAAAATGTTTCCCTTTTTCAAATTTTTGATTTCAACCGCCTCATGAGGTGCAACAGAGATGATTTCATAAGGACCTTCCCATTTAGTTCTCAATTTCTCCGGAAAGAGTTTAAGTCTAGAGTTGAAAAGCCAAGCTTTTTGACCGGGTTCCAAAGTCTTTTTCATAATATGCTTGTCATGAAAGGTTTTGGTTATCTCTTTGTAGAGTTTGGCATTGTCATAGGCATTGTGTCTCAATTCTTCTAACTCATTCAATTGAAGAAGCCTATTCTCTCCGGCTTTGTCAAGGTCAAAATTGAGCTTTTTAACCGCCCAAAAGCCTTTGTGTTCTAACTCAACCGGTAGATGACAAGGATTTCCATATACAAGCCTATAAGGAGACATGCCAATGGGGGTCTTATATGCCGTCCGATAAGCCCACAAACCATCATTTAACTTCCTTGACCAATCCTTTTGGGTAGTGTTAACCGTTTTCTCAAGAATATGCTTAATTTCCTGGTTAGACACTTCAACTTGCTCACTTGTTTGAGGACGGTAGGGAGTGGCTACTTTATGAGTGACGGAGTACTTAAGAAATAAGTGCCTCAAGAATTGATTGCAAAAATGTTTTCCCCCATCACTTATTATAGCCCTTAGCATACCAAAACGAGCAAATATATTGGATTTAATGAATTGAATGACCACGGAGTGGTCATTTGTTTTGGTAGCACATGCTTTTACCCATTTGGAAACATAATCAACGGCAAGAAGAATGTATTGAAAACCATAGGGCATAGGAAATGGACCCATAAAATTAATGCCCCATATATCAAAGATCTCAACAACAAGTATATTGGTTAAGGGCATCATATCTCTTCTAGACATTGTTCCCATCTTTTGACATCTCTCACATGATTTGCAAAAATTATAGGTATCTTTATGAATAGTGGGCCAAAAGAGCCCACTTTGAAGAACCTTCAAGGCGGTCTTATTTGCACTAAAATGCCCACCACATGCGAGAGTGTGACAAAACATTAGGACACTTGGAATCTCACTCTCTGGAATGCATCTTCTCACAATTTGATCCGGACAATATCGGTATAGGACAAGGTCCTCCCAATAGTAATTCCGGATATTGGCGAAGAAATGATTCTTTTCGTTCTTCGACCAAGAAGTTGGTAGCTTGCCTACTACCAAATAATTCACAATGTCGGCAAACCAAGGCATTTTTCCATTAGAAATTTGAAAGAGTTGTTCATCCGGAAATGAGTCACAAATTGGTAGACTAGGGAAAGGCTCTATCGATAACCTAGAAAGATGATCGGCAACCACATTCTCGGTGCCTTTCTTGCCCTTGATTTCAAATTCAAATTCCTAAAGAAGTAGAATCCATCTAATCAATCTAGGTTTTGTTTCTCTTTTTGTCAAGAGATGCCTCAAAGCAGCATGATCAGAATAAACAACAACTTTTGACCCTAAGAGGTAGGATCGAAATTTATCAAGGGCATATACCACGGTAAGTAACTCTTTCTCGGTAGTGGAGTAATTCAATTGAGCTCCCGAGAAAGTTTTACTTGCATAGTATATGGCACAAGGAAGCTTACCCATTCTTTGCCCCAAAACTGCCCCCATGGCATAATCAGAAGCATCACACATGATTTCAAATGGCAATGACCACTTGGGAGGTTGCATGATAGGAGCGGATGAAAATAATTCACGCAATTTATGAAAAGCGTCTAGGCATGCTTGATCAAAGACGAAAGGAGTTTCCTTGGCAAGAAGATTGCACAAGGGTCGAGCAATTTTGCTAAAGTCCTTGATGAAACGGCGATAGAAGCCGGCATGACCTAGAAAGGAGCGAACTTCTCTCACCGTTGAAGGTGGAGGTAATTCAAAAATGAGCTCAACTTTCACCTTATCTACCTCAATCCCCCTCTCAGAGATGACATAACCTAAAGCAATGCCTTCTTGAACCATAAAATGACTTTTTTCCCAACTTAGAACAAGGTTTGTCTCTCGACATGAAGTACATGTGAGATATAAAATTTGTAATTGCAGATTTTGTTGTTGACATAAATTTGATCGAGTTGTAACTTTAAGTTCAAATTTTGAGTTCAAGATTGGAAGCGAAATTGAAGAATTGTTCTGATCAATAACTTGACGACTTCAAAAAGGTAAGAACAACACCTTATAAAGTTTAGTTAGAAGGTAATGACACTTACATGCATTGCATGTTTTAAAAAATAAGCGTCGCCCAAATTTTTCTAAGTGTAAAAGTCATCAGTTCAGGTCTGGCCAACTTGAATTGGCTCAAGAGCAGTTGAACCAGTTTAAGTGTTAAAGTTTCGTTTTTAAAAAACATACCTGCAAACTTGAACCAGTTCAAGGGCAGCTGAACCGGTTCAAATTCTCCAGCAGTTTTTGCTAACTTTGTTTCCTACTCTGTTTCAACTTCTTACTATGTATAGACTTTTTCCAAAAACCTTATACACAAAATAAGGGTGCATAGCGGGCCGGGCTGGCCGCGATCTTGGGAGCCTAGGCTCGAGCCCGCGGGCTTTAATTTTTTAATGGGCGGGGGCGGGCCTAAATGCATTTTAAAGAGCCCAAGCCCGGCCCTTGGGCTTAACAAGAAGGGCTGCAAGCTTAAAACGGGCCGGGCTACGGGCTTTTTATTATTATTTTCTTTGTAAAGTAATCCATTATGTTTGCATGAATTTGAATGTTACTTAATTTATGAAACAATCCATTATAAAAACATAAGTCTACAAACTTTACTTTGGTTACTGGGACTTTAAAACTTTAAGCATGAAAATTTAAAACAATAAATTTAAGTCTTATGTAAACTTAACAAATGTCTTATATAAAATCCAGTAACGTAAGTCTTATAATTTTTAAAACAGTTGACTTATATTCCAAAGTCCAAACTAACTAATGTTTGAATTCAATAAAAGAATATGGGGCTATGAGTTAAAATAAAACAAATGTTTTTATAGTTAGTTTGAAATTTCAACAGTAAAAGAATAAAAAATAAAAAACAGTCAAAAATAAAAAACTTAACACAGCTTAAATATATAAATATAAATTAATAAAAAGTATCACCGGCTTTGGGGGGCGGGTTTACCTTTGATAGGCGGCCTCACGGGCCGAGCCACGGGCCAAGACTTATATACACACGAGTAATTTAGGGTGTTGTTCAAATCCTTATCGTGTACAAGTCTATTGAAGATTGCATCTACAACGATCAGAAAAAATCAATTTTCTTTCTTCTACACCAAATTCAAATTCAAATAAGAAGAATTTTAGATCACACTATGAAGAGATGAAGGCCCTTGCGGAGTGTTGTTGATGTACTAGCAATCCTTTTACAAGGTTTAAGGCATAAGTCTGAAGTTGAGAACTGTTGGACGGGAAGTCGCAAAGTCAGGGACATTCAGTGGATTAAGTCTTGGTAGAGTGAAAGGGTTTGAGTCTGAGTCAAAGTTCGGTATATTTTGTTTCATACATAGTGGATCGGTTTACACACACAAAACCTCGAGGTTTTCCAATTGATTTCCTTGCTAAAATCTAATGTCACTCTAAACTTTACTTTCTTTTTTTTTTATCGTTTAATCAATCAGAATTTTAGTAGAATACTGTAATACCCCTAGTTTTCAAAAGGATATAATTGAAATTTAATTTTTATTTCTTGTGCATTTTTAATTGATTATGTGGTTGTGTGCTTATGTGGCTAGGAGTTTATTTGATTACTTGGATAGTTGGTTAATGGTTTAAATAAATTGTGTGCTTAAATGTTTTGTCTTAAATAATTCAGTAATTAACTTACTTTGATGATGTGTTGTTTAATAGTAATTTTGTGTTAGGGTTGAATGATTTTAATGATTTTATTTTATTTTATGTTTTAAAGAGTATAGAGATGGACAGTAGTAATGGACCAACTGTTTGTGTCTCATGGACTACTTGGATAGAAGGTTTAATGGGAATAACTAATCACCAATGGATAGTGATACATATATACATGGGTATATATGTATATAGGGTTATTATATTTATTAACTATCGTTAGTAATTAATATTAATAATAACTCTAAGTCAAAAAAAAAAAAATATATATATATATATATATATATATTTTATATATTGTTATAATATTATATAGAATATATATATGTATATTTACGGTAGTTCTTTTTAGTCGTATTATTTATAGTTTGGTATGTTTTAGTTTCCTTTTCTTTTTGTTTTATTTTCCCTTAAGGTAGCAGACTTGGAATACGTATAGGACTAGGTTTCTTTCTGTAAAGCCTATATATATATATATATATATGTTATTACGGTCTGTAAAAGGGGGCTAGATATATACGTATATATATTTCATATAGAGAGAAATGAAAGAGAGAGCCATGAGGAGAGAAGGGAGAACTCGGCCGAAGCAAAGCTGAACCAAGGGAAGAAGGAACAGGGTTTACTTGTGGGTTCGATCCAGAGTAGTGGGAGATTTGACGGCAATCGGAGGTCGCCGAAAAATAAAGATTAGCCTAGGAAGGAGGCGGTTAAAGGTTTCAATTCGAAACCTCAAGTTCTATATTTTACTCCTTCCCGTAGACCTGTGTTCTGTGCATGCCTAGATAATCTCCAGGATTAATCGGACTGTAAAATGGAGCTTGTATGCATATTAATTTAGAGGTTTAACTATGTTATGGGTTTTGCTTGAAACTGTTTTATTTTATTAATTGTTTCATCTGTTCATCTTAAATTGTTGTTAATAATGCATGCTGGGTTGTTATCAGTTTCTAGGGTTATTTGGGACTTAGTTAGGATGGTTAAAGTTCTTAACAGAGAGGGTTGGAACGATTGGAAATCGCTGGAGCTTTGGACCACAGATGGCTTTGGACCACTGATGGTTTCGGACCACTAATGGCTTCGAACAACAAGTGGCTTCGGACGTATGACTTCGGACGTATGGCTTCAGACCACTGATGGCTTCGGACCACTAATGGCTTCAACCCATGGATAGCTTCAGACAACGGATAGCTTCAGACCACGGATGGCTTCGCAGCCCATGGATGGCTTTAAACCACGGATGGCTTCGGTCAATGGATGTTTTGGGGGGAACTATATTAGGTTAAAGAAGGGGATTCTGAATAACATTTCCTGATATATTAAAACCCAATAATGCATAATTTAATCTATATGCTAATGAATTACACAATATGAAATTTTAAACAAATTTACATGTTGTTAATAGATAAGGAAGATGTAATTGCTTAATGTTTTTAGCAATTTAAATGACTGTGTCATGATTTTTAAATCGGGTATTGAATGCATAATATGATTACATATATATCAGATTATTATTATGCTTATTCTGGATTTTAATTGATGAACTATTAAATTTTGTTTTGTCAATTACATGAATTTTATAGATTGTGTAACGACTCGGATTTCTCAACCCGGTGCGTTAGTGATGAACCGGAAGTTGACCCGATAACGGACCCGAAATGCGGAAGCGAAAGAAGCCAAATGACCTCAATGGATGTACGTCATCCCTAAGGCCCCAAAATGACTCTCCATGAAGCCACGGAACTCAAATGAGCCAAGCAAATGAAGCAAGAATGCCTAACCCGAAAAGAGATGAACTAAGGCCAAAATGGTCATTTCTCACTGAAAAGGGTGCCACCGTGCACACCATTGGAAGGACAACAAAAAATGAACAAAATTAGACTCAAGAATCGTCTGAGTCTGAGTCCGGGCAGAAAAGATATGAAATTCCAACACACGATGCGAAAGTTATGAAGCAATGACTTAACATTTTCTAATATTTTCATAATAAACTTTGAAAACAAAAGTTCATAGAAAACGAGATACATGTCATTGGCCTCCGGCCTCATCTCATACATGTTAAATACATTGAAAAGAGTGCACTTATGTTCACTTTACATATACAAATCAACGAATACAAGTTTAAACAAATAGGGCTACAAAGAGGCATCTTATGCTAACACTTGCATAAAATAGAAACTTAGAAACTGTAAGCTATCCAAGGAGCAATGGAATCTTCAAATCCTGAGTCCTGTACCTGAAATATGCCCCAGTATCGTAGGGGTGAGTAACATAAAGCTACTCGTAGGAGATGAGCATACATCGATCTAACATTTTACAATTTTATCACCTTATGGTGAAACATGTTAAAGGGGCTCATGCCACCTAACGTCTATGTCAAGATGAGACCTAGGGAGCATCCTAAGCTACCTAGATCATTTCTATCATAATCACATTGTTCATGCAATTCAAACAGCATGGAAACATGTCATACAAGGCAACAAGATATAGATTCTCAAAGTCTTCAACTTGAAATCCAAAATACGAAAACAACAAGTGTGGGTCATGCCACCTAACGTCTATGTTCAAAATGAATCTATAAGGTCATTCCTAAACTACATTTGAACATCAAAATACAAATTATGATATCGATGCAATTTAACCAACAATGGAACTTCCAATACAACACATGAAGCATGCTTTCACAAAGCTACATCTTAAGCTCAAAATAGGAAATCAAATAAGGAACAACAAGTTATGATATCATCTAGTTATCAACTTGAAATGAAATATGAAATCAAACAAAGTGGATACTCGGACGTCACGCCGGATCAGACTGACAACATAGTTACTTTAGGGTTACTAGCCCATGGGTAACCTCCCTATGTGCGCACTAAACAATATAGAAGGACAATCCCCCGTACTAGAACCAAGTCCTAGCCATTGCCAAACAACGACATCCCCAAGTTTCCAAAATCAACAAATTGTGCAACAACGTATATATATTAACATGTATATACAAGATATCAACTATTTACCAAGCAAAATCCAAATTTTGGAAACTTATACAATACATGCTCATAATTCACAACTACTATGGCATGTAAGATGTCAAATACAAAGTGTGCAATTCCTTACACATAGCAATAATATATTCAATAAAGAAAAACATATTCTCATGAATATAAAAGTAACAATTATGTTATCCAATGCTTAAAAGTAATCAAGTGAACATACATCAAATCGAAATCCATAATTTAAATATAGAAACAACTTCCAAAATGCAATTAAATCCATGGAGTAATAAAGTAAAATTTAATTAAACATAAATAGTTAAATTCTCTAAATTCCAAGTTAATCCAAATAACCTCAATTTAATATATATTGAAAGACATGTCATAGTCATCATATATATAACATCAAATGACAAGTTAAGTGATTAAAACACTTAAAACAAAATTAATCAAGCTAATTAATTAATTTCTTCTAGATTTTTAAACAATTCCAAATGCCCTCAATTTAATCTATGCTACAGAACATGCCAAGGCCTATTTAAATACCATATTACAACTTGATTTAATTCTTGATACAACCATGTGAATTAAACTTTCACTAAAGATAAATATTAAATAAAAGTTGTAATTCTTAATCAAATGATCCAAATTTAATATATGTTAACCAACATATCTAAGCATAATTTCCTAGCATGTTACAATTCAAATCAAAGTTATACATCACCATAAATTTTAAATCTTCTACAAAGAAATAAAAATTACTAACTTTCTAGATTTGATACAAGGCATACATATATGTTGTATAATCATGGCAAACACACAATACAATACACAAATAATCCTAAAACATTCCCTACCTCAATTGGAATGAAAATCCCAATTACCACCGAAATGAAATCGCCCCAAATTTTCGGTCCGCAAAACAGATTTTTCAGCTTGCTACCTTCGACTTGTAAAATTCATAAAAAATTCAATTCTAACCCAAATTGAATGAATCCACAGCCCAATGAAAGCTTAAACACTGTAATTTGATAATACCAATTTAGTTTAACAAAATATTTTCCCAATTGAAACAGTTTTGACCCACAACTTTGAAACAAATTCTACCCAGAAAACACATTTTCAGCCAGTAGCTTCCAACTTTGAAAATTCATGAAAAATTTATTTGACATCTAAATTGGGCAAACCTAATTTATTTTGGAAGTAAACATATGATAGTATAAAACTGAAAATTTAAGCCAAGATCCAATGTCAAAAGGCTAGTGAAATAAATCATCTAAAAATATGTTTTCCAGCTGCAATAAAAACATGGATAGCAGATAGTTTTGGGTTTTTTAAAAAATTTAGAAATACTGTAAAATCATAAAAAAATTCTGAGTAGTGTAAAACCCATGGGAGAAGTTCCAATAAAAATTTCAAGGCAATTAAAGCACCATAGCTCCATATAAAAATTCATTTCCAGACCAAAAAGGAAAAGCTTCAAATTTCCAGCAACTAGCTTGCAACTTCAAAAATTCATAAATAATTCATTTTAAATCCAAATTACATGAAACCAAAACTAAATGAAAGCTAATTGAGTATATTTTCATATTCTATATTTAATTTGACAAGATTAATTTCAAATTAAAATAGTTTAAGGGCAAAATATAAGTCCTTTTCTTCCATGCATGTAAAATACTCAATAATGATATAAAAATACTTCAAAATAATAGATCAATACCTCACTAGAGAATTGAATCTCTAGATACCAAAGCAAAACTAGGAGTTAAGCTAGATCCTTTAAGGGTTTTGAAGAGGAGGATGAGGGGAACAAAAAGTATTCCAAGCTTTATGGTCTAAAGTAAGTGGAAGGGCCTCAAAGATCAAGGTCAATGCCTAAGGCTTCAAGCTCCATCCATGGAGGCTAGGGTTTTCTTGTAAGGAAGAGAATAAAATAATGTGGTTAAGTGTGAGTGGAGGAAATAAAAATCCTCCACTCACGATGTGCTCTTACACCATGGTCAACACACACATCTATGGTCAATTGCACAAAAACCCTCCTTTAAAACCATAATCCTAAAGTGGCCCAAAGATATTGGCAATACTAAATTGTGAACCTACACTTGTCACCAATCCATGGCTCCTTCCTAGGCTTAATCCCACTCCTACACTTGTCAACCATCCAAGCTAACAAGTGCACCAATCCTAGGCCAACAAGTGGGTGAATCATCACCCTCCAAATGTCATCATCCAATGCATTAAAGTGTTTCCACACAAATGTCAACAAGTGGACCAATGAGAGTGTGACACTTGTCACACTTTTCAAAAATTGCAAAAAGGTCCTTTTTGAAAATATCTTCCAAATTTAATTGCAAAATGGTCCCCAAGATGAAAAATAATTACTTTATTTAATTACACTAAAACTCCACAAGTTAAGAATAATTACACTAAAGTATGCATTAATGGCCCTTTATGAAAGAATGAAGCAATCAATATGCTTTTCTAGAAAAGTAAAAATACCACTATCATGGAAATCAAATATCATGAATGCATGCAAAACCAGAATCAAATCCGAGCACAAAAAGTGAGGTTGTGCAAAGAAAAAGGATAAACGAGAAAAAGACAAAATGTGAATAGTGTTCGGAAAAATAATATATGGAAATGACACAATCCCCAAAGGAAGTTGTCAATCCAAGGAAAATAGTCTCAGAAATCATTCTAGAGCACTCGAGACGACATCAAGTGATGAAAAACCGAACCCAAAAAGGAATAGACAACAGAAAAAAAATATTCGTTAAAATCTGAGAAAAAGAAAAGGAAGAAAAATGACCGGGTCATTACAGATTGTGTGCACCGGTATGGGATGGTGGCATACTAGGGACAGGTTAGTTCAAAATACTAAGCCCTACCTATTCTGGAATAAGGGAATGGATTAATTATTTAAATCCTACTTATATTTCGTGTCATGGCAATGAATAGTTGAGCGGCACTACTTTGGTTTTGGATGGATTTTAAATATATAATTATGGTACCGTGATATGAGCTGGAGTATAAGATTCATTGGTTAGGGAGCGTATACGCAGTGGGATACATAACTGGCTATGATAGGTTGAGGTATACCCTATTAGGCTTAGGTAATCATGCCCAGTTCATGTGCGTTTTGCATGTTACCTTCTATTCAGGTTGAGACCTCCTTTATAGTCGAGTGAGAATCCTTTAGTGTGGATATATATATATATATTGATGAGCACTAAAAAGTGCGTATTTAAACCCCTTAACCTTAGGCATTCTAGTACCTTTATCTATCTTACTTTACCGTTTTAGATTGATTTCGTATTATTTTCTTTTTCAGGCACTTATCCCGAAAATAAACTAACTTAGCCAAATAAGAGCTTAATTGAATCAATTCTGGGATTAAACAAAGAAAGGAGCAAAGTGGAGAAAGAAGGAAGCAAATGAAGCCAAAGGTGGCAAGCAGCAAAATTCAATCGATCCAAGTTCAAGGTTCGATCGATCAA
This sequence comes from Cornus florida, assembly GCF_030987335.1. NCBI lineage: Eukaryota > Viridiplantae > Streptophyta > Magnoliopsida > Cornales > Cornaceae > Cornus > Cornus florida. Next base: position 47,644,466 of record NW_026775578.1, read on the forward strand.
ACAATGATCGATCTCAGTACTTCAAGATAGATCCAAGCCTTGACCCAAAAGCATAAAGTTCCAAAAGTTCGATCGATCCAACACCATCTTTCGATCAATCGAACACTTTCGTCCTTATTCAAATGATTGATCCTATCCACAACTGTACCACCCATTAACCACTTTTATCCTTTTCCCATAACTATCTCCCATAAATATCTCGGATTTGTCTTTTTCCAAAAAGCTCAGCAAGTTGAATCGATCCAGCCTAAGTTCGATCGATCTTACTTACTTTTGATCGATCCAAGTTTAAGGTTCGATCGATCGAACTTCCTCCAGTGCGAAAAAGTTAAAATTCCATCTCATTGAAAGTTGTCCTTTATCCAATCATTAGGGAATATTGTGTGCACGACTCCAGCTCATTTTAGGTGTCATTTTGACCTACCTATATAAGGATAAGGATTGCTTTTACAAAAGAGATCCAACATTTTTTTCATATCATCTCTTGGAGAGCAAGCTTAGAGGAGGAGGAGGCTAGAGACACCATTGGAGTCCTTCATCACCTAGGAGCAGATTTAAACCATGGAGTTAGCCCTTGAGGATTGGAGCATCATCACCATGAGTGGCTAGACATCCTCTTGGGGCTAGAGTTAGCCCCAAGCATGCTTTCTATATCTTAATCTTATGTATTATTGAGGGATTAGTGTTGTAATTGATGTTTTGACACTTTGATATATATAGATCTTGTTTATTCAATGATTTATGTGGTTTAATGCTTCCAATTGATCATTTCATTCTATCCATATGTCTATGTATGCTAGAATAGATGTTCATGTGCTTGTCTCTAGATTTTGTGTTATTGATGCATGTCTATGTGTATTGATGCTATAGATTTGGAGATTGTCAAAACATTGTACTTAAAAGAATGCTTTTGTGATTCTCTTGATGGTTCATGCTTATCTCTTGATGGATTATGCATCTCCTTTAGTTTATTTTCGTGCTAGTAGTGTAGATGTAGTGTAGTTGTAGTGTAGTATTAAATGGGAGGACAATTTATGCTTGTTGTTTAATGATCCAAGCTTTTGAATGCAATTAGCATATGTCTCTATCCTTGTGTTGTATTTGGATTGTGAGCTTAATGAAAGGATCAATGACTTGTTTTGATTTATTGTGCCTTTCACATGTTGTTTGGACAATATATGCTTCATTGCTTAGATATATTGTGCCTCTCACATGATATTTAGACAATACATGCTTAACTAGTCATCCTTGCTTGTTGAATCAACCAAACACACACACACCAATATTGCAACATACCATTTGCCCTCATTAATCACTTGTCAATGATATAGAAATGCATTGCTTAGTGGTGATCTCTATACCCCAAGATCTCTCTCTCTCTCTCTTACTTACCCTTAATTGCATTCTTTTGCTATTACTTAGTTTAATTTAGTTGCTCTTTAATCAACCAACCAACCAATTGTTAGATCACTCGACCTACTAGCCTTAATTGTGATTCCACGATGTTGCTCGATCCTCATAATCCCTTGGGACGATCCCTACTCACTCTTGCTACGTTAGTAGTAGTATTGGTAGTGGTTTTTATAAATTTAAATTTAACCTAAAAGGCTTTACTTGAACCGCACATTCACTACATCGTTTTGGTGCCATTACTGGGGATTTGTTGATTAGATTTGGCAACATCGGTTTTGTGGAATTGATTAGGATTAGTACTCTTTTGATCGTGTCTTTACTTTATTTTTATTTTTCTTTTTGGTTACTTATTGTGTTGATTACTTAACTAGGTGCATTGTTGGAGAGGAAGCAAGCAAAGGAGCCATCAAGCATTCAATTCAAGCAAGCAAAGAAAGTAAAAAGCTAAAAATTCTAAAATTTCTAAGCTAAGCTTTAAATTTGGAGTTGAAGTGCTAAAGGACCTTTGTGAGATTTTCTTTACTCAATCCCTTAGTTAAATCGTCGGCCCGCGTGGAGGCTTATTTTTAATTGTCTTGCATCATTGTTGTTAAAGCATGGGAGTATGAATTAAATGTTTGTGGAAGAAGTCTAATTGCATTGTTGTGAAGGCATAGCGTTTGTCATTCTTTGTGTTTGTTATGTTTTGCATTGTGCATGCATAGACGTCATTCATTGAGACTAACTCTTGTCCCTCTTGATTTGCATCTTGAATTTATCGTTAGAAATCCTAGGGGAAGAGGAAGTTCAAATAGAGCCAATCTTTCAATGGATGACCATAATGACAATCATGTTGAGGACATTGGTCACATAGACTAACAAGGTATCCTTCATCCCAATGTGCACAATGAGAACATACAAGTACCATTAGGCATGACTAGGCCATTCATTCACCAACCACCACAACAACAAGGCCAAATTCCATATGGAATGCCAAGGCCAATGTACGCTCCACAACCACCCATCAACAATCAAGGAATTTAAAACCAAGGTGTTCATGTTGCACCTCAAGTAGCTAATCCACCTCTTGCTTTAAGAGACCATTATGTGCCTAATGAGTATAATGCACCTATATACATCCAATTGCCTCCATTTAGAGCACATCATTATGAAATTAAGCCACAAACCATTCAAATGCTTCCTAACTATCATGGACTTCCAAGTGAAGAACCTTACAAGCATTTGAATGAGTTTCTTGAAGTATGTTCCACCGTAAAATATACAGACATGCCGGAAGAGGTTTTAAGACTCGAACTTTTTCCATTCACCTTAAAAGACAAGGCAAAGTATTGGTTTAACAATCTTAGGCCTTTTTCAATCACTTATTGGGCAGAAATACAACAAGAGTTCTTGAAGAAGTACTATCCGGTTTCTAAGACCAATGCCATGAGAACCTCAATTCGAGAATTTTCACATGGGGATGGAGAAACGTTTCATGAGGCATGGGAACGCTTCAATGAATTGCTTAGGAAGTGTCCACATTATGACATGCCCAAATGGCAATTAGTTCAATACTTCTTTAAGAGATTATCGGACAACTATAAGGGCATGGTTGACGCTTCCATGGGTGGCTCATACATTGATAGGCATCAGGATGACTTGTAGCGTCTCTATGAGAGCATGAGTGAAAATTCTTGCATAGAACACTATCATCCAAGAATGGTAGAAATTCACAAGGTAAGAAGAGTGTTGGCTTACATCAAGTCAACCATTAAAATGAAATAGCCGCCGAAATGAAGTCTTTGTCTCAAAGGTTTGATCAATTTTTGATTAACCAAAACTCGGCGAACCAAGTATCTTCCTTCCCTAACCATTCTCATCGTGCATCAAATGAAACATGTATGACTTGTTCTAGTGTTCTTCACGGACAAGTGCAAAGTGAACCTAATGAACAAGTCAATGCGGCTTTTGTGAACCAAGGGAACAATCCTTATGGTACTCATTATAATCCAAGTTGGAGGAATCATCCGAATTTCTCTTAGAAAAACCAAGGAGATGGCTCAAACCCTTCCCAAGGCGGTTTTCAAGGGAAGTACATTCCACCTCCACTTCAAAACCAAGGATCCCAAGGTTATAGACCTTATCAATCACAAGGGAATCAATTTGCTAATTCTCATTTTCCCAACCAATCTTATTCCCAAGGTAATACTAGAAGTCCCGCCTTTGAAGAGAAAGTTTTGAATGCTTTAGGCACTTTAGAGGCTAACACTCAATTGTTTCATTCTCACTCTCAATCTATTGCAAAGCTAGAAACCCAAGTAGGGCAAATATCAAGCACTCTCAATGCAAGAGAAAAGGGAAAGATGCCTATAAATGCCCCACCTAAGCAACAATGTGTTGTGGAAACCCATTCCTCATCGGAAGACCACACCATTGAACATGTTAATGCAGCGACCACCTTGCGGAGTGGTAGGATTGTGGACAATCAAGTTGGAATGTCTAATGAAGATAGTGAACCGGTGCAACCTCAAGTTGTCACCCGTCCCGTTTTACATCTCATTCTTCCTTCATTGCATATACATAATCTTGTAAATGAGAAAGTTTTAAAAAATGTGTTTGAAAAAGAAGTTTTGAAAAATGATGTTGAAAATGTTTTGTTGAAAAATGATTTGAAAACTTCTTGTGTTGAAGAGAGTTCAAAAGAGAATTTTGAAAAAGTGTTTGAACCAAAGGTTCCATTTCCGGATGCCTTAAAAGGATCTATTTCAAAAGACAAGCAAAAGGCAAAAACCAATGAAATCATGAAAATGTTTAGGCAAGTGAAAGTTAATCTTCCACTATTAGATGCAATCAAGCAAATTCCAGCTTATGCCAAATGCTTGAAAGACTTGTGCACACAAAAGCGGAAGAACAGGAGCCAAGCACCAAGAAAAGTGGTTTTGACCAAGCAAGTAAGCTCAATTTTGTAACATAACACTCTTCCAAAGTTTAAGGATCCCGGTTCACCCACTACATCATGCATTATTGGTGATCATATCATTAATCGGGCACTTCTTGACTTAGGAGCAAGTGTTAACCTTCTTCCATACTCGGTTTATGTCAAATTGGGCTTAGGTGAATTGAAACCGACATCGGTAGTTTTGCAACTTGCCGACTGATCCATTAAGAAGCCTAGGGGTATAATTGAGGATGTTTTGATAAAGATTGACAAATTCTTCTTCCCGGTTGATTTTGTTGTCATAGACACGAAACCGGTTCCCAATCCTAAGAGCCAAATTCCCATTATCCTTGGCCGTCCTTTCTTGGCAACCGCTAATGCCAACATCAATTGTAGGACGAGGATAATGAAGATCTCATTTGGCCACATGAAGGTGAAGTTGAATATCTTTAATCCCACACCCAATTCATTTGACAAATATGAAGGAGAAGTTAATGTTGTAGATGAATGTCATGATCTTCAATGCCAAGGAAATAAGCTTTTGTGTAAAACTAAAACTTCCAAAGGATCATCTTCAACCTTGCATTCTAAAAGTCTTGTTTCAAACTCTTGCTTTGAAAGGGCATGGAAACCCAAAGGTTGTAATTGCATAGACAATGGACCAAAGACTTCTTTTGAGCTTAATCCAACAAGTTCTTCAAAAAACCATTTGTTGGGTGGAGTTCAAAGCATCTATCACCCCAAGAAGGAGCGGATGCATTATAAGATCTTTGATCTGGGCTAAAAGAGCCCAATGTCTTGCTAGAGACGTTAAAGACTAGTAAAAGCATTCGTAGGGTGTCAAAACCCTATTCCTCCCCCATTTCTATCTTTCATTTCATTTATTGCGAAGTCTAGATACTTGTTTTTGGTTCATATGCATTTCAAGGAACTTTGGTGAGGATTGCATAAGCTTTCATGTCATTATTGAGCATTCTGCATAGTTCGATCGATCTCAAACTTGAGTTCGATCGATCGAACTCTTCTCTACGTCCAACACTTAGAAAAATTTTCGACCTGCAGAAACCTACATCCAAATCACCTCTCTGTCCCATCGTTTGAACCAACTCTAAGATCGATCAAGAGACCTTCAATCGATCCAACTTCCAAGTTCGATCGATCTCATGAATCAACACTTAGAAAAATTTTAAGCCTACATCAACCTGCATATTTCAGCTCTCTGTCTGATCGTTCGAAACATTTCAAGATCGATCTAAAAGTTCTTCGATTGATCCAATTTCCCAGTTCGATCGATCTCATGTTCCAGCACTTAGCCAAATTTTTGAACCAAAAACCTGCATATTTTTGCTCTCTGTCTGATCGATCGAACTTTTGTTTCGATCGATCTCAATCTTCATTTCATTATTTTAACTTTATTTTGACTTTTCAAATTTTCAAAAATCTAAAAATATTTTCATTTTTATTTTATTTTATTTCATTTTACTTTATTTTATTTTCATTTTATTTTATTACATTTTCAAAAATCCCAAAATATCTTAATTAATTTTTAATTATTAAGTATTTATTCAATTTAATTTAAAAAATGAAAAAAAAAAAAAAAAAAAAAAAAAACTTTGAAGAGAGTTCATCAAAGTTCGATCGATCACAGTTGAGTTCGATCGATTGAACTCTGTCGAGAATGTTTTTAAAAATAGAACTAAGGGTTTGTAAAATCGATTACAAAGATCGATCTAACTCACCCTCATCCTCAAAACCCTAACCTCTCTTCATCGCCGTCACTGTCCAACCACTTCACCATCTCCGGCGAAGCTTTCCGGCGAGTTTCCAAGCTTCACATCTCTCTCTCATCTCAGTTTCCATCTTCCCCTCTTCGCATCCACTTCTCTCATTGTTTGAGGTAAGATCCGAGAATATCCCTTATGATTTAAGCTTCAATCTTGTGCATACATGTTTTATATGTTGAATACATGTTATTTACATGACAAAATCCTCCATTGTTGAAGCTTAAAGCATTTGTATATATATGTGTATATATTTTTGAGATTTGTTTAGATTTGTTAGAGTATGGGCCTCAATTTGTGATAGGATTGGATGATTTGTTGTGTTGATGGGCCCATGAACACGTTCATGTGGGCCCCATGCTTCCAAGGTCACAGATCCGTGACCTTTGAGTTTTCAACGTCGCACAGTTCGATCAATCGAACTAGTATCTCCGATCGATCTTGAGAGATTGACCGAACTCATGTCTTCGATCGATCGAAGTAGTGAGATCGATCTCACTTACTTTCGATCGATCCAACTTTTGTAATCGATCTCATTTCTTTTTATGATCGATCGAACTTCACAGATCTCACACACAGACTTTATTCATCATATCTTATGTTCATACTATCATATCTATGCCCAATGCCTGTGATATTCCACATTGGATGCATTTCATACTTACATTGTTTAGCATGTTTCATATTCTACCACTTGCATAGATTCATGTCATATTTGTTTTGTCTATTTTACTTGACATCCATGATTCTATTTCGTGCTTTTAAATTTCTTATTCCGGCACTAACTCCCATTGCAAGTTTTTCTTTTTCTTTTTGCAAGCCATGGTAAAGAGGAAGACCGTTGCCAACAGGCAACACGGGCCCACCCGCCATACTAGGCCACGGATATAGGAGCCAGCAGAGCCCTCTTATGCACAGCGGGAGCCAGCACAGGCTACCCCGCCTCAGTCACCATCTCATGAGCCTGAGGATGACCACATAACATCCACTTCCATGGCTCATCCTGTTTTCACTCCATCACCATCTCCACCACAGACTGGAGCTGAGCATTCACATATACCACCTCAGCCAGCTCATCTGCGGCATGATAGGCCCACGCCTCGATATGCACACATGACACTCGACCATGAGTCAAAGTTTGACACGGCATTCTTCTCTTGATCAGTGCTGACCCGATCCGCCTACCAAGATATTATTCAGAGGGGCCTAGTCGCTATTCTTGCCCCGTTACAGAGCCGGTCTACCCACGGCTAGTTCGGTTGTTCTACCAGAACCTCCGACCATCTCCGCGTACCACAGCCGAGATAGTCACTTCTATTTATGGCCATTTGATCACCATTACAGTGGACACTTTAGCCCGCTCTTGCCGCTGTCCACACAGATGTCCCCTAGAGCTTCAGGATACATATCTGAGGCTATTCAGGCCTTCATATGCAGACATGGCAGTTTCCCTCACAAGTCACCATGCCAGTGGCGAGACTTTCGCCACCCGGACATACCTTCTAGACGACCTATGGTTTATTGATTCCGTCCTTTACCGGAATATCTACATGGCGGGGTACAAGATTCAGAGGAGGGGCGATTATCTAACAACCCTTTACTCTTTCTACACCGGGTACTGGGTGTCCACTCCCGCGCTCATCTGGAGCGTGATGAGGAAGCTGTATGACGAGTACATTAGCAAGGAGACGCCCGAACGGGCTAAGTCTTTTCCTTTTTAGCCACCTCATCACCCAGATTCTCATTGACCAGCACTATCCCATCCATCCTCGGGACCACCCCGAGACAGGTTCCTGTCACTTCCTCAGGAAGGACTGGAACAAGACCTACCACTCCCTTATTACCAGGTTGCAGGACCACGCGGTACTGGCTGTAGCAGAGTTGGAGCTGGAGCAGGCACAGGTACAGGACCAGGACCAGGCCCAGGCACAGGTACAAGACCAGGCCCAGGCACCGGCAAAGGCAGCAGCAACACATCCCGTAGCGGACGACGCACCAGTCGATCCAGTTGCTGAGTATTTAGACATAGACTTAGAGTGCCCTGCAGATGATGCATAGCAGGACTCTCCAGCCAGGTCGCCCATTCATGAGCAGGAGCAGACTCATGAGCTTTCTTCTGATTCATCTATGCGTGAGACTCCAGATATGACCCCCGGCTTTGGAGTACGTCTGCAGACGCTTGAGGATGCTGTTGTTACCATCCAAGTTGACCTTACTGCCCACAGAGCTGAGTTTGCTGCCTTCCACACGGATGTCGCGACCATATTCAAAGATTTATCCAGAGACATCCGCGGAGCCAGACCTGCCCGTCCTACCTCATCTTCCTGAGCTCCCAGTCTTTTCTATCTTGTGATCCCTCTCTCCTTTTGATACTTTACTATTGTCACTGTATTATTTATACAGCCGGTCTGTTGGCTTTAATATTTTTGTTGTACGTGCACTTTATCCATTTTATATATATATATCTATTTTTGCTATGGATGTCATATGATTGTATTCTCATATCTTTATGTTTGACTCCATCAGGTGCATCACGATGACTTCAGTGAGAGAGTGCTACACAATTTCCAAGACCACCCTTATACCTCTCTCATTTATTTATCTGTTTATCCCATTTACACTTGCATGTCCACTGTGCACTGATTATCCCATTTTGTTATCTGATAAGTTTATCCAAGTGACAATTTTCAGGACCACAGTTCATCCCAAGTTTGGGGGGGGCAATGCCACCCACTTTGGATACTTCAGTCCCGATCATTCTTGCTTAGTTACACTGGTATACTCTTTCCTTTGTTCTCTTTGCACATTGAGGACATTGTGCAATTTAAGTTTGGGGGGAATGGTGTTTTACAGTGTTAGTTTTAAATTCAAATTTTTAGCATGACTTGTGTATTTGAGGTATATTTCTATGATTGGTCCATATCTAGCTATGATTTTGATCTTTTGAGGATTATATTGCTTAAAATTTTAAAATTGTTTGACTTGAGAGTCCAATACTCCTTGTATGCCTTATGAATGCCATTTAGGAGTAATTTTTTCAAAAAATTGATATCATGCTTGCACTTGTGGTTCACATTATCTTGATTTTGTGATTGTTTTGAGATTCATTCTAAGATTCTACACTAGCACCAGTGCACACTAGCATTCATTTGTGGGGTACATGCTTTGTTAATTATTGAATTGGTTATATCCTAATTGAGCTAGAAGTGCATTGAAAGCTTTCATTCTTGATAAAGGTGGATAACAACCCCTTTTCACTAAGTAGCTGGGATTCTAGCCTCATCAAGCACTGAACTTCTCGCGCCGAAAGGTGGAGGGCCCAAACTCTAGGTTAATAATTGAATTCAAAAATAAATAAATAAATAAAAGAGGTTGCAAAAGTAATAAAAAAGTGAGGACTTTTCCCAAAAGGTGAGAAGTAGGAAATGACTAGATAGTTGTTGTCTTAATTTGTAGCCTAGTTAATTTGAGTTTGTAAGTCCGTAGGGGTATTTGAATGCCTAATGCCTTAAAGCCGTCTGGTTTGGGAGTCATTGACCTAACACTCGACCACATGAATCACTAGAAAGCTTAATAGATCAACACATTGCACTATACTTCCATCTTTGATCCTCAATAAAAAAAATAAAAAATAAATAAAATAATCAAGTGAAAAGAATAAGCGCACCTAGATGAATAAAGTTTTAATAAAAGGTCCACTTTTTGTCTTGATGATTGGTACTAGATTTGTGTGCTAGTTTGAGGGTAAGGACGTGATTAATTCTTTAGTTGGCTTAGATAGCAACACATTTGATACCGGTCCACTTAAAAGATTCTAGAGTTGTTTTGATTTGCATGATCATTTTCTTGATGTGTGGAGAACCATACTTACTTGCTTGATGTTGAAATTTTAGGAGATTGCTAAGAAATGGTTGGAAAATTGCATACTTGAGGTAATTTCTCCCAATGCTTGTTTGCAATATTGGTACCTCTTTTGAAAGAATGAGCTTAATGTTTGTGGGTACCATTTCTGGAAACCCTCACGAGACTTCACTCGTCCACTAGGGATAACCTAGGGGTTTAAAAGGCTTGTTGCATGTGCTAAGTGCAATCATGTTCCCTACGAAAGTGGCGTTATCCATTTATTGTTTTCTAGATTCATACTTGTATAGTTATTTATTTCATTCCTTTACTTTCTAGTTCATTGCTAGGGACTAGCAATATTTAAGTTTGGGGGTGTGATGAGCACTGAAAAGTGCGTATTTAAACCCCTTAAGCTTAGGCATTCTAGTACCGTTATCTATCTTACTTTACCGTTTTAGACTGATTTCGTATTATTTCCTTTTTCAGGCACTTATCCTGAAAATAAGCTAACTTAGCCAAATAAGAGCTTAATTGAAGCAATTCTGGGATTAAACAAAGAAAAGAGCAAAATGGAGAAAGAAGGAAGCAAATGAAGCCAAAGGTGGTAAGCACAAAGTTTGATCAATCCAAGTTCAAGGTTCGATCGATCGAACAATAATTGATCTCAGCACTTCAAGATAGATCCAAGCCTTGACCCAAAAGCATAAAGTTCCAAAAGTTCGATCGATCCAACACCATCCTTCGATCGATAGAACACTTTTGTCCTTATTCAAATGATTAATCATATCCACAGCTGTACCACTCACTAACCACTTTTGTCCTTTTCCCATAAATATCTCGAATTTGTCTTTTTCCAAAAAGCTCAGCCAGTTGGATCGATCCAGCCTAAGTTCGATCGATCTTACTTACTTTCGATCGATCAAAGTTCAAGGTTCAATCGATCGAACTTCCTCCAGTGCGAAAAAGTTAAAATTCCATCTCATTGAAAGTTGTCCTTTATCCAATCATTAGGGAATATTGTGTGCACGACCCCAGCTCATTTTGGGTGTCATTTTGACCTACCTATATAAGGATAAGGATTGCTTTTACAAGAGAGAGCCAACATATTTTTTATATCATCTCTTGGAGAGGAAGCTTAGAGGAGGAAAAGGTTAGAGACACCATTGGAGTTCTTCATCACCTAGGAGCAGATTTCAACCATGGAGTTAGCCCTTGAGGATTGGAGCATCATTACCATGAGTGGCTAGATATCCTCTTAGGGATAGAGTTAGCCACAAGCATGCTTTATATATCTTAATCTTGTGTATTATTGAGGGATTAGTATTGTAATTGATGTTTTGACACTTTGATATATATAGATCTTGTTTATTCAATGATTTATGTGGTTTAATGCTTCCAATTGATCATTTCATTCTATCCATATGTCTATGTATGCTAGAATAAATGTTCATGTGCTTGTCTCTAGATTTTGTGTTATTGATGCATGTCTATGTGTATTGATGCTATAGATTTGGAGATTGTCAAAACATTGTGCTTAAAAGAATGCTTTTGTGATTCTCTTGATGGTTTATGGTTATCTCTTGATGGATTGTGCATCTCCCTTAGTTTATTTTCATGCTAGTAGTGTAAATGTAGTGTAGTTGTAGTGTAGTGTTAAATGGGAGGACAATCTATGCTTGTTGTTTAATGATCCAAGCTTTTGAATGCAATTAGCATATGTCTCTATTCTTGTGTTGTATCTAGATTGTGAGTTTAATGAAAGGATTAATGACTTTTTTGATTTATTGTGCCTTTCACATGTTATTTAGACAATATATGCTTCATTGCTTAGATATATTGTGCCTCTCACATGATGTTTAGACAATACATGCTTAACTAGTCATCCTTGCTTGTTGAATCAACCAAACACACACACACCAATATTGCAACACACCATTTGCCCTCATTAATCACTTGTCAATGATATTGAAATGCATTACTTGGTGGTGATCTCTAAACCCCAAGATCTCTCTCTCTCTCTCTCTTACTTACTCTTAATTGCACTCTTTTGCTATTATTTAGTTTAATTTAGTTGCTCTTTAATCAACCAACCAACCAATTATTTGATCACTCGACCTACTAGCCTTAATTATGATTCCACGACATTTCTCGATCATCATAATCCCTTGGGACTATCCCTACTCACTCTTGCTACGTTAGTAGTAGTATTGGTAGTGGTTTTTATAAATTTAAATTTGACCTGAAAGGCTTTACTTGAACCGCACATTCACTACATCATTTTGGCGTTCACGAGCGGCCCACCTTATATATATATATATATATATATATATGTAGTTATGGACTATATAGCTATTGTTGAGGCTATTTAGGATGTATCTGTGTATCGGGTCTCTGCTTGGACTGTAGTAGAGTAAGACTTATTTGTGGGCCAGACCCACCATTATTTTTCAGGTATTCGTCAGGAATAGGGATTATTCGTGCTGAGCAGGGATCGTCTACTTCACTTTTCTGGATTATTTACATAGAAGTTTTCTTTATGTTTCAGTGTTCTAATGTAGTCACTTGTTCAATTGGGATTTTCTAGGGGTCCACATAGTATGGATTCCCGAGTTGTATTAGTAATGGAGAATTGGATGCACCAAAATATTTTCTTATTTATACAAATTTATTCTGAGAATTTCATTAATGGATTATCGTTTTAGTTTTCTTTCAGCAATTTTATTTATTCATATTTATCATATTTGTATTCTGTGTTCGATTATTACCATTTGTTTTTTATATCCATGGGTGTTCAGGCGTGGGCCTGGCCAACCCACATCCGGAAATCCGGGGGTATCACAGTTGGTATCAGAGCGCTACAGGTTCAAGTGTCCTTAGGAGTGTCTTTCGTTATATGACTTTCGCGTTGCGTCTCTTAAAACTTGGAGCCCATATTAGGATTCGTTGTACTCTTTTTACAGTTCGTTAGGAGGAGTTTATGTCAATTATATTTTGTAATCACATAATGGCTAGCACTAGGAAAAAGATGGGGTCTAAGGCAAAAGTGATAAAGACCCAAAAGAGTAAAGGAGTACGTTATCGATTCTTTGCCTGAAGGCAGAATTAGGATTTAAAGGTTTAAGTTCTGGTTGGCGCTACTTTAAAGTATAAGCCAAGGAAGAAATTAGGTGTATGTGTTAGGACACTGCATATCGGGGCCCACACGACTTGAGTTGGTCTCAAAAAGGAGATAAGCGAGGAGTAGGGTCCGAAGAGGATCCTAATGGAGGAGATTTTAGTGTATCTAAGGAAGGGGGTACTAAATCTTAAAGATGAAGGATCGCGCGAGGGTGATCTTATTTGCTAGTAATATAGCAAATGATATTAGTAGAGTTGGTATTAATCAATCTACCTATAGTTAAACTGTATTATCATCTCTAAAAGAGATATGTAAGAAATACTCTTCTGGAGTTTGGGGATCTGATGAAGTTCTTATCAGAACGAAGTAATGATTTTATATCATGTTCCGGAGAGTATGGGGATTAGGTTGTGACGTTCTAAGTTGCTTTATAAAGCCACGTTAGATGATTTGCATTCCATGTATAAGGAAGATGAGGGTTAAGCTTTTGGTATTTGCTTAGGCAAACGGATGTTAGTTTTAAGCTATGTTTAAAGATTATGTTTCAAGGTTGGATGGTTACCTACGAAATTACAAAAGGAAATGGTGAACCAATCTGGTAAGGTTGATTCCAAAAGGAGACTTTCTTTTCTAGAAAGAATGATGTTTTAAGTAGGATTGTATTTTATTTTATTGAGTATGTTATACGTGTTTTATTTTCGTTAATTATTTGAGATTTGGTACGTGGTTTAGTTGGGGACACAAGTGTGTGATTAGTCGACTACTGTTTTTCAATAACATAGAGTAATAGCGCTATTTATGCTAGAATTATGAGCATGAGGTCAGAGGATTGGGTAGATACACATAAATCTAACCAATCGATTGGACCTGAACATACGTCATTATGGTAGGCTATCTAGGATGGGATAGTTAAACCATCAATACAAGTCAAATAATCTGGAATGATTAGTTTGTTATACTTTATGCTGTGTATAGATTCGTATAATATTACAATGCCATGATAATGGTGGTTGTTGTATTTCGGTATTCGTGCGGTTGTGGTAAATAAAGACCACTGTAACGCCACGATAGTTTATCAGCGGTGTCGAAGTTACAAAATATCTTCTTGGAAATTCCAGAAGTTGTCACCAAGTCAGAAGGAGGATTTCGAACTAGTTTAAGTACCTATTGGAATGATGCCACGTAAGGATAACTAATTGAATAAATCTTCATCAGTCTATTCTTAATCAAGAATCTTATTCATGGGGGTGTGTCATTAGGAGGAGTTGCCAGTGTTGCACATGGAGGAGGAAACAAAGTCTCTACACTGTATAATATATGGAATTCTTTTTAAGGTCATATTTCGCGACAATTATTTGTTGCTAGGAAATTGATGACTTGTTTGGAGGATGAAAAAGTTCAATATTCATTTGAAGTTAGATAAGAAGTCTGATTGACACTAACTTGTATTAAAGAAGCAGGGTGTGTCAAAACAGGATGGGAGACCGATCACCTATATAATTAAGAAAAGGTGCACGGTATGTGTGGAAAGGTTATAGCTAGTTGACTTTTGATAAATGGAATTACCGAGTGACTTTTCCATATCGGTAAGTTTATCATGGATTAGTGGTGCATGGATTCAATGGCAGTGTTAGCTTTTGATGATGCTCTAATTTAAACAATGGGTGCAGATAAAAGCTGATGATACCAGACTAACAGTACTTTCTGTAGACAAATTGGAAGGAGAATGCAAGGATTGAGTTATCACCTATATAATAAAGAAAAGGTGCATGGTGTGTGTGGAAAGGTTATAGCTAGTTGACTTTTGATAAATGGAATTACCGAGTGACTTTTCCATATCGGTAAGTTTATCACAGATTAGTGGTGCATGGATTCAGTGGCAGTGTTAGCTTTTGATGATGCTCCAATTTAAACAATGGGTGCAGATAAAAGCTGGTGGTACCAGACTAACGGTACTTTCTGTAGACAAATTGGAAGGAGAATGCAAAGACTAAGTTTCACGACTCTTAGTTTTGTTCATCCTGGTGGAAACACGATATTTCACGGTATGAAGCAGATGTTTGGAGGACTGGTAAGAGGATAGACAAAGTGATTTTGTCTTTAATTCTAATATTAATTAGATAATCGAGATAGACCATCAGAGATCACTAGATCTTTGAAGCCATTTCCTATACTGAAGAGGAAATGACAGAGTATTTTTCCACGGATTTAGTTGAGAGATTGCTGACTTTACACAAGGGTAAAGATTCTGGTTGGAATATCGGTTGACTGATAAATTACATCAGCTTAATTTAGTCTATTTTGAACTGGTAAGACATCAATTCATACGAATAGAATGGATCACGAGACGGCTTAGTTGGATAGACGTGGTGTTTCACACGTTGCATTAACTTCCGTCTAGTGGAAGTAAATATGGAAGTGGATGGTCTTAACAATAGATATGGTAATTAAACCTTCGGGTAGTTGTTGAGAACTCAGTTGAATTTATAGCATGTGTAACAATGACACTTACTATTACCAGGGTAATTGAAGAGGTTAACTTAGAATGTCAAAGCTGACCTGGAGGCGGTGTTATCTTACTCAGGTAGAGTTTAAGGTACTGGAGGAGGTTTAGTAGATTCTGTAACTGATATTACAAAGGTCAGAGTGCCTAAAATATAAAATACATAATTTTACAGTGCACTGAGATGGTTATAGGTTACATCAAGACATCTAATGTTAGTTTTGGTGAGCCGGTACGGATAGGGACATAACTATCTATAACTATCTAATGTACATAACTATCTATAAGAGTAACACCTAGTAGAAAAGTGGAAAAATGATAATCGGATAAAATTAGAGATTTTTGCCACTTCCTATTTCAAATTGGGAGTAGGACTAACCAGGACTGGAAGGTCGGTAGGAATTATCGACATTGATTTGGAATTTTTAAGGAATGCTAGATGGAGCAGGTTCTCTTATAGACATTGTTTGAGTAGTGTACACTTTGGAAGTTTATATCAGTTCTACGTGGAACTGATAATAGAGTACGTTATAGCATGTGGATATCTGTTATTATGGATGAAAAGTGATATTTAGAAAAAAATTCTGAAGATATTGGAGTAACAACTTTGCTTTATACCTCTAGACGAGGGATTTGATTGAGAAATTAAATTTGATCATGGGGATATGCTTAGGGCATATATCTAAGGATTTCATGGATAATTAGAAGTGTTTACTTCACCTTTCGGAGTATTTGTCTGTCATATAGTTGGCATAATGAGGTTGGTGTGACAACGTTTGAGGTTTTGTATATTATAGTGCAGACCTCTCATTTGTTGGTTTTAAATGAAAGTAAGGGTTGTACAATCAAACATTGACTTCATTTAAGGATACATCGGAGAGAAATACTCTCCTTTGTAATGGATTGCGGGTGGTTTGGAGGCGGCAATAGGATTTTGTAAATAGTTGAACTCGTACCCTAGAGTTTCCTATTTGGAAGTGGTTTCCTTGTGATGTCTTCCCTATTGGAAGCAAGGAGATTTTTGGAGAAAGGTCGGTTTTGTATATTAAATTGACTTTTCACGGATTGTGTTTATAAATTGAGGTAGTAGCCTATAATTTAGCGTTACCAAAACATTAGCGTTGGGTGCATAGAAGTTTTACAAATCTATGTTATGGAATTTGGAGGAATATAGATTTGTACCCTGGTATAAATATTGGGTACGGATGAGTTGTTGTTAAATACAACTAACGTGTAGTATATTTTTGTGTTTCTTAAATATAGAAACCATAAATTTTTCCATGAGGAGTTGGGATTCAGTGGAGCCCATACATAGGGGCAACGTCCACAATGGAACGGAAATGAATTTCAACGAAAAGAATTCAGAATTTCGTAAATTATGATGACGGAATTCCTTTTGTTAGGGGAGAAGAATGTAATACCCCTAATTTTCAAAAGGATGTAATTGAAATTTAATTTTTATTTCTTGTGCATTTTTAATTGATTATGTGGCTGTGTGCTTATGTGGCTAGGAGTTTATTTGATTACTTGGCTAATTGCTTAATGGTTTAAATAAATTGTGTACTTAAATCTTTTGTCTTAATTAATTCAGTAATTAACTTGCTTTGATGATGTGTTGTTTAATAGTAATTTTGTGTTAGGGTTGAATGATTTTAATTATTTTATTTTATTTTATGTTTTAAGGAGTATGGAGATGGACAGTAGTAATGGACCAACCGTTTGGGTCTCATGGACTACTTGGATAGAAGGTTTAATGGGAACAACTAATCACCCATAGATAGTGATACATATATACATGGGTATATATGTATATAGGATTATTATATTTATTAACTATCGTTAGTAATTAATATTAATAATAACTCTAAGTCAAATTTATATATATATATATATATATATATATATATATATATATATATATAGTTATAGTATTATATAGAATATATATAGGTATATTTACGGTAGTTCTTTTTGGTCATATTATTTGTAGTTTGGTACATTTTAGTTTCCTTTTCTTTTTGTTTTTTTTTTCCTTTAAGGTAGCTGTAATATCCCTAAATTTTAAAAGGATATTTCTGGAATTAAATTTATTATTTGATTGCATTTTACTTAATTATGTGTCATTTTATTGGATTATTTGTTTAATTTAAATTATATTGTGGTACCTTAAGTGATTATAATTTAATTTGAATTAATTATTTTATTTGAATTATTTGTATTATTACGTCTGTTATATTATTTAGTTGTGATATTTGATTTAATGGTGATTTATTTTGTCTATCGTAACTTAGGGATTACAGTTATAACTTTGGCTTATAATTCACGTATAGTTTCATGGGCCAACTAGGCTTGGACTTAGGGTTTAGTCTCTAATTGCACATGAACTAGGGTTGTGGTTTTCACCTATAAATATACGTTGTACTGTGGTCTAGGGTTTTAGAAAAATAAACGTAAATTCTGTAGAACAAAGATACAGAGAGGTACTGAGAGAAACAGAGAAAGATAAAGAGAGGAGGGCTAGGTTTTGGTCTAGACCAAGGTTGGACCAAGAAGGAGGAAGGAGAGGTTGTTTGTAGGTGAAACCAAGAGCAATAGAGGGGAACAACAGTCAGGAATCTAGTCGAAAAATTCAGAGACGACAGTTTAGAGTTTCAAACTGAAACTCAAAGGCAAGTTTCTGTTCTTCTCTTTCCCTTAATCTTGCGATCTGTGCATGCTTAGATGGACTCCAGGAGTTTAATGAATGCTTAAACAATTTGTTATGCATGCTTAAAGTGATAAGTAATCTCGTTCAATAAAACTGATATACCAAAATTCCTTAAATTTCAGTTAGTTGTCTCCTTCTATAAACAAGTTTAATTCTTGCTTATTTGAGATCAATGATTCATGTGGTTGCCTACTAGTTAATCTGGAATGCTAAATGAACACTAGAACAAGAATTGAAACACATTACAGAGGCTTGGAAATCACCGGAGTTGAAGGAGACAAGGTGAAAACGGAAGACGGCTGCCATGGAAGGGAGAGCAGGCTCCCAAAACCATTAAAGCCCGCTCCCATTGAGGTAGAGCCGGCTCTAGGTGTAATGGAGCTAGCTCTTAAGGACCTAAAGCCTGCTCTAGGTGAATTAGAGCAGGCCCCAATTTTTAAAAGAGCCTGCTCTCACTTAAATGGTCTAGTTTTTTATCCATAGGGGTTGTTTGGGCTATTCAGTGTATCTACACTTCGTTTAAATTGTTCTAAGTGGTGCTAGGGACTGTAATAGACCTATATTGTGATGGAAAAAGATTAATTCATAATTGGACTAAGGATTGGACCAAGTGGCAGTTAAGGAACAAAGGTATAATGCACACTGTTTTGGGATATTTAATTTATCCACTGAAACTTGATGGTTCTATGTTACATAATTTATCACTGTTTAAATTGTATATAATCAGGTTTACCAGTGTAGTAAATCAGAGAGATCATCTATACTTGGTTTGGTATAGAATTAATGTGTATGTTAGGTTAATTGCATCAATATATGCATTTTATAGAAGATGTAAACACTGTGACTCATGGTAGCAAATTTGGACATATGGAATATGATATTTAGGGTCTGTGATGACTGTCTAATATCATATGTGTATTAAACTATATTATGCATATCCTGGCTAATGGCTAATGGTTGATAAATAACAATTACTATCTTAACAAGTATGTTATGTGGAGGTTTGTATGCACTGGTATGGGACGGTGGCATACTAGGGATGGATTAGTAAAACACTAAATCCTACCTAACTTGGAGTGAGTTTGATTAACTATAAAAAGTTAAGTCCTACTTATATGGATGGTTATGCACCGGTATAGGACAGTGGCATGTCAGGGACGGCTCAGTTCAAAACAATGAGACCTACCTATTTTAGAGACGGATTAGTCTAATACTAAGTCCTACCTACATGGAAATAAGATGGATTAACTATACAAGTTAAGTCCTGCTTATAATTAGGTGTCAGGTCAATAAACCTTTTGAATGACACATCTGGAACAGATTTTATATATCTATATTATGGTGCCATGGTATGAGCTTAAGTCTCAGGACCATGGTTAGGGTGCATATATCACCTAGGATGGATAGCTGGACAGTAGTTGCTGTTCCCTGGTAGGTCTAGGTACACATGACCACGTAATGTGCGATTTACATGGTATCTCTACTCAGGCTGAAACAGACCTATTGGACTAATGAGCGTCCTATAGTATGTATTATATACATATATGGACTACTCTAGATATTGTTGAGTCTATTTAGGATGTATCTACGTATCGGATTCCTATTTGGATCGTAGTAGATCAGGACTTGCATATGGGCCTGACCCACTCCCTTATTTTTTAGGTGTTCATCAGTTCTAAGGTTAGAGCTTGGACGTGCAGAGCAGATACAGACATTCACTCCTCCGATTATATAGGATTAGTTTATTTATTTAGCTTTTGACTTGTTTCAGTTCTTTTCTCTTTGGTTTGGGATTTTATTAGGGGTCCATGAGATAGATTCCTGAGTTGTAAATAAATTGAGGTTTTGGATTTTTGGTTTTACAATAATAACCTTTGAGGATTTTGTAATTAGATTTCTTTTCAGCTATATTATTTATTTCTTTTTAAATTCAATTTTGTATTCCGTGTTTGTAGGTGCAAAATTTCGCTCAACCAATAACGATTGAGAAAAATAATACAACACACTCAACAACAGTAAAAATAAATAAGAACAGTGTATAGAGAAGCGTAGAATTGCTTAAATCTTTTATTGGAGGTCTGGGCCTCTATTTATACACAAAAATTGGTAGAATTAAGGTAGGACTCGCATTGCTTGTCCTCCAATTCTTCCCATATATGACTTTCTTTACAAATAGAGTTCTTTCTATTATATAATATTTCTTACGTAGAACTTGCCATGTATAGAACCTCCTATCAAAGAATTCTCTTTTATGATAAATACTTCTACCAATAGGATTTGTTCAATCTTGGAAAACTGGGCTGAATATACCTTGAACCAGTTGGGCTTGAATAACGGGCCGGATGTTTGATGTTAACATATTGGGCTAATAATCTCTTGATTCGGGCTTCAACAGGGCTAAAGGTCAAATAACAATAGTATTGGACACAGTGATCTTGGACTAGCCTCAAACTCAATTTGGGTTTGAGCGTGGTGGGCTTCATAAACTCATCAAGGATAAGTTTATATTTATGATGACGTGGATTATTATCATTAGAGGGAGATTTTTCCCTCACACTTTACCCCCAATTCCTCTTTAATTGGGTTACGGCTCCTAATTAAAGGGGAATTGAAGTTGTGCAGTTGCCACTTTCGCATGAGGCGTTTCCATTTGTGTCTATTGTTATTCTAACTCAAGGACTTCTTCAAGACTTGCTTTTGTTCTCAGTGTGCTCGTTCTGTTCATTGCGTTCTTCACATTCTCATATCTCCAGGTTAGTTCTTCTTACCCTTCTTCCAATCTTGCATTATGAGTACTTCGACTACTCCTGAACGTATAAAAATTGCAGATTCTGAGTCCACGCCCTCGTCTTCCCCTAATCTCATTAGGGTTTCTCCTCCTAGGGTTTCGAACTTCCTTAAGTCTGCAAATGACTCGGTTAATCAGCCAGATGTTTCCCCAATCCAGGCTGAGACATCCACCTCTGGGTCGGACAGTTTTTTTACTAAGGAAGAAAGAAACGCAATTTTATCCGTTCGTCGTATTAAGTTTTCCATTGAATCCGTAGTGGAAGATTTTGAGATTCCCGAGGGGGTAAAAATTGTAGAATACCCCAAGGGTGCCAATTTTTATGCCGGCGAGGGCGTCAGAGAAGACGAGTTATTCCTCTCTGTTGGGCATCTCAACGCTCTTAGATTCCCCTTTCATCTTTTTTACCATTTAGTCTTTAACAAATTGGGGATTGCCCCTCTACAAGTAAACCCTAACTTCCTTCGAATAATCTCAGCACTCCTCATTCGCCGATGGCTGGAAAGTCTTGACTCTGGCTGACTTGCTGATCACTTACACTATTTCTAAGCATGGAACCGAACCTGGTCGTTTCTATTTCACCTCTTCCTTGCACCAGAGGATATGTACAGACCTTCCTACTTCTGAAAAGAAGTGGAAAGAGAGGATGATAATTGTTAAAGGGAGATGGGCCGTACCTCAATCGAGCAAACACCCAATCCCACACAAGTTCGGGAAGTTAGGTATAGAACGTCCCCCCTCTCTTCATGAAGATTATTCTGGCTATTTCCCATGTTGAGTCTTATTCTTTCGGTATATTTATGAGTTTCTTGGTGTTTTTTCAGTGACATTCCCTTCCTCTGCTGCCAAGAAGAGGCTTTCCTTCCTTGAAGAGCAGGTTTGGAAAAAGCCTCCTTCTGTTGAGGACTTACTTACCTCTGCAAACCTTAAAGCAGTTGCTTCCAGAGCCGTAGCTGCAAATCTCATGGACCTCTCACTTCCATCTTTCGATAGCTTCCTCATGACTAAGGAAGAAAAACAAAGGGCTGAAGCCTTAAAGAGAAAGGCTGCAAAAAGTGCCCCATTGACTATATTGCGCTCAAACGAATAGGAGAAGGAGATTAATGAAATTCCTCTGCACAAGAAGGCGAGGTTAACTTCTTCTTCAACCACGAAATCTAAGAGTGATTCCAACCCAAAAAGTAAAGGAAAAAAGGCTGAAGAGACAAATCCTGAAGAGGAGGTCAGAACTTACGTCCTTGCTAAGGCTGGAGAACCTTGGACTCCTTCTTTCTCGAGGGATGACAAATCAGTCCTCTAAACTGGTGATTCTATGATCACTGATCCATCTGCGGCGCTGGCTGTTGCTCGGGGAATGTGGCTTCCCAAGGACGAAGAGATTATTGGTAGGATGGGATTAGAGCAGCTACTCCCTTCTGCCTCCATTCGAGCCATAGAGGTTTGCTTCTCCCCCTTCTTCTATTGCCGTAATCATCTCGCCAATTTTCTTATATCGTTATTGTTTCTATCTGATAATGCAAAGCCTGTATCACACCATGGCTCTTTGTGCCACCACTGAGGCTCAGTCCCTCTCCATTCAGAAGTTGGAGAAAGACCTCAGCAATTCTGGGAAGAAGGCATCCCATGCCATTACAAATGCACAAATTGCATATGAAGCTAGGGATGTTTATAAGAAGCGTTTGGCTACTTTTGATGCAAAAGTGGAGTCGCTGGAGGCTGAGGTCCAGTGTTTGAATGATGCCCTTAGCACCAGCACCATTGCAGGGAGGCAGATGCAGGGGCGTTACTCCAGTTTAGTGCGTTTGTCTAGCGCCAAGGCCTACAGGTCCGGCTTCAATCAAGGTTCATGCGAGAAAACAACAGATCCCGAGGCTTTTGATACTCATATGGGGGTGTCTTTCCTTTATGATGAGGGACCGAAGGCTCAGGAAGCTGAAGTGCTCTTTGCCGAGATGGTGAAGGCTCATCCTGAAGTCCCTCCAGCTCCAAGTGCCTCAACTCCTACAGCTGCTCCTGGCCCATTAAATCCTCCACCTTCAAGTCCAGTTGTGGTGGACGCTTTTGAATCTACCCCGTTTGATCCGATGAGGAAGTAGGATCAAGTAATTTTGTTTTTTGTAATGAAACAATATTTGGAATGATAGTTATGAATGATATAACCATGTTTCTTAAGCTGTGATGCCTTAATTTTGCTTCGACTGAGCTTGAATGCTTTTAATATTGCACACACTATGTTGGATGTGATCATTTTAAGGAAAGTACCCTGCCTAAGGGTTCCACATTTGTTTTAGTCTGAAGCAAAACTAAATAAGATGTGAAGAAGGGATCTCCTTTGACGGTTTACCTGATAATGGAGGATTATTTTTTCCTTTGGCGATTTAACCGTCAAAGGAACCCTTTTTAAAATGGATTTGTGTGAAGTATGTATGTTTATACTTGTTTCTTCTTGTATTTTTTTGATGTGGGACAATCTCGTGGCTCATATTACCGAGCTTAGAGTCAGTGAGTATGACTTCCACAAGACCTCGGTATTGAGCCTAAGAGTAAGTTTTGCTGAACCGGACACTTAGGGTCTGAAGCGAATGAATTACTCCCCGGCACAGAGCCTAAGGGGAGGTTTGCCGAGCTGGACACTTAGGGTCCGAAGCGAATGAATTACTCCCCGGCATTGAGCCTGAGGGGAGGTTTGCCGAGCTGGACATTTAAGGTCCGAAGCAAATGAATTACTCCCCGGCACTGAGCCGGAGGGGAGGCTTGCTGTGTCGGACACTTAGGGTCCGAAGCAAATGAATTACTCCCCGACACTGAGCCTAAAGGGAGGTTTGTCGAGCTGGACACTTAAGGTCCGAAACGAATGGATTACTCCCCGGCGCTAAGCCTGAGGAGAAGTTAGCTGAACCATCGTATATATATTCATCATCATTTCATTTTTTATTTTTATTTTTTTTTTTTTTGTAAACAACTTGTCATGAGGCCGAAGACTCAAAAATGATAGGAGGCTAAGAAAACGAGTAACAGTGGCTGGGAAGTTTCATATTCGTTTATTTTGGAGACTTTCTTCCACTGAGACTCCCTTCTTAGTGACCAAATGTAGTGGATTACGCATATATCAACTGCATTCCTTTTCTACTTCTATCCGATGTGGGACATAGATTAAATTTGGTCAAAAAGGTCAGTGTAAGGAATACCTCTGGTATTGGGCTTGGCCACCTTTAACACCAGTGGGCCCTCATTACACTGCAGTCAACTATTTGAATATTCCCATATATAACTAAATGTAAAACATACTTTTTTATCGATGTGGGATAGAGAGCTTTAAATATAGGTCATAACTTGGGTTTTAAAAAAGAATCATTGTAAGGAATGCTTCTTGATAACTTGATTTTAGCATTGCTTTGCATAAAAATTGCATAATGCGTCTTGGCATACAAACATGCATAAAAATCGCATAATTATAGGGTACTAGTATGGCCCCCATTTTTATGGAAAGAAAGAAATGAAGTAGAATTGTACGAGAGAAGCAATATAAAGAAATAACTTGACTGACTGTGGGCACTGACTGACTTATTTGTGAAGAAATTCTAGTAAAATTGATAAACTTATCTAATGGTAATACCTTTTAAGGTGTATGGCATTCCAAAGACGTACAATGGGACGTCCGTCAGCTTCGGCCAAACGATATGCTCCATTCCCCACTACTTTGGTAACCCTATAGGGTTCGATCCAATTAGGTTCTAGTTTCTTTACATGAGCTGTCTCTTGCTTCAGAACCCAATCGCCTACCACAAAGCTCCTGAACCTGACCTGTTTGTTATAACTGCTGCGCAACTGTTGCAGATATAAAGCAAGCCTAATTGCTGCAGCATCCCTCTTCTCGTCCAGGAGATCGAGGCTGTGTTCGAGCTACTAACCATTGTTTCCTTCAACTAACAAGAATGTCCGAAGGGTTGGAACTGCCGCCTCAGTTGGGATCACAACTTCGGATCCATAAGCCATGGCAAATGGACTTTCCCCCGTGGGCCGCCGTGGAGTGGTTCGGTGCACTCAAAGCACCTGAGGGAGATTCTCGTACCATTTTGTTTTGAGTTTCTCCAATTTCTTCTTTAAACAACTGAAAATGGTTCAGTTAGTTATTTCAGCCTGTCCATTCCCTTGTGGATGACTGACTGCAGCTAACTTTTGTACAATTCCATGCTCGGCGAAGAATTTTTTTGTACTCTTATTGTCGAGGTTCTTACCATTGTCCATCATAATGACTTTTGGTACCCCAAATTGGCAAATGATGTTGTTCCAAAGGAAACTTTTTACCTGCTCATGGGTCACACTTGAGTAAGCCTCGGCTTCCACCATTTTGTGAAATAGTCTGTAGCTAGCAGCACGTATTCCTTTTATTCCACAGTCTTGGGTAAAGGGCCAACCATATCAATCCCCCATTGTGCGAACGGCCATGGATTTGCCATTGCATGCAAATCTTCGGCAGGTTGATGCTTCATTGGACCGTGGCACTGAAACTTATCACATCTTCGGGCGTACTCTTCAGCATTCCCGGCTAAGTACGGCTAGAAGTAGCCTTGAGTTAGAACCTTATGTGCAAGGGATCTGCCCCCAGAGTGGTTGCCACAATCTCCATCATGAATCTGTTTCAATACCACAAGAGCCTCAGTAGGGCTTAAACATTTTAGGTAAGGACCTGAAAATGACTTCCGGTATAACTGGTTGTTGATGATGGCATACTTAGTTGCGGTGAGTCTGAGCTTTCGCGCCTCAGTTTTCTGGTTTAGAAGAGTCCCATGCTTGAGGTAGGCTTCCAATGGATCAATCCAGCATGGTTCTCGCAGAACGACTGGAATCATCATTACTTTTTGCCCAGGGTTGATGCTGGGTTCGTCCAGGATGTCAATTGGCACAATCCGAGTTAGATCTTCATTTGAGGATGACGCTGCTGTAGCCAAATGATCTGCTTCAGCATTCTCAACATGAGGTACCTGGTGGAATTTGACTTGATCGAATCCTCGTGTAACGTTCTCCACAGCTTCTTTATATGCTTTCATCATTTCCACTTTGGGATGATACTGACCTGTCACTTAATTTATAACAAGCTGTGAGTCACTAAAAACTTTTAAACAACGTACCTAAAGGCTGCTGGCCAATCGAACACCAGCAAGTAACGCCTTATATTCAGCCTCATTGTTTGTAGCAGGGAAATTCAAGCAAATAGACTGCTGCAATTTGGTGCCTTCGGGTGTTGATATAAGCCCGACTCCTGCACTTGTTTGGATCGAGGAGCCATCGACCCGAAGCTCCCACTGTGGTTCAAGGAGTTTGGGAGTGTCCTTGTATTCTAGAAAAAAAGTCTGCTAAGGCTTGTCCCTTATGCGACACCTTCGGCTCATAGGTTATGTCGAAGGAACTGAGCTCGATAGCCCATTTGGTAATTCTTCCAGATAGATCCGGCTTAGAGAGTATACCCCGTATAGGATAGTTAGTGAGTACCACAATACTATGAGATTCAAAATAATGCCGAAGCTTCCTCTTGGCATAAACCAAGGCTAGGATGATTTTCTCCGCTTTGCTATACCATGTCTCTGCATCTGTAATTGTCTTACTTGTATAGAAGACTGGATGTTGATTCTTTCCTTCTTCTCTAATTAACGCTACGCTTGTCACTATGCTAGAAATTGCTAAGTACATAATAAGAACTTCTTCGGGTTTTGGAGTGGATAGAATTGAAGGTTCGGCCATATAACATTTCAACTGATTGAGGGCCACCTACTGCTGAGGTCCCCATATATCCTTATTCTTAGATCTTATGGCATCGAAGAATAGTTTGCACTTATCTGATAATCGGGATATAAACCAGCTGAGAGCTGCGATACGACCGGTAAGAACTTGCACCTCCCTACAATTTTTTGGTTCCTGATTCTACATGAGGGCCTTAGCCTGAACCGGGCTTACCTCTATCCCTCTTTAGTCACTATATAGCCAAGGAATTGACCTGATAATACTGCAAATGAGCACTTAGAAGGATTCAGCTTTATGTTGTAGTTCTTCAGAGTATTGAAAACTTCCTAAAGGTACTTCGGATGGTCTTCCTTCTTCACACTTTTGACCACTATGTCATCTATGTATGCTTCAACCGTCTTCCCTAACAAATTGTCGAAGATCTTGTTAACAAGGCGTTGATAAGTAGCCCCGGCGTTCTTCAGCCCGAAGGGCATGACACTGTAACAGTAAGTCCTCTTTGCTATAATGAAAGCAGTTTTCTCTTCATCTTCTAGATTCATAAGAATCTGATTGTATCCCGAGTACGCATCAAGGAATGTCAGCCTCTCGTAACCAGTAATAGCATCAACCATCTGATCTATCTTTGGCAGAGGGAAGCTATCTTTAAGGCAGGCTACATTATGGTTGGTATAGTCTACACAAACCCTCCACTTTCCATTCTTCTTTTGTACGACCACCACGTTTAACAGCCATTGTGGATACTGCACCTCTCGAATAAAACCTGCTTGCAATAACTTGTTCACTTCTTCAGCTATAATACGATTGCGTTCAGGGGCAAACCTTCGGTGTTTCTGCTTAACTGGTTTGAACTCCGGATCCACCTTCAGGCTATGGCAGGAGACTAAAGGATCGATTCCTACCATGTCCGAATGATCCGATGCAAAAGCATTTGCATTGCTCCGAATGACATCAATTAATGCTTCATTTTCTTTGAACGTGGAAGAAGACCCTAAATAAGGAACCTAAATAAGTAACCTTCTGGGGGTCACCGAGGATAACTTTTATGGCTTCGAGGGTCTCCTCGGTAGGCTTTGCAACTTCTTCTTCTTCCTCTACCTTAAGATACTTGGGCAGAGGGCTCTATAATTGCTATTTGAGTATATTTCTGGAAGTCACGCCTGGTTGAGGCTGTCTCGACACCTTCTTTGCTTCAGCCTGTGTCAGCATATAGCATTCCTTCGTAGTGACTTGATCGCTCCATAGGTTAATAACCTCTTTTCCGTCCGAAGATAAGCACCGCATCACCTGATAAAGGGTGGATGGGACTCCTTTCATCCGGTGTATCCAGTCTCTTCCCATAATGAGATTATAGGAATGATGTATCTCTGTTAAGACAAAGTTCTCCTTCAGAGTCCTCTTCGCCGCAGTTACAAATAAGTCTACTACCCCAAGGGGATCTACTTTTGTGCCATCGAACCCCATCAATGGGCTAGAGGTAAGTCGAATAAATAATGACGGGATCTCTAGCAGCTCAAAGACCATCTTTGTGATGATGTTGGCGCTACTCCCTGGGTCTATCAAAACCTTCTTGATCATGTAATTTGCCACTAAAAAACTGATGACCAATGGATCCTCGTGGGGGAGTTGAACTCTAGATAGGTCGCCATCGCCGAATCCAATACTGATTCTACCCGAAGTGATAGCATTGACTAAGGCTATCTTCCTGAGCTTATGGGCTGCCCTCAATCTGGATCTGTATTCCTCTTTGGACTTTTGATCATCTTCAGATCTGCCATGTATTGCATGAATGAACTTTACCTGAGTACCTTCTACCTTGCGAGGATAGACCTCGCGGGGCTTCATATACTCTTTCGTCATGAGGTAGTCTGCCAACTCACCTCTAGCTATCATATTTTCCACTTGTCGCCTAAGGGATCTACAATCATTGGTTGAAAGCCCATAATCTCGATGATAAGCGCAATATTTGCTTTTGTCCTTTTGCTCCAAGGGTTACTTCATTGGCTGCAGGGCTGTGAACCTCATCTTATTCTCTTGGCAGAGCCGAGCCA
This sequence comes from Cornus florida, assembly GCF_030987335.1. Taxonomy (NCBI): domain Eukaryota; kingdom Viridiplantae; phylum Streptophyta; class Magnoliopsida; order Cornales; family Cornaceae; genus Cornus; species Cornus florida. Next base: position 47,673,329 of record NW_026775578.1, read on the forward strand.
AGGTAGTTCGGAGAGGTGTAAACCCTTCCTCTATCCTTTGCCTCTTCTCAGGTGCCTGGGTGATCGGCGTTAAGGCGCGTTGGTTTTTCTGAATTTTTAAATTTGAAATTCTCTCTCGAGGCTTGTTCTCCACTGTCACGAGGGTGGCGTGCTGCACTCGGTGGGCTACATTTTCCTCTAGCCGAATGTAGATCTAGGCCCTGGCATTGAGAGTCTGCATGTCCGGAGGAGAATATTTGACCAAGAAAGTATGAAACTTCGTCCCCTGAATCATTGCAAGTTTAAATGTTTCTATAGCAGTTGCGGGATGACAGTCTGCTATTTTTTAGGCTTCCATGTTGAATCTAGATAAGAAATCCTGCAGTGTTTCCCCCTTCTTTTGCCTTACGGTGAAGAGGCTAGCAATATTCTTCTTTTGCTTCTTATTTCAGCAGTATTGTGCTAGGAACATGGTGCACAGAGTTACGTAATCCAAGATGGACTTATGTGGCCTATTCCTGAACCACTCTAGTGCTACTCCTGTCAAACTGGTAGGAAAAACTCTACACATCCAAGGGTTATTACGGTCATCCAAAGCTATCTTTTGGGCGTAATGATCTAGGTACCGAGAAGGATCTCCCGTACCGTCAAACTAAGTAAAAGAAGGCATGCTAAATTTCTTGGGCCTTTCAACCATATACACATCGTCAGTGAAAGAAGTTTTCACCAGGGAGTTTTTGTGCTCTTTATCCATCTCAGCGAGTGTCTGAATCTTCAAGAGTCTTTTCTCATCAAAGGCATCCTGAATACCTGCACCATCTGGAATTCCATTAGACCACACCGTGAACTTATGGCTAGACTCAACTTGCTCGTCCTGCGTGCGGCAAGGGATGTTGTCTGAAGTGATAGCCTCAGACCTTGCCCTCTGCTATTGCTGAACCTCATTCGGTTGAGCCTCGTTGGGTCGTGCCCCATTAGGTGGAAGCCCCGTTAACTAGAGGAATATTCTAATTAGGGGGTGCTGCTGTGTCACCTAGTGGTGGCGGTGGTGCCAACTGAGCCATCGTCGTTTGCAGAATGTTATTCTGCTGTTGAAGCAAGGCGATATGAGCCATGCTAGCTTCGTTTGCTTGACGAAGTACGTCACGCATCTTCTGCATCAACTCTGTCTGTTGATCTGTTGAAGATCCTCCGTTCGACATTCCGGATGGTAGTTACAGGATTCACTTGAAACAAGAGTGGGAAATATTTGCACACGTTCCCACAGACGGCACCAAAGTGTAGGTGCAAAATTTCACTCAACCAATAACGATTGAGAAAAATAATGCGACACACTCAAAAATAGTAAAAATAAATAAGAACAGTGTATAAAGAAGCGTAGAATTGCTTGGATCCTTTATTGGAGGTCTGGGACTCTATTTATGCACAAAAATTGGTAGAATTAAGGTAGGACTCGCGTTGTTTGTCCTCCAATTCTTCCCATACATGACTTTCTTTACAAATAGAGTTCTTTCTATTATATAATATTTCCTACGTAGAACTTCCTATCAAAGAATTCTCCTTTTATGATAAATCCTTCTACCAATAGGATTTGTTCAATCTTGGAAAACTGGGTTGAATATACCTTGAACCAGTTGGGCTTGAATAACTGGCCGAATGTTTAATGTTAACATGTTGGGCTGATAATCTCTTGATTCAGGCTTCAACAGGGCTGAAGGTCAAATAACAATAGTATTGGCCTTGTGAACAGTGATCTTGGACTAACCTCAAACTCAATTTGGGTTTGAGTGAGGTGGGCTTCATAAACTCATCAAGGATAAGTTTATATTTATGACGACATGGATTATTCTCATTGGAGGGAGATTTTTCCCTCCACAGTGTTCGTTTTACATATTAATTGTTTGGTATCCCTCGGATCTATACTCGGACTTGATCACCCGTGGCTCTAAAATCGAGGGGTATCACAGTAGCAATCTTGGAATACGTATAGGACTAGGTTTCATTGTGTAAAGCCTATATATATATATATGTTATTAGGGTCTGTAAAAGGGGGCTGGATATATACGTATATATATTTCATATAAAGATAAAAGAAAGAGAGAACCGTGAGGAGAGAAGGGAGAAGTCGGCCGAAGTAAGGCTGAACCAAGGGAAAAAGGAATGGGGTTTGCTTGTGGGTTTGATCCAGAGTAGTGGGAGATTTGACGGCAATCGGAGGTCGCCGAAAAATAGAGATTAGCCTAAGAAGGAGGCGGTTAAAGGTTTCAATTCGAAACCTTAGAGGCAAGTTCTATATTTTACTCCTTCCCATAGACCTGTGTTCTGTGCATGCCTAGATAATCTCTAGGATTAATCGGACTATAAAACGAAACTTGTATGCATATTAATTTAGAGGTTTAACTGTGTTATGGGTTATTGCTTGAAACTGTTTTATTTTATTAATTGTTTCATCTGTTCATCTTAAATTGCTGTTAATAATGCATGCTGGGTTGTTATGAGTTTCTGGGGTTATTTGGGACTTAGTTAGGATGGTTAGAGTTTTTAACAAAGAGGGTCGGAATGATTGGAAGTCACTGGAGCTTCGGACCACAGATGGCTTCGGACCACGGATGGCTTCGAACCACTGATGGCTTCGGACAATGTGTGGCTTCGGACGTATGACTTTGGACGTATGGCTTCAGATGTATGGCTTCGGACCACTGATGGCTTTGGACCACTGATGGCTTCAGCCCAACGATGGCTGATAGCTTCAGCCCACGGATGGCTTCAGCCCGCGGATGGCTTCGGACCACAGATGGCTTCGGTCAATGGATGTTTTGGGGTCCAGAACTGTTTTGGGTTAAAGAAGGGGATTCTGAATAATATTTCCTGATATATTAAAACCCAATAATGCATAATTTAATCTATATGCTAATGAATTACACAATATAAAATTTTAAACAAATTTGTATGTTGTTAATGGATAAGGAGGATGTAATTGCTTAATGTTTTTAGCAATTTAAATGATTGTGCCATGATTTTTAAATCGGGTATTGGATGCATAATATGATTATATACATATCAGATTTTTATTATGCTTATTTTGGATTTTAATTGATGAACTATTAAATTTTTTTTCTGTCAATTACATGAATTTTATAGATTGTATGCACCGGTATGGGATGGTGGCATACTAGGGACGAGTTAGTTCAAAATACTAAGCCCTACCTATTCTGGAATAAGGGAATGGATTAATTATTTAAATCCTACTTATATTTCGTGTCATGACAATGAACAGTTGAGCGGCACTACTTTGGTTTTGGATGGATTTTAAATATATAATTATGGTACCACGATATGAGCTTGAGTCTAAAAGTCGATAGTTAAGGAGCGTATATGCAGTGGGATGCATAACTGGTTATGATAGGTTGAGGTATACCCTGTTAGGCTTAGGTACTCATGCTCAGCTCAGGTGCGTTTTGCATGTTGCCTTCTATTCAGGTTGAGACCCCCTTTATAGTCCAGTGAGAGTCCTTTAGTGTGGATATATATATATATATATATATATATATATATATATGTAGTTATGGACTATATAGCTATTGTTGAGGTTATCTAGGATGTTTCTACGTATCGGGTCTCTGCTTAGACTGTAGTAGAGTAGGACTTATTTGTAGGCCTGACCCACCATTATTTTTCAGGTATTCATTAGGAGTAGGGATTGTTCGTGCTGACAGGGATCGTCTATTTCACTCTTCCGGATTATTTACATAGAAGTTTTCTTTATATTTTAGTGTTTTGATATAGTCACTTGTTCAATTGGGATTTTCTAGGCGTTCACATAGTATGGATTCCCGAGTTGTATCAGTAATGGAGAATTGGATGTACCAGAATATTTTCTTTTTTATACAAATTTATTCTGAGGATTTCATTAATGGATTATCGTTTTAGTTTTCCTTCAGCAATTTTATTTATTCATATTTATTATATTTGTATTCTGTGTTCGATTATTACCATTTGTTTTTAATATCCATGGGCGTTCAGGCGTGGGCCTGGCCAACCCGCATCCGAAAATCCGGGGGTATCACAAATACGATTGAATAAAGAAATGCTAGGTTTATCTCTCTCAAAATAGTTTTAAAACTCAAACTTTCTACATCCTATTCCGTTGCATAACTCACAGTACAAGCATCTAACTCTCATGCCGAACTTCTTTCTATTCATTTTAAAGTTCGGTTATTAAAGATATATATATATATATATATATATATATATATATATATATATATCTAAAATAAGAATTACATGTTAAGAAAGTTAAAATCATGAAAATTGAGTTGTTTTTACTCATTTATTTCTGCATTTCTCTATTTTACTTTGTATAGAAGAGACCGTTGTGAACAAATATTACCCAGTACTTAAAATTATCATTTTTGTTATTTGAGATATGGGAGGAAACTAACCAAAAAGGAGGGCAACATCCTCCTTTTACTAAATTTTTTTTTTAAAATGAAACTCGAAAGAAATCCTAATGGGATGCGTTGTAAAAAATATTGTTTGCTTTCTATATGAATAAGAGATTGTTCAATATGAGTTTTTACTGGCTTCGCTTGCAATGAACAGATTAGTGAGTTTTAAATTTAATTCGCAACATTATCTAAGAATAAAAATAAAAAATAAAAAAATAAAAATTGGTGTAAATTTGTTTTACTTGCTTATTGGTTTTTTACTGGCTTGGCTTGCAATAAGCAGATTCGTGAATTCGCAACATTTTACAACAATAAAGAAAAAAAATTGGTGTAAATTTTGTTTCACTTATATAATATAATATTTTTATTTAAAGGAAAAATCTATATATATATATATATATAATATTTTGTATCACTTAAATTGTTGTGACACCCCCTCAGCTTTGTTTAAAAGATAACCATATACAACTTAAACAAATTTTGGACAATGACACCCCCAAGTTTGCAAACTTAAAGAATTACACCCCAAACATGATAAAAGTACATGTTTACCCTTTGATAACGTAAAATGATTAAAGTAGCCTCAACCAATATACACAACCACCACTCACCAGTCACCACCACCACAACCTCAACAACCACTATTTTTTTCATTGTTCTGCCACCATCACACAAACCTAACAATTCAAAATTACACACGTATATCTATATATACATAGATACAAAACATAGGGCAGAGGCAGCCATTGAACCCAGCTGATTCCACCGTCCACAACCAAGAGCCCAACCACCCCCAAATTAGGCCTTATCCATTTTCTTACACACACACCCCATCACACCCACAACCAAATTAAACCTACCACCACCATCTACAACCAACCCACAACCAATTTTAACCCACGCGTCACCACCATAGTCAACAATCACCCCAAATGAACCAGAGATCCATCTTCACCCATAGTCCGTTCACCGCCGCAAGCCGAGCTCCACCTCCCTCATCAGATCTGTCTCACCGGTGCACAACCACCAACTGAGCTCGTCGTCGCTCTCATAGTTGGTCGCAGCTCATCTACAGCCAAGTTCTCTTTGCCCGCCAGTGTTGCACTGCAAGGACACCGTCCTCATTATCGCAGTGGACATCATCAAAGCCGAGAGTCCCTCCTCGTTCACCGCTGCAGTTAGCCAGCCCGTCTCCGTCAGCTCCATCAAGCCGTCACAGCCAGTCCGTTACCTCATTGCCTGCAATTTATCCACAACCGAGCTCTCCACCTTGCTCGCAAGCTCACCGCCGAGTCTCCACGGCCGACCCAGTCCTCACCGTTCCGAGCACACCGCCATCCATGTTCTGAGCTACCATTGTGCCAGTTCGTCCCCACCGATCGGTTCCATCTACAGCCACAACCCAATAATCTATGTTTGATTTATGGATTTGGGGTTTGAGGGTGTGGAAGAAGAGGGTAGTTTGGTCATATTAGGTGAGGATTAAAATATATCTTAGGGCATATTAGACATTTCATGTCACTTAAGGCTATATTTAGCTCCGTTTTTTTTTAAAATAGGGTGTCATTATTCAAGTTTGCAAACCTGAGGGGTGTCATTATCCAAAAATTACCTAAGTTGTATATGGCTATCTTTTAAGCAAATTTGGGGGAGTGTCACTTCAATTTATCCTAAATATTATATATATATATTAGACAAAGGATTAACAAAAATTAACTATAATCACACAATATTATAACTATATATATATATATATATATATATATATATATATCCCTCCTCCCATTTGATAAGCAAAAACCTAAGGATACGTTTGGATCGAGGCATTTGGTGTGGTAGTATAGATTGTGTTCGAGTTGCTTAAAATAATAAAAAATAAATGATATATAACCCTCCTTATCCTCGTATTATATCTCTATAAAAATGAAAAGATATATGGAAAGAAATGATAATGTTTAATTTTGAAACCGTCCTCAACAATTAAAAGGAGAAATTATTATTCCACTCATGTATCATTTATTTAAAAGAACATGATAATAATTTGATTGTTATTCTTTCTTTTCTTATCCCCTGTATTATATCCAAACAAGAATATTATCATTTTTTTCATTTCTCTCCTATATATCCAAACATGAATAGAGATTATTGATATTTTTTCATTTAATTCATTTTCAAGCATAACTAATACTATCATCTCCTTTTTATCCTCTCTTTGTATCCCAATCGGAAAAAATTTTAATGAATTTATGATGAAAGATGCTTTAGTGGTGGAGTAAGTACCTCATATGACCATTTCACCCATAGATAACTTGTTAAAAGATTGTACGTGCAAACGAGCGCATCAAACCATTCATTATTGCGCATGTGGTATACGAACGGTGTGTAACGTATAGCATCAGAAAGTTTGGGCTGTCAAATCGTGATCGATTTGGAAAATAGGGTCTAATAAACAAAAGTAGAATCACTGTGGGTCTGTGGCAACCAATTAATTGATGGCTTAGTTAGACTAGGTTGGGTGTAGACAGACATGTGGTCCAGCTCAATGGTCACAGTCGGCCCATGTAATACCCCTAATTTTAAAAGGATAGTCTCAGTATTTTTTTATTTGTTTTAATTGTATTGTTAATTATTTAATTGATTATTTGACTAATTACTTATGTGTTTAATTGAATTAGGTATTTCTTAATTATTTGATTATGTGTCTATGTATTATTTGTATTTGTCTATGTGTTAATTATTTAATTAGATTATGTGCTTAAATGGTGTTTTGATTAATTGTAAATTAAATGTTTTCTTTTCTTTTATTATTTTATTTTATTTTTCTTTTATGGTTATGATTAGTAGTAATGGGCCAACCAATTGGGTCTCATAGACTACTTGGATAGGAGGTTGGAGGTGTGTGGATTATTACCCATGGATAGTTGTGTATGTATATATATATAGACATATATTATATACATATATAAAAAGGAAAGTAATTTATTAATTACTTTTATGGTAACTTGGGTAGTAATATTTAATCTGATGTATATGTTTTATATTTAAATAATAAAAATATACATATATTTGATACGTGTTATGTTTTAAGTTACTTTATAATATTATGATAACTTAAGTATTATTGGATAATCCATTAATAAATAATGGGATGTGTATAATTTATTTATTAAATAAAGATATACATAAATTATATATGTAATATATTTTACTTACCTTTTTAATATTTTAATATTTATTTTTTTTAAGTTGACTTAGATTGAAAAAAGGGTTAGAGTTATTTTATTTAACCTATAAATATATAACTATAGGTTGTAAAAGGGGGTAAAAATATTCACGTGATATATTCTAGAGAGAGAGAGTTAGAGAGGGAAAGAGGAAAATGAAAGAAGAAGGAAAAAAACCCTGTAGAGAGAAGATCAAGGAAGAAGAAATTTAACTTTCGATCCAAAAGTTTAAGACAAGTTCTTCTTCTATCTCTTTCCCTTTGATTCGTGTTTCTATGCATGCCTAGGAAATTCCAGGATTTATTAAACACATAAAATTAAATAATTATGCATGTTTAATTGGATTAGAACATAAGTTTTATGAAATTGGTTCATATCTATTCTTGTGTCATGAATTGATAAATGCATGACTTTGATTTGATTTTCGGTGTGAATTTTTATATGTTTACATTATGTATTTTTCATATCTATAGAATGATGGAACGTAGAAATATGTCTAGGATTCCTGAATATTAAATAGGAACTAGGTTTGGGATTAAATAAATTTAAATAGACTCAATCATAATGATGCTTGCTATTTGAATGCTTTAAACAAACGAATGGATTTAATCTTTTAAAATATTTTAGCAATTAAGATTAAATGTGTAGGATGAAATGGATATGGAAAATGCTTATTTGACGGTATAATAAAATATCATCATGTATAAGATTCAGTTTGTGTAGGACATATGATATAGGAAGCTTAAATAAATAATAAGTCATTCATATTTTGTGATAACTTGATATCATATTATCATAGTTATTTCTAGATTGTTTAATGTATTTCCTTAATCGTTACATCAATTGTTGGATTGTGTGGCTTAATGCACCGGTATGGGACGGTGGCATTTTAAGGGACGGATTAATTTATCAGTTAAGTCCTACCTATTTTATATAAGGGAATGGATTAACTAAAATGTTAAATCCTACTTATATTCAAGTCAGGTCAGCTGAACAAGTTGAATGACTTATAGAGGATTAATTTATTATATAAGGGAATGGATTAACTAAAATGTTAAGTCCTACTTATATTCAAGTCAGGTCAGCTGAACAAGTTGAATGACTAAAGGAAGATTAATTTATTATATAAGGGAATGGATTAACTAAAATATTAAGTCCTACTTATATTCAAGTCAGGTCAGCTGGACAAGTTGAATGACTTATGGAGGATTAATTTATACTGGATAGGATGGTTACTAGATTATATATATATATATAAGTATGGTATCATGATATGAGCTTGAGTCTCAGGATCAGTGGTTAGGGCGCGTATATCGCCAGGGATGTATAGCTAGATATGGTGTAGTTGTGTACCCTGGTAGGTCTAGGTACTCATGCCCACTATATATGCGTTTTGCATGTTGCCTACTATTCAGGTTGAGACAACCCTATAGTCTAGTGAGGTTCCTTTAGTGTGTGTGTATATATATATATGGACTACTAGTTACTGTTGGATTGACTAGGATGTATACGTGTATCGGATCTCTGCTTGGACTGTAGTAGAATAGAACTTGTTTATGGGCCTGACCCACCATTATTTTTCAGGTGTTCATCAGGAGTAGAGGTTATTCGTGCTGAGCGAGGATCAATCTACTTCATTCTTCCGATGCTACATAGGAGTTCCTTTATGATTCAGTTTCCTGATTTAGACAGTTATTGCCGTCATTTGTTTAGTTTGGATTTTCTAGGGGTCCACACAGTATGGATTCCCGAGTTATATTTTGGAGTATTTTGGAGGATCAGTTGTATCAGAAGAGTTTATTAACTAATAGAAATATATTCTGAGGTTTATTATTAGATTATCATTTTAGTGTCTTGTCAGCATTTTATTTATTCTTCTTTATTCTTTTGTACTCTATGTTCGTTTATTATCAATTTGTTTTGATATTCTCGGGTATTCGGGCGTGGGCCTGGCCAACCCGCATTCAAAAATCCGGGGGTATCACAGTTGGTATCAGAGCACTTCAGGGTCAAGTTTCCTTAGGAGTGTCTTTCGTTATGTGACTTGCGCGTTGCGTCTCTTAAAACTTAGAGCCCGTATTAGGATTCGTTGTACTCTATTTACGGTTTGTTAGGAGGAGCTGATGTCAATTATATTCTGTAGTCATAAAATGGTTAGCACTAGGAAAAGGATGGGTTCAAGGCGAAAGCGATAAAGACCCAAAGGAGTGAAGGAGTACGTTATCGATTTTGTTGCTAGAAGGCAGAGTTAGGGGTCGATGGTTTAGGTTCGCTTGGCGTTACTTTAAAAGTATAAGCTAAGGAATGATTTAGGTGCACGCGATAGGTCACCGCATATCGGGGCCAACACGACTTCAGTTGATCTCAAAAAGGAGATAAACGAGGAGTAGGAGCCAAAGAGGATCCTAATGGAGGAGATTTATGTGCATCCAATAGTGAGGGTACTAAATCTTGAAGATGGATAATCGCGCGAGGCGATCTGAATTGCTAGTAGTATAGCAAATGTTATTAGTAGAATTGAGGTTGATCAATCTACAAATAATTAAGTTTTCTTATCATCTCTAAAAGAGGTATATAAGAAGTATTGTTCAGGAGTTTGGGGATCGGATGTGTTTTTATCAGAATGAAATACATAATTTTTAAATCACATACAAAAGGGCATTGGTATTATGTTGTGACGTTCTAATTCGCTTTAAAAAGCCAAGTTAGACAGTTTACATTCCGCATATAAGAAGGATGGAGGTTAAGCCCTTGGTATTTGCTTAGGCAAACATTTATGTTTTTAAGCTATGTTTTAAAGGATATGTTTCAAGGTTGGATGAATATTTACGAAACTATAAAAGGAAATTTTGAAACAATCTAGTAAGGTTGATTTCAAATGAGACTTTCTTTTCTAGAAAGAACGATGTCCTAAGTAAAAAAATATTTTGTTTTATTATGTTTATCATACGTGTTTTTTTTTTTTTTTTCTTTTTTTTTTTTTGTTAATTACTCGGGATTTGGTATGTGGTTTAGTTAGGGACATAAGTGTGTGATCAGCCAATTATTGTTTTAATAACATAGTGTAATAGCGCTATTTACGCTAGATTTGTCAGCATACGGTCGTAAGATTTGGTAGATACACATAAATCTAGCCAATCTATTGGATTTGGACATGTGTCATTATGGTGTGTTTTGGGATGGGATAATTAAACCATCACTACGAGTCAAACAATCTATAATGATTAGTTTGATATACTTTACGTTAGGTATGGATTCGTATCATATTACAACACCATGATATTGGTGATTGTTAATGTTTCGGTATGCGTGAGGTAGTGGTAAATAAAGATCACTGTAAAGCCATGATGATATATCAGAGGTGTTGGATTTGCTGAACATCTTCTTGAAAATTTCAAAAGTTGTTACCAAGTTGGAAGGAGGATTTAGTACTGGATTAAGTACTTATTGGAATGACATCGAGTGAGGATAGGAGACTGAATAAATATTCATCAGTAAATTTTTAATTAAGAATTTATTCAAGAGGGTTTGTCATTAGGAGGAATTTGCCGGTGTTGCACAAGGAGGAGGAAACTAAATCTCTTCATTTCCATAAATAATATGGAATTTTTTTTTTTTTTTTTTTTTTAGTCACAATTTGCAACAATTAGTTATTGCAAGGAAATTGATGACTTATGTAGAGGATGGAAAGATTCATATTCTTTTGAAATTAGACAAAGAAGTCGGATTGTCATTAACTTGTCTTAAAGAAGCAGGGTGTGTCAAAGACAAGATGGTGAGACCAAACACTTATATAAAGATGAGGTGCATAGTATGTATGGAAAGGTCATAGTTTGTTGACTTTTGTTTAGTTAAAGTCATAGTTGACTATTGATAAATATAATTACCGATTGATTTTCAATATCGGCAAGTTTATCACGGATCAGTGGTGAATAGATTTAGTTACAGAATTCGCTTTTGAAGATGCTCCAATTTAAACGTTGGGAACAGACGAAAGCTGGTGGTACTAGACTAACGGTACTTTCTATAGACAAATTGGATGGAGGATGCATGGACTGAGTTTCACAACTTTTAGTTCTTCATCTTGGTGGAAACATGATGCTTCACGATAGGCAAGAGAGGGGACATAGTGATTTATCTTCATGTCTAATATTTATTAGATAGTAAAGATGGACCATCAAAGATCACTAGATCCTTTGCAGCCATTTCATATACTAAAGTGGAAACGAGAGAGCATTTTACGGATTTAGTTGCAGGATTTTTGATTTTACACAAGGGTCAGGATTCTGGATGGGATATTGGTTGACTGATACATTAGGTCAGCTTGATTCTTGTCTATTTCAAATTGGTAGGACTTTAGTTCATACGAATAGAATGGATTACGAGACGGTTTAGATAGATTACAGCGGTGATTCACACTTTATATCAAATTTCGTCTGGTGGAAGCAATGATGTAAATGGATGCTCTCAACAAATGATAGAATATTTAAATCTTTCAGTTAGTTGTTGAGCTATCAGATGCATTTATAGCAAGTGTAATAATAACACTTGTTATTACTATGATAGTTGAGAATGTCAACTTTGACTATTAGAACTGACCTTAGAGACGGTATTACCTTACTCAAATGGAGTTTAAGGTACTCGAGGAGGATTTAGTAGTTTCTGTAAATAGTGATATGACGATCGGGCGACTGAGCTAGAAAGTTTATAATTTTTCTCGATGTGCTCAGACGGTTAGAAGGAACATCATGACATCAAATGTCGGTTTTGGTGAACAGATACGGATAAGGATGCATATATAATTGCCCTAAGTGTAAAACCTGCTACAAAGGTGGAAAGTTGATCATCAGATATCGTAGGAATCTTTAGCCACTTCCTATAACAAAAATGGAAGTTGAATTAAATAGGAGTGATGGTCGGTGGGAAGGATCGACATTGATTTGGAATTTCAATTTTCCATATAGAATCCGAGTGGTGGAGTGAGAAAGATCGTTTGAGGACATAAATTTGAGTGATGCTTATTTTAGAACTTGATAGTAGTTCTATAGTTCAGTGATAGTGGTATTATAACATGTGGATGTCCATATTAGTGGATGCAAAGTGCTATTTCGAAAGAGCTTTATGAAGATTTTGGAGCAGCAGTTCTACTTCATATCTATAGACGGAGAAATTAATCGAGAGATTAAATTAGAAGGATATGTTTGAGGCGTATATCCCAGATTTTCATGGACAGTTGGAAGTGTTTACTTCACTTGTCGGAATTTTATCTGTGATATTGTTAGCACAAAGAGGTTAGTGTGACAACTTTGGAGGTTTTGTATCTTTCACAATGCATACCTCTGATTTGTTGGTTGGAAATGGAAGTAAGAGTTATACAATCAGACCTTGACTTCATTTAAAAATATGTCGGAAAGAGATACTTCCCTTTGTACTGAACTGCGCACGATTGGGAGGCGACAGTGGGATGTTGTAAATGATTGAACTCGTATACTAGAATTTTTCTATCAGGGAGTAGTTTGCTCGTTCTGTTTTCCATGTAGGAAGAAAGACGATTTTTGGAGAAAGGTCAATTTTACTTATTACATTGACTTTTAGAGGATTGTATTTTGCAATTGAGGCAGTCGCCTCTGAATTAGCGTTACCAAATTCTTAGCGCTGGGTGCACAGGAGTTTGTGCGTATATTCTATGGCACTTGAAGGTACGTAGATCATTCCCTTGTTGACATGGGAGGATTACGTTGTTATTTGATACAACATACGCATCGTATGATTATTGTGTTTCTTAATATATAGGAACCCTGTATACCACTTAGTATATTAGAGTTAAGTGGAGCCCTTATAGTGAGGTTGCGTCTACTTAGGAATAGGAGGATGTTTTTCGCTCACAGTTTCCAAGCATAATAGAAGAAAGTAAGGGCGAATTTCGAGGACGGAATTCCTTTTGTTAGGGGGGAAGAATGTAATACCCCTAATTTTAAAAGGATAGTCTCAGTATTGATTTATTTGTTTTAATTGTATTGTTAATTATTTAATTGATTATTTGACTAATTATTTATGTGTTTAATTGAATTAGGTATTTCTTAATTATTTGATTATGTGTCTATGTATTATTTGTATTTATCTATGTGTTAATTGTTTAATTAGATTATGTGCTTAAATGGTGTTTTGATTAATTGTAAATTAAATGTTTTCTTTTCTTTTATTATTTTATTTTATTTTTCTTTTATGGTTATGGTTAGTAGTAATAGGCCAACCAATTGGGTCCCATGGACTACTTGGATAGGAGGTTGGAGGTGTGTGGATTATTACCCATGGATAGTTGTGTATGTATATATATATAGACATATATTATATACATATATAAAAAGGAAAGTAATTTATTAATTACTTTTATGGTAACTTGGGTAGTAATATTTAATCTGATGTATATGTTTTATATTTAAATAATAAAAATATACATAGATTTGATACGTGTTATGTTTTAAGTTACTTTATAATATTATGGTAACTTAAGTATTATTGGATAATCCATTAATAAATAATGGGATGTGTATAATTTATTTATTTAATAAAGATATACATAAATTATATACGTAACATATTTTACTTACCTTTTTAATATATATAAAAAGGAAAGTAATTTATTAATTACTTTTATGGTAACTTGGGTAGTAATATTTAATCTTATGTATATGTTTTATATTTAAATAATAAAAATATACATAGATTTGATACGTACTATGTTTTAAGTTACTTTATAATATTATGATAACTTAAGTATTATGGGATAATCCATTAATAAATAATGAGATGTGTATAATTTATTTATTTAATAAAGATATACATAAATTATATACGTAACATATTTTACTTACCTTTTTAATATTTTAATATTTATTTTTTTTAAGTTGACTTGGATTGAGAAAAGGGTTAGGGTTATTTTATTTAACCTATAAATATATAGCTATAGGTTATAAAAGGGGGTAGAAATATTCACGTGATATATTCTAGAGAGAGAGTTAGAGAGGGAAGGCGGAAAATGAAGGAAGGAGGGAAAAAAAACCCTATAGAGAGAAGATCAAAGAAGAAGAAGTTTAACTTTCGATCCGAAAGTTTAAGACAAGTTCTTTTTCTATCTCTTTCCCTTTGATTCGTGTTTCTATGCATGCCTAGGAAATTCCAGGATTTATTAAACACATAAAATTAAACAATTATGCATGTCTAATTGGATTAGAACATATGTTTTATGAAATTGGTTCATATCTGTTCTTGTGTTATGAATTGATAAATGCATGATTTTGATTTGATTTTCGGTGTGAATTTTTATATGTTTACATTATATATTTTTCATATCTATGGAATGATGGAACGTAGAAACATGCCTAGGATTCCTGAATGTTAAATAGGAACTAGGTTTGGGATTAAATAAATTTAAATAGACTCAATCATAATGATGCTTGCTATTTAAATGTTTTAAACAAACGAATGGATTTAATCTTTTAAAATATTTTAGCAATTAAGATTAAATGTGTAGGATGAAATGGATATGGAGAATGCTTATTTGACGGTATAATAAAATATCATCATGTATAAGATTCAGTTTGTGTAGGACATATGATATAGGAAGCTTAAATAAATAATAAGTCATTCATATTTTGTGATAACTTGATATCATATTATCATAGTTATTTCTGGATTGTTTGATGTATTTCCTTAATCGTTACATCAATTGTTGGATTGTGTGGTTTAATGCACTGGTATGGGACGGTGGCATTTTAAGGGATGGATTAACTTATCAATTAAGTCCTACCTATTTTATATAAGGGAATGGATTAATTAAAATGTTAAGTCCTACTTATATTCAAGTCAGGTCAGCTGAACAAGTTGAATGACTTATGGAGGATTAATTTATTATATAAGGGAATGGATTAACTAAAATGTTAAGTCCTACTTATATTCAAGTCAGGTCAGCTGAACAAGTTGAATGACTTATGGAGGATTAATTTATTATATAAGAGAATGGATTAACTAAAATGTTAAGTCCTACTTATATTCAAGTCAGGTCAGCTGGACAAGTTGAATGACTTATGGAGGATTAATTTATACTGGATAGGATGGTTACTAGATTATATACATACATATATATATATATATATATAAGTATGGTATCATGATATGAGCTTGAGTCTCAGGATCAGTGGTTAGGGCGCGTATATCGCCAGGGATGTATAGCTAGATATGGTGTAGTTGTGTACCCTGGTAGGTCTAGGTACTCATGCCTACTATATGTGCGTTTTGCATGTTGCCTACTATTCAGGTTGAGACAACCCTATAGTCTAATGAGGTTCCTTTAGTGTGTGTGTGTGTATATATATATATACGGACTACTAGTTACTGTTGGATTGACTAGGATGTATATGTGTATCAGATCTCTGCTTGGACTGTAGTAGAGTAGAACTTGTTTGTGGGCCTGACCCACTATTATTTTTCAGGTGTTCGTCAGGAGTAGAGGTTATTCGTGCTGAGCAAGGATCAGTCTACTTCATTCTTCCGATGCTACATAGGAGTTCCTTTATGATTCAGTTTCCTGATTTAGACAGTTATTGCTGTCATTTGTTTAGTTTGGTTTTTCTAGGGGTCCACACAGTATGGATTCCCGAGTTGTATTTTGGAGTATTTTGGAGGATCAGTTGTATCAGAAGAGTTTATTAACTAATGGAAATATATTCTGAGGTTTATTATTAGATTATCATTTTAGTTTCTTGTCAGCATTTTATTTATTCTTCTTTATTCTTTTGTACTCTATGTTCGTTTATTATCAATTTGTTTTGATATCCTCAGGTATTCGGGCGTGGGCTTGGCCAACCCGCATTCGGAAATCCGGGGGTATCACAGCCCAAATAGCCATAAGACCACAACACCTCAACCAGATCATGAGTCAACTCCATCTATCTGGTGTTTGTATGCCCACATAAATGGATATGCTAAGTCAGTTTGCTCAGTTTTTGCATGTCACACAAATGGATATATGCATATACTGGAAGGCTCTCACGCGGTTCAAAACAACGGACTTTTCAACGAACCCAAAGTTAATTAAAAAATTGTTAATTTACCATAATTAGTCGATACCTTTATTCAATATCTCTCTCCTTAATCTCTTCCATCCTCCTTACAATCTCAATCACCACCGTTCTATTCACACCATCACAGCCACCATCCTCAGCACCATAACCACAACACAAATACCATATTCATTCTCCAAAATCGGATCCAGGTCACCCTCTCTTCTTTTTGCACTTTGATTTTTTTATTTTTTTGCTCTCTTTATTTTTTTTCCCTTGATGGCCTGACTATTGCTCTCTTATTTATTTTTTATTTTTTATTTTTTTCGTCGACCCATTATTCCACACATCGTGAATAAGCCTTTTTTTTTTGTTTTGGATCCAATTTTGGAGAATGAATTGAATATGGTAGTTGTGTTGTGGCTATGGTGGTGAAGATGGTGGCTATGATGGTGTGGATACGGAGGTAGTGGTTGAGATTGCAAAAAGGATGGAAGAGATTAAGGAAAGAGAGAGATTGAATAAAGGTATTAGCTAATTATGGTAAATTAATTATGGTTAGGTTTGATAAAGTAATAAAGTGTAATTTTCCTAATTGACTTTTGGTCCGTTGAAAAGTCCGTTGTTTTAGACCGCATAAGAGCCTTCCTGTATGATATATATATATATATATATATATATATATATATATATATATATATATATATATATATATTTATATATATATAATTAAAAAAACTATTGTCTTAAAATTAAAAATAATAATAATAATCTATGTAATCTCTTTTATAATTGTCGAAAACAATACTTTTGTTTTCAAAATTGTTTAGAATTATTTTTAAAGAACTAAATTAAACATGTCCATCATCTCTTATTAAGGAGACGTTGGCACAATTGAAAATAGCAATATTGTAGTCCTAAAATTAAAATAAAGTTCACTTTTCAATTCGTGAGACACATTTCTCAGTTAAATTGTGATGACCTTTTATTCACCCAAACAAAATGCACCGAAAATAGTTTTCATATAATTTATTTTGAAAATTTTGACATACATGCATTTTTATTAGTTGCAATTCCCATTTCATTAAAAAATGGATTTTAAGAATCTCAACAAAAATACTATTTTTTTTTTTTTCTTTGTGAGTCTACAATGAGTTATGTGCTTTATGTACATTTTTTAATTAGTTATATTTTATTTCTAAAAGACAAAAGCTTGAATTATATTTTAATATTTTCTTTTGATTTTTATAATTTCATTTATAATCACTAAAATCTAACATTGGGTTTTTCTTAGAATTATAAATTGTAAAATTTAAAATCAAATTTATTTATGAGTTGCTCTAAATAGATTTTTATGGAAATATGCACGGTGAAGTCAAAATTTGTTCAACATATTGTACTAATTTAAGTTAGTCATATTATGAGTTAATTTTTTTATATATTAAATATATATACGCTAAATGATTATAGTTAACTATTTCTCTCCATATCTCAAATATTTAGTAATTATTTTACTCATTTCAATTGTTTTATTATTGTTTAGATGCTAGTCAATTGGAATCAGCCACTCGGTTAAGAACTCTCATTTATGGGATTACCAAATAGTATCCAAAGAATATATATATATATATATATATATATATATTAACACTGCTACGACATGATACCGACATAGAGCGATACAATCAATCTCAAAAAAAAATAAATAAATAAATAAAACAAAATAAACACGAATATGACATGGATACAAAAAATATGTATATATATAGTATATAATTTATTTTAAAATATATATATACTCATTTTATCCATAGAATCCTGAAATCACTAATTTGGAGCTTAAAGCCAGTTATTTTGGTATTCTTAAAAAAATTTGAATCGCATTTTTCTTTTAAAAAAATAATTACAAAACCAGCCCGTTTTGTCCTAAAAATATTCAAAATGTGTCTTTATCGTGTCATCTCTTTGTCCAAAAAAATAAATAAAATAATTAAATTTTAAGATACTTCTAATTGTGTTTGATATAATTGTTTTGAAAATAACAGAGTATATATGCTATATTTAAAGATGTTCAAATTGAACTTAGCTTGAATTTCACATGGCATGGGATATTCTTCAAGTTCTTATAAGGATACAGATGAAGTGAAGAAGTCAAAGATTGAAATGCAATAAGTTTGAAAATATTGAATTGAAAGAGGATGAATTTTTTTTAGATTTTTATTTAAAGCTTAATATAATTGTTTCTAGTATTAGAAACTTAGGCAAGAAGATGAGTGATAAGACAATCAATCAATAAAAATAAAAAAATAAAAATAAAAAAAAAAACAAAACTATTAAGAAAGTGAAAAACAACCTCCTAGACTATCTTGGGTTACAAATCAAACTTTCAACTATACAAAGGTTTGCAAATAAGCCCCTCCCGGTCATTGGACCACATTTTCGACGTCTGGAGGGTCAAAATTGCCAAAATACCCTCACTTATTAATTTATATAAAAATTACTAAAATATCATAAATATAAAATACCTAGAATACCCTTCAGGGGCTATCTTACTAATCAATAATTCAGAGTTTTTGTTTTTATAATTTTGACTAATAATAATAAGCAATAATAATAATAAAAGGTGCATTGAATTGTCATAGATCAAATTAGTTCTCTTAGCACCGCAAAGATAGGTTTTCGAGAAACATTCAACAACATGTTATTGATAGCCAACCCAAGAGTAGCTTGCCTCCTTGTCACATGTGAAGTTGAATATACATAAATCAATTGGAATGATATTAAATGTTATTTATGAAAAGAAAAAAAAAATATATATATATATATATATATATATATTAAATGTTGGGCCGTACTCTATTCCTTTTAATGTTAGATAATGACCTTTGTTTGTCCTACCACAGTAATTAATTTGCAGGCCATAACAAGACCTTTTCTACTTAATTTTCCAAACCTTCCCAATAAAGAAATAAGGATATTTTTAGAATTACTCGGCTTAAAATAAACTCCAGCAGCACTATGATATATAATACATTGCTATAAAGAATACAACATATAATTTACATAGATAAATAAGGCAATTATTGTGATTGCTTTGCTATAGGTGATAAGATTAGGATTTTCATAATCAAATATGATATTTTGAAAATCTTAGGGCATGTTTGGAAGGCCAAAATGTTTTTGGTTTTGGTGTTTTGCTTTCGGTTTTGGGCCCATATCTCGTTTGGTGTGGGCTAATATGTTTTTGAACAGGTCCATATCATTTTTAGATTTGGGGCAAAACCCATATCACCAAAATGGTGATATTGGGTGTTTTCAACACTTTAGTGGCCATACCAAAAGGCGAAACCAAAAATAGCCGGTCCAAACCAATATCAAGTTATACTGTAGTGGCATATCACGTATAAGACCTAATTTTAGAAACCCTAGCTCATTTCTGCAGAATATTTCTCTCTCTTCGTCTTTGCACTCCAGAGGCGACTGAGGGGCGATTCCTTTGAAACAAAGGTTGGGTGTTGTCGATTTGCTTCAAGATTGACAAATCCATGATCATACAAGGTTTTTCTTTGCAATCTCCGTTGTATTTGCTTTCGTCCGTCTCTGATCTGTGACCGATTTGTGTGTGAGGCGATTTTACCGAAACCCTAGTTCGTGCTGGAGTGCAAAGATCGAAGGTTTCCCTGTGTTTCTCGAACAGGCCGATCGTGTCTATTATCTCAGGTGTGTGAGTCGATTCTATCTTTTCCACCAAAATCCTAGTTCGTAGTTGTTAGATGGAGGATCTGACGGTTTTGTATCATTTTTCTCTCTGATTTCTCAAGTTCAGGTGTGCGTCGATTGAAAGGCTAAAGCTTCTGAATTTACAAGGTATGTATTTCCCTCTAAGTGCTATGTTTAGGCAAAATCAGCAGTTGGTAATGACTTTTTTTCTAAATGAAGTTTAAGAGTTCGTGTAACATATTTAATTTCACACAACAACACACATCACAGCTCATCTATATCTGTGTGGTTGTCCCTTCCACTCCATTAACACCTCTGACCCCTTCTCTGCCAATACGTTCTCTCTCCTTGATACAAATTATATTTTCGTATGTGTCTCTATTTTGTATACATATTTTCATATTCTAGCTATGAACTCTCAAATTTTTCCATATGAGCTAAATATATATAATTGCAGTTTTTAAGGTAGTGTGAGTGAGAGAGAGAGAGAGTGAGTGTTTGTGTGTGATATCTTGGATCTCTTCATAAATGTAGATGAATTTACTGAGAATTAAAACAAGGTGTAAGGGGTAGGCATTTTAAGGCTCTTCCAGGGCTTCATCTGTAAAAGCATGTTCTTTCTCGTGGTTTTGGTCCAATGGTATAATAGATGTCTATCTTCCGCTTATTGGAGTAGTTTAGATGGAGAACGGGCAATTTTACTTGGATTTGTGGATTAATTTTGTGGGCAGTGTCCCTTATTGAATTGATTGAATGAATTTTGTGGGCGGTGTCCCTTGTTGAATTAAGGGGAACATTTCTGTACATAATTGAAGTAGTCTTCTATTCTACTCCATAATTACTGTACACTATAAAAATGTATTAGGAGGAACATTTCTGAGTTGGATTGAAGTGTTTCATAGACAGTACCTTATTTACTTATCATTGACGTGTTGAATTATGAGTCAAAACACAATTGAATGTAGTACCATTGAATTTTAAATTCTTATGTAATGTAGTACCATTGAATTTGATCATTAAAATTAGTATGATATAAACAATTTACTAAATTGTTCAATTACTTTAATAATAATCAGATGGACATGAACAATGACAATGTTGAGCAATACCCACCAAGAGACATTCATTCTCTTGATGGTGAGAATGGTGAAGATGTTGTAGTTATTGAACAGGCCGATGCCTCTGTTTGGTGTGATGGCCATCAAGAGAAATTCATGCTCTTAATGGAGGAAGAGGTTGGAAAAGGAAATCGTACAGGCACGACTTTTAATCCAAATGGGTGGACACATATTGTGGACGCAATGTTATTGGAAACTAGAAAGAAGTACACGAAGAACCAATGTAAACAAAAATTCAATAATATAAGAGCACTATACAATGATTGCAAACAAATATTATCTGAGACTGGTGTAGGGTACAATAGTGAAACTGGGATGATTAAGTTAGAAGCTGAAAGATGGGTTCGATTGTGCAAGGTTAGTATTTCAATACGTGTCTATTTACCATACATACAGTTAGTAATTACTGATTTAGTATTAAAAGGGTTTGATGAACAATAATTGTAAGCTAATAACGTGTAGGTTCTCAAGCATGGTAAAAAAAATAAAAATAAAAAATAGGGGTGTAAGAATTATGAGCAGATGGTAAGGATTTTTGGGAATACACATGCTACTGGCAAGCATGTTCATCCTTCTACAAAGCCACCCAGACCTCACCAAGTGCTAACAATGCCTCAAGTGGCAACACATCAAGCTGAAATTCATAACACTAAGGGCAATGCGGGCATGACTGATGTAGAACGACCTAATGTAGAAGGACCAATTGACCTCAGTCATACTCCCAAACCTTTAGCTAAGAAACCGAAGAAATAAACTTTTTCAGAAACAATGTCTCTAGTGATGGAATGTTTGACTAATATTGGGAACGCGAAAGCTGATAAAATCGCAAAAGCCATAGCAAAATCATCTTCTAGTTGTCAAACATCTCGATTTTCCGAAATGCCTGAAGTGACATCTCCCAGTAAAAAAGAAAAAGAAATGGATCCCCAGCTTGAAGAGTGCGTTAAGATCGTCAACACATTAGTGGGGATTGATGATACCCATTATGCTAAGATCATAAGGATATTTGGTAAGGACAAGGTGTGGAGGGACATATTTCTTCGCATTCCTGATGACAGGAAGGTTGGGTGGGTGATGAATCAGCCTCTGTGATTTCTTCGGTATCTTACTTTTATGTGCTTTTGGATGACTGTTTTATAACTGCTTTTACATTACTGTTGGATGACTGTAATGAATTTTTCTTATCTACTGCTTTTACATTATTGTTGGAAGACTGTATTTAATTCCTCTATCTACTGCTTTTAAATTAATGCTGGATAACTATTTATGTTCTATATCTATTGCTTTTACATTATTGCTGGATAATTGTATAATTTGGTATGTCTTTTCCATTTTGCTTAATTTTTATTATAATAACTGCTTCTGTTTATTCTTAAATAGGATGGTAGCTATGGATATAAGGACAATATTAACCATTTATGATGATGAGGAGGAGGAGGAAATTCTTGTATTGATCACAGCCGTATATGAGTACTATCATAAACATTTTGATAAGCAACGTTATAGGGATTCCATATTACAAGGGGAAGATTACGTATTCGAGCTTTTAAATAAACATGAAGATAGGTGTTATGAAAATTTTCGGATGTACCCCAATACCTTTAGGGCATTATGTCATGAGTTGAAATTGTTAGGAATGAAAGATTCAACATTTCTAACGGTAGAAGAACGAGTTACAATTTTCCTACTTATCGTGTCTCACAATGAAAAGAATCATGTTGTTGCTGAAAGATTCCAACACTCTACATCCACAATTTCATATCACTTTCATACTGTCTTAAAGTTAATTTATGAGTGAGGGACTAAGATTATTGTTCCCCCGAATTTGAATGAAATTCCTAAAGAGATAAAGAATAATCCAAAGTTTTACCCATACTTTAAGAATTGTGTAGGAGCCATAGATGGTACTCATATCCATGTTGTAGTGCCAGTTGACCAACAAATACTCTTTCGTGGTAGAAAGGGTGATACGATCCAAAATGTCATGGCCGTGTGTTCATTTGATATGAAACTCACATACATTCTAGCAGGGTGGGAAGGGTCTGCTAATGATTCGAAGATTTTAAATGAGTACATTCAAAATGAGGATTTCAATTTTCTATCACCACCCGAAGGTAAAAAAATTACCTTTCCATATTTATGCATTTAACATTACAAATACGTTAATTTTAATACTTAACATACTTAACGTGACAGGTACGTTTATTTAGTGGACTCTGGGTACGCCAATCAACCGGGGTTTTTGGCCCCTTACCAGGGTCAACGTTACCACATGCAGGAATATCGTAAACATACTAGAGGACCACGTGGTAGAGAAGAGGTGTACAATTTTAGGCATTCATCATTGAGGAATATCATAAAGCGATGTTTTGGGTTGGTAAAGATAAGATTCGCTATATTGAAGCAAATGCCCCCTTATCACTTTGACACTCAAGTTCTTATTGTCATTACCTGTTGTACATTGCATAATTTCTTAAGATCCCAAGGTGAATATGATGAAATTTTGATTCTGAAACCCCTCAATCTTCACAAAATGAACCTGATGTGGATGACGATGTTCAGGTGGTCAATGCTACTCATACACAGATACGACAGATGGATATTTATCGTGATCGTATTGCCAACCTAATTTAGGAGCACTGTAATCACTAATTATAAAACTGTCTAATAGTGTGTAGAATTTTAATATGGATAACTGTAATAACAAATTATATTACGTAAATTAAACTAAGATGCTCCTTATATATGGATAACTATAATAACTAATTATATTAGGACATCAAATATTAAATACTTTAGTACTTGTAGGGGCACTTATGTATAGGCTTGAAGGTGAGCGACCACAATGTGCATGTGGTAGAGGTCCTATGCATCTGTATAGGGCTCGAACTCCAAAAAATGATGGTCGACAATTCTATAGGTGTCCAGCTCGGGAAGTATGGTTTTAAACTTTTAGGTGTTATTTCTGTTACTATTTCCTAATTGTATTATTTATATTTCTTGTAGTCACATATGAATGCATTTATGTGGGTGGATGAGTTGCATCAAGGTGCACAAGTTGAAAAACAAGTTCAATCTGACTTGGACAGAGTCATTGCAATGATTCAAAATGAACAATGTAGATAGAAGTACATGCTCTTCCTAGGTTGTAGATGTCTTGCTATCACAATCATGTTTATTGTGATTGTCCTCTTGTTGCTCATTATCGTTGTTATTGAAAGATGAAGTTAGATAAACTTCCATCTTTTGTAATATATAACATGTAATACGTATTTAGTTAATTTCCTGTGTTTCATTTAGTATGTAATATATACTTAAATGGTATATTTTGAACTGCGTATTAGTTGTTGTTGTGTTCTCTTCTCTGTCATTTTGGGAGTGAGCTTTAAGGCATTTGTAAAATTTTGTTACTGAGGTCATTTACACTCTAAATTTGCAACTTAGTCTGAAAAAAGGTTAGATATATCTTGTTTACTACTTCTAATTATTTTATTCCTACCGTGTGTTATTTTGTTTTTCTCTAATGTTGTTCATATGTTTGGTTTTGCATGAGATCATTTACACTTTAAATTTACAACTAAGTTTGAAAAAAGGTTAGATATATCTTATTTAATACTTCTAATTATTTCATTCCTACCGTGTGTTATGTGTTATTTTGTTTTTATCTAATGTTGTTCATGTGTTTTGTTTTGCATTAGGTCATTTACACTTTAAATTTACAACTAAGCTTGAAAAAGGTTAGATATATCTTGTTTACTACTTCTAATTATTTCATTCCTACCGTGTGTTATTTTGTTTTTATCTAATGTTATTCGTGTGTTTTGTTTTGCATGAGGTCATTTACACTCCAAATTTGCAGCTTAGCCTGAAAAAAGGTTAGATATATCTTGTTTACTACTTCTAATTATTTCATTCCTACCATGTGTTATTTTGTTTTTCTCTAATGTTGTTCATGTGTTTTGTTTTGCATGAGGTCATTTACACTCCAAATTTGCAGCTTAGCCTGAAAGAAGGTTAGATATATCTTGCTTGAATTAAATTTGTGGACGGTGTCCCTTGTTAATTGAATTTTGTGGGCGATGTCCCTTGTTGAAATAATTTTGTGTGCGGTATCCCTTGTTAAATGAATTTTGTGGGCAGTGTCCCTTGTTGAATTAATTATGTAGGCGGTGTCCCTTGTGTTTATTGTGTTTTGAAATTTTGAAAATGTCCATTTTTAAGGGAAAATCATGCCGGATTTAAAAAAAAAAAAAAAATTGAATTTAACTCTGCTTTATATTTTGTTACTATAGGTAATGTCTTATTTTACATTCAAATTCATTTTTTGCTACTACATTGAAGGATATGGCAGTAAGTTGTAGGCAGTGGCACCAGTGGGATTGATAGGAAACATTCTCCAGTTGCTGCAACTCCAAGAAACTAGTGATCCCTAAGTCAATCAAATGGAGGCCTATGCAAGTATAAAGAAGTGGGTGTACATTTTATGGAATGAATATTAGTGATCTCCAATTGTATGTACATTTTATGCAAGTGTAATGAAGTGTGTGTGTACACACATACTATTTTTAAGGAATGTCTAGCTCCTTATATGTGGAAGTATATATGTGAATGGTGCAACACTCAAGTTCTTAAAATTGTGATGTACAAAGCAAAACTATACGTGGAAGTATAAATGTGAATGTTGTTCAGTCTTGTAAGAGATGGATCTTCCTTGATTGCTTGCTTTTAATCTTTATTCACATTTATCAATTCTGTTTATGGTTGGATATTATATGAAATATTCACAAGTCGGTTATCAAAATAAATACTCAAGAAAAGGGGAAATGGTCTCATGACTAAATAAAAAAAATATTACCAATTTGAAGGACCTCCACTACAAAATTTCAAACTAATCTAAATGAAGTAAAACTATTCACAAGCTTCAATGTCCACCAAATCTCAACTCTGACCAATTCAAGAAGATCAATGTTTTGGCTTTGTTTCTTGTTAGTTTCAACTACAAGGATCTCTCTCTCTCACACATTCATCATGAATTTATATAATATATATATATATATGAAACAAAACAAAGTTAAATGGAATGCAAGCTAAAAGAAAAAGATAAATGGAATGCAAAGATCTGCTCTCATTGAAAGATTATTACAAAGTTAGATTTGTAATTTGGTTGTCATTAATCATGTTTATGCAGATTTATTCATTATTACAAAGTTTAAGATTTGTAATTTGGTTGCCACTATACATATAAATTTACATATAAACTTATAATTGTATTCATATTTATAATTTTTCAAAACAAAAACAAAACAGTCTTTACCAAAAAGGTATTCTGTTATTGATTCAGAATTTTTGATAACAAAACTAACTTCCCAAACATGTTTTGTTTTCGGATTCCTTAAAATGCATGACAATACCAAACGCGTTATCATGTTTCTGATATATAATTATCAAAAACAAAATAATCATTACCAAACATGGATCCGATTTCTACTAAAAACATACCAATACCAAAACGGTTATTTTCATATCATACCAAACCATAACATATAACGTTATCGCCATCCAAACGGACCCTTAGTTTTGAATTTGTGCTACCGCTGTGGGACTCATCTTGTTCAGAATTCTCTATACTCCCTCGCTGGACTGGGGTGATGTTCACAGGCCAGTTTGGTCCTCAAATTAATTAACACATCCTTAAAGAAAGGCTTGGTAAAGATGTCAGTGATCTGTTACTTGGACGAGACAAACCGTGTGAGAAGAGTTCTAAGAACCACTCTTTCTCGTAGAAAATGATAGTCAATTTCAATGGTGCTTCGTGTGCGCATGAAATACTGGGTTGATGGTCATGTGCAAGGGCAGCTCGAGCCTTAGGCGAGTTAGGCGGTCGCCTAAGGCCTCAGCCAATAAAAAGGCCCTAAAATATTATAGTTGCCTTGTATATGATATATTGTAATTTTTTCCTTATTGAACACTAATTCTAAAAAATTTATCTCCTAAAATAATTCTTCTTTTTTTTGTTTTCTCTCTCCTTATATTCACGCCTTTTCATTAAACTTTAACAAAGAGATAAATTATTTATCTCCTAAAACATCTCATTTTTTTATTTATCTCTTAAAATATTTCATTAATATTTTTTTTTCTTTTTTTATCTTATACATAGTTTTTTTTTTTTTTTTTTTACACCAGCACTATATATATTTAATATTTTTTCGGTAAGTTGCACCACAATAAATATTTAGCCGTATAGGGAATCGAAGAAACTTTCCATATTCTCTTTTTTAGAATTTTATTTTATTTATTTATTTTTTCTTATCCATAATCCTCATGTTCATTCTGATTCTCTCCTCTCTCAGCAATCTCAACAAGTTACTTACAAGTTACAAGTCATCTCCCTTTTCATTCCTCTCTCATTATAACTTTACAATTTTCTTTCTTCTCGACACAATATTCATTAGTCTCAAATTTCCATTTGAACGCACTTTTATTTTATTGAAAAATTTGTAGCAGCATTGAATTGGGGCTTTCTAAATCAGGTTATATTGTTATTTTTTCCTTAATTATTTTTTAGTTTTACTACCTTTTGTTATTATAAATTTGTATA
The DNA here is from genome assembly GCF_030987335.1 of Cornus florida. Classification (NCBI taxonomy): domain Eukaryota; kingdom Viridiplantae; phylum Streptophyta; class Magnoliopsida; order Cornales; family Cornaceae; genus Cornus; species Cornus florida. The sequence continues at coordinate 47,701,478 of NW_026775578.1, forward strand.
TATCTATATTTTTCATATATTTGTATATTTGTTTGTGAGGTGTGAGTCTTATGACTATTTTTACCCATATTTTTTAATATGTATGCTAGAAAGTATAAATCCGGATTTGAAAAACTTAAAAAATATATATATAAGAGAAGAATAGATAAACTAATTCAATCTCAAAAGGGAGCTATTGATAAATTTGTTACAACTAATAATCAAAACCTAACAAAAAATTTAGATGAAAGTTAAAAAATATCAGTGACTTGATTCACAATAAAATCATATTTATGATCAACTATGTCACAAGAAAGATTAAATGGATTGGCTATATTGTCTATTGTAAAAGATATTTTAACCACACTTGATATAAGAATTTAATTAGTAAGTTTGCATCTCAAAAAGCAAAAAGAATGATTTTTAATTTAATAATTAATATATTGCATATTATAATATAAAAAGGTTACTTTTTAAATTGGGATAATTACGTATAAATGGGGTTAGGGTTCCGTATTTACTCAGAGGCGGAGTCAAAGTTCCATATTTCCCTAAAATGGATTGCTGACGTGACACATGGATTATTACTGTTCAAGAAATGTTTTGCCAAAAATGCCCTTATCACTATTTCAGCACATTTACCTTATTGCCCCCATTTAATTTAGTCACCCAAATTGTTGCCCTAAAATACACACACAGTCGTGCATCACATATCCATCTCATATCATCGCCCCCTCTCTCTCTAACCAACGAAGCAAGACCAGGCAACCCATCTCGGCACACACCATCACCGAACATGGAGCCCTAACCCTCCCTCATCTCATTCGTGAAGAGCCCTCAAGAGCCACCTCTCTTTCTTTCTCCCCCCCCCCCCCCCCCCCTCCTCTGTGTAACAGGATTAAAGCATCCTTGGTTGAGCCCTAACCCTCATTCAAGCCCTCTCTCTTTCCCCCTCTGTAACAGCGAAGCACTTCTCCACGTCTAACCGTCATTGGTGCGCCCTCTGTCTCTGCCCCTCTCTATAACCCAGCGAAGCATTTCTCCACTTCTGCCATTCATTTATTGTTGTTCTTGAACTGAAGTAAGTACTCTCTCTCTCTCTCATACACACACACGTTTATTTTTTAGATGATTATGGCCTTGATTTAGTGGTATAATTTTTTTTTTTTTCCAATTGGATGTTTGATTTTCATCTAGGTTATGTTTATATGTATTCTCCTCTTATAATTTCTATTATGCAATCATATATATATATATAATTTCTATTCTGCAATCAAGATTGTTGTTGCTCTGTTTGTTGTATATGTTTGAAATGTGTGTAACAAAATGTTGCACAAATTTGGGCTAATTATAAGGGCTCATTTAAAAAATTATAAGGTAGTTCCTCCCCTGCACATGAATTATAATTTTTACGTCTAACATTTTAAAATCCATTCTAATTACGTTGGTTTTAGCCTGCCTCTTTGTCTACTACCAAAAGGACATGAAAAAACAGTATATAATTGGAGAAGAAGAATTCAATAATCTCAAATTTTCAATCAGTTTTTTAGTCAACTAATATAAATGAACACCAAAATCTATGTCATAGGTATATATTGACAGGTATAACAGACAATACAGTTTAGGTATAACAAGAAAGATGTCTGTAACAAGAAGACATGGAGAAGAAAACAATGAGAGAAAAGACAATGAAGAAGATAACAAGAGGAAAAAAAAACTTGGTAGATTAATAAATAATCTCCTATTGTGTACAGAATCACAACACTTACTCCAAAAACAAATATATATATATATATATATATATATATATATATATATATATAATATTGTGAGTTGAGTTGAGAATTTCACTTGACAGAGCTTTGATGTCAAATAAATAAAGAAAGACAGGTTTCATAAATGAGGAGTGAAGAGGTTAAGGGAACACTGACAATATTTCTTTGTATTTTGCTCTGTTTTGAAAAGGCCACATGAGAGAGCTCTCTCTCTCTCTCTCTTTGAGGTGGATCTGTTTTTTTTGGTCCAAAACTCTGGCACTACAATCAAACCAAAGACACCACCTTTATGTGAAGGTGAATACGGATACTACTTCTCTTTGCACGAGGGAAGGAATCAGAATCAAAATCAAAATAAAATTAAAAACAGCTAATGGGTGATATAAAGTTTTCAATTCCTAGCAGATAAGTGCAGTACTACTAAAGTCTCTTTTAAGAGATAAGCATTAAAACATGGTAGAGTTTATAGATTTTTGTAGGGATTGCTTTATTAAATCTGCCTATGCTCTTTTAGCTGCATTATATATATTTCTCGCAATCGAGATATACATGGTTTTACCCCACTAATTCTCGGAGCTCCCAAAGAATTATTTGTACTCATGAAAGCGTAGTCTCAAAGAATTATTTGTACTTATGAGGAATCTAATTTTAAATCTGGTGCTTCATGTACTTTTATTTTTTGATTTTCAATTGTATCCAAACATCTTATTTTTTTATATTTCCATTAAAATGGTATCTCTCTTTGATTTTGGATCATGTGTGTAATTATGAAATTATGTGTTGATTTGTAAGGTTGCTTTCAGCTTTGGACAAAAATAAAATGAAATGCTCTTTGAATTATCGACTCTCAATTAACTATGTTGGCAGCCTATTGCAATCGATTAGAATGATTAATAAATTCTTAAAATTTTGTTTCTTGTGAGGGAGGGTCTAATTTTGTAATTTTGCTTTAATGGTATTTGATAGTAACAGAAAAATTCAGTAAGTTAATATTTATATTTGGTTTTATACTAAGTCGCATAAAGTGGTAGATAGAGCGCAAAAGCAACAAAATTAAATTACAAACAAAACGTGAGAATGGGAGCTAGATTTACACCTGTTAAAAAGAATTGTATGACCTAGATTTTAACACAAACACACTTGTCATAGGCTAGCTACACCTATTGTAACTTCTGCGGCTAGCTATTGGTCACTGTTGGTGTTTGTTTGAGTGTGTTTGGATCATAAAAAAACAAACATATTTCAGCCACTACATGAATAGCTTCCCAATGAGATTGAGGAAAAACTTCAAGACAAAATGGCTGAGCTAAATCTAGTTTATGATTATGTTAAGTGCTGTTAGGAGGAGATTGAAACAGCACTGGACCGTCAATAAGCACATCAATCTTAAGAATCATAGTGTGAACTATACTCTAATACAGGTCCATAGAACACGTGTGCCATTAGGGGAGAGAAAACCCTAACGTACCTCGATTTGGAAGGAGAAAGAGAAGGAATGAGAGAAATGGTATAATAATACTTGTTTAACCTTCCAAAAAAAAAAACCTTTAGGAGTCATCCAAACCAACATGAATTTGTTCTAATTTTTACAAGAGTTGGGCTGAAATATATAAACATAACACGACTTTGTCATATATATGTATGTTTATACATGATTTTAACACACACACACTGGCCATAGGCCTAAATACCACACATTAACTAGTACATAATGGAACACATACACAAAACTAGTAGTAATCATGATGCAACTAATAAGCTCCATATGATCAAAGTAGTTTCACGGCTTATTTATCATTAAGCAGTAGTTGCCATGGACTGATATAGATATATATTCAAAGCATATAATTTTAAATTTTTAAGCTCATTACATCAACAAACTATCAAGACTTTCATTTTATTTTTGTCCAAATCTGAAAGTAACCTTACAAATCAACACATAATTTAATAACCACACACATGATCCAAAATCAAAGAGAGATACCATTTTAATGGAAATATCAAAATTTAGTTAAAACCATTAATACTGACCATGGTTATATCCATTTGAAATTTTAAATTCACATTGTCAGTTACAACCAATACACACCACAATATTGCTCGATAGCTATGAGTAGTATCAATTCACTCCGTTAGAAAATAATATCTATGTAAAATCAGCTATATCTGTATCCTCCTACAAAAAGAGTCAGAATTTATCAATTTTTTACTATTATTTTTTACATGGAAATTGAATCCTTATTTGGAAGCGACATGAGATACCACTCAAGCTGAGTCGCTTGGATGGGGAAGGGTGGTAATAGAAGTGGAAAAAGTAAGTAATACAAAAAATAAAAAATGGTTCCTATTAGAAAGAATTCTGAAACTTAACAATTTGTTCAATTTTAAGATAACTAGACTATTTACGGGAATCTTCCATGCCCACATAGTCAGAGGGCCAAAGAAGAATGATTTTATTTGTTTTGGTAGCTTTTTTCATTCAAGCTATATATCCAAGGCTCTTTGATAACTGCAGACTAAATCCTCAGCAGAACCTAGGAATTTAGGAGTTAAAATTCAAAGCCACCAACACATAGGTAGTCCAATTAGTTTTTATGTATAATTAATTATTATAACTCAATTTAGATCAAGAATTATTCAAGATTGTTGCCTCTTTCTCAAATGGCATGTAGAGTATACCTCTGTGTAATATGTCTTTAGGCATCTGCGCACATGATAGAATTGATGCAAAAGCTAGCAAACTCTATAAATGAGGCTTTTTTAATATATGTATTTAGCATTAATTTATCAAAAAAATGTATTTAGTATTAATTTATTATTCCAACATTCCCTTGTACTTGTCTCCCCCATTTTCAAGACTTACACATATAAATTATGTGTGTGAAAAATATTCAACACTCTGCTCTCTCTCTATTTTTAACTCTCAATTTTTTATTTTCAATTTATATTGTCTCATTTAACTCTCTATTCATCTCATAATCTCCCTCATCTTGTATATATGTTTGTTGTACACATAGTGATACAATTATCTAGTAATCAATGGCATTGATTTTGTGGTTGTATTTTGATTTGAAAAAGGTCTGTAGTGTGTGTTTAGGAAAAGTTTAATCTTGACACCGCCTATCCCTATTGAGGGAATTAGTAGTGTTTCGCTGTAAATAGATCTCTAAATTACATTATATAATTATGATATTTAATTGTTTTATATTTCATTATTTTTTGAACTTCATATTTAGTTTTTTTTTTAAACTAATGAGTCAATTTTCGAAGCAGTTGGACAAATGGATGAGAGACAAATTATATGTTATTGTCGATTTGATGGGAAAATTGACAAAAATGAGAATGGGGAAATTATATACATCGGCGATGTCACAGACCCTTTTATGATAACAACAACAACAACATACGAATCATTTATAAATGAGTTACAACAACGTTCATCTTCAAACATGAGTGGTAAAGTCATATATTATACCACCGAATCTAACAAGAATGAACTTTTGAGGATGACGGGAGAATCTGGATTTAGAGTGATGCTTGTAGTGAGTGGTCCCATGCTAAATGTGTATATGGAAGATGTAGAGCCTGTAATTGCATCATGCACAATTCCTACTGATCATAGTGAGAGGTAAGACACATATATTTAAAGTAATACATTGATGTATGCACTGCATAGGTTATGTGATTTTTAATATACCTTTTTATCCACTTGTAGACAATTTGTTGAAGCCACATCGCCAATTGGTCTTCTACAAAGTGTTGCGTCAACGTCTTCATTTCCTCCGATAAATGTGCATCGGGATTCTTTCCGACACATTGATGACATTCTTTGCGTGGATCAGCTTTTTGACAGCCCAAATGATTTCAAAGATGCACTCGTTTTGTTTGGTCTTCGTAATCATTTTCAGTTCAAGTACTTGGACAATAGCAGAAAATATTATAGAGTTGTGTGCGAGGTTAATAATTGTCCATGGAAATTATCAGCTGGTTGTGAAGGAAGTGGTGATATAGTGAGAATCAAGCGGTTTAATAATGTTCACACTCACACTGCTCAAGACATTTCAGATTATAAAGCCATTTTTTGGTCGAAGGAAATGGGTCGAGCTATTGTGAACAAGGTTAGGGACAATCCTAAATGCACCCCCAAGACTATTTCCACAGACATAAACGGTGAATTTTCTGCTAAAATGACTTACATGCAATCGTGGAGAGCTAAGGAGTGTGCACGTCATATCATTGAGGGAAATCCCAAGGATAGCTATATTTTAGTCCCGTGGTTGTGTGAACGAATAACAGAATATATTCCTGGGACAATTACATCGTGGGAGTGCACGGATGATAGGAGATTTAAGCGAGTGTTTGTAGCTTATGGGTGCTCCATACGAGGTTTCATCAACTATTGCAGGCCCATGTTAGCAATCGATGCTTGCCACTTGAGTGGCAATTATAAAGGAACAATGCTTGGTGCAACGGGGTTCGATGCGAATGATAGCTTGTGGCCTTTGGCGTATGCTGTTGTTTCTTCTGAGAATGATGATGATTGGCATTGGTTCTTGAGCAAGGTGAAAGAGATTCTAGATGGTCGCATTGTGACAATCTTAACCGACAGGCATCCGAGCCTAATAAGTTGTATTAGAGATATTTTTGGCTCCCAGTACCACTCATGGTGTCTTCGTCACCTAACGGCGAATTTTTCTACATCCATTCTTGGGAGACAAAGTTTAGGATTGAGGGCTTCGGGTAAAGAGCATGCGAAAAAATTACTCGATAAAATTGCATATGCTCGAACTGTAGATGAGTATAAGAATGCATTGGCTACCATGCGGGTATTTCGAGGGGAGTTATACGATTGGGTTTTGGCGAATTCACCTGAACATTGGTCAAATGCTATGTTTACTTCCAAGCGTTGGGATAAATTATACACCAATCAAGCAGAGTCCTTCAATGCATGGGTGAAAGAAGAGAGAGTTTTTTCAATCACAAGGCTGATGGATACACACATGCAAAGACTCAGCAAATTTTTATACCAAAAGAGTTTGGACGTTCAGAAGTGGACTATCCCGGTTGGGGATCGTATTGAGGAGAAAATCAAAAAAGAGCAAGAGTTAGCTCTTGGTTTTCAGTCGATGCGTGTTTCGCCTACTGAGTGTACAATAAATGATCGAGACAGAAAACCATTCAGGGTGGTATTTGGCAGTGAAAATTCTTGTAGTTGTTTGAAGTGGACCATGAGTGGGATTCCTTGTTCGCATGCATGCTATGCCATCCATGAATTATCTTTAAATATTTATGAGATGGTTGATCCATGGTTTAGGGTTGAAACACAACAAAAACTATGTGAACATCTCATGTCTTCTGTCCCCATGCATGATATGCCGAGTGCAGCTGCTGTTGCTGCTGCTGACGGTGAAGGTACTTCCCATCTTAGGCCTCCTGCGGTAACACGTCCCCCTGGATGACCTCGTATTAAACGAATCGAATCACAATTTCAAAATGTAAGGTCATTACACTGTTCGCGATGCGGCGAGAATGGTCATAATCGTCGAAAGTGCAAGGCTCCTATACCTGGATAGAATAGTTATATAATTGCTAATTCTAGTGGAGTTATTTTGTAAGGTGTTAAGGCCTTAAATATGGAATTATTTTGTAATTACTATTAATTCCTTGGAGCTCCCCTACTGCATTAGTATAACTATGTTGTGATAGTATTTCTAACTTATTTAGAAAACATTTCTAAGTATGATGTAACTTATTCTAAGTTGAATCTGTATTATTCGTCTGGTGGTTTATTTTGGTATTGAAATTATTTTCCTGGGTCCTCGTATGAGTCTCATGTGGAGTGTTATTTAAAAATCATAGGTGTGTGAGTTTTCTGGCAGCTGGAGGGTCGTGAAAGCAAGGAGGTTATGGGATTATGTGACAATGGACGGGCTTACATGTTACATGCTTACGGAAGGCTAGGAAAATAACATCATATTAAAGTCATTATGACTTGTTTCCTCACTATTAATTCCTTGGAGCTCCCCTACTGCATTATGACTGTTATTTCAACCATAATTTACCTCGTGAGTCTCTCTCTTCCTCACTTTCTTTGTGTCTCAAAAATTATATGAACATTGTGTTTACATTATCAACATTGTTTGACAGATGAGGCTGAATGGATAAATTAGTACAAAGGAAGAGTGTTCAGTTTAAACGACAAGCCTGTGGTGCACAAAATTTGGCTGCCGAATGAGGAATGCCCCAGATTGGCAATGTCTAGAGCCTTTGGGGACTACTTTATTAAGGATTTTGGACTTATATCCGTCCCTGAAGTGAGGTGTTGTCACATATAACCAGCAGAGACCAATTTGTTGTGTTGCGAACCGATGAGGTATGTATGGCACTTTTTGGTATTTATCACTTGTTCTTTTTTATACAATGACAAAGAAAAAGACTTGTTTGTTTCTCTATTAAATGTCCAAAAGATCACGTGAACGAATACGTTTCAAACTCACGAGCATAATTGACAATAATCACTTCAAATTATGTGATATCAGTTATTATTAATGAGTTTACAGGTTTTTGTTTTGGCTCAAATTGATTGGATTTTGAAATTAGTATGGATTTTTGAAGTTAATCTTAACATGCTGTGATCCTTGTTTTGTAAGCAAAATTTTTCCTATCTTTTCCTTCAAACCTTATTTAATCGGTAAGAAAATTTATTGATTTAAATTGATAGAAGAAAAATTGTGTGTTTAAGCTTCCAATGGACTTGGTTTCATGCAAATTGTTTGAGAATTTCTTTTTTATTGATTTTTCAAAGGGAAGTATGTATTTCTGGGAAAAATTGTTTCAAATAGATTTTTAGGCTTCCTTCTGATTTTTTGTGGTCCAAATAGTCCAATCATGTTTGATAGAATAAAAAAATAAAGAAACAATAATAAAAAGGATTTTGCTATAATCTTAGTTGACTACTGTTACCCCATTTATTTATTTATTTTGTTTAGAGTCTTGCTTTTGGTTACTAGCGCCTAATAAAAAAGTTGTCTGCTCATATGTCCCTTATTTTTGAGTTTTTTCATTTAACCATCTCCACTTGTACAATATTTTGGTGTTATATTTTGTTTAATTGATTTGCATGTACTTCAAATGTAGTCTTCCCGCTAGGGGCTGGGAAGAGATAACAACGGGAGCGTCGATTGCATGGCTATCAAGTACATCAAATTTGTAAGTTATATGGTCTTTATGTTCGATAAAAATCTTTTATGATTGCACATTTGTAATGCTTTTTATACTCATACTCGGGGGGGGTCACATGCCTTTAAGTGACCAATTTTATGGTGTATCTTGAACTTTATTACCTTATTGCTACATCGGCCCATGTGGAGGCCATTTTTTTTTCTTGTTTTAAAATGTTGAAAGCATGGGAGTATGGGATCATCGTATGTGGAGGTTTTGATTGATTGTTGTGGAGGAGAAGTTGTTGATATGTTGTTTAATGAGTTAATGCAAGTTCTCACGTTCTTCGTACATGTTGATATGTGGAGGTTTTGCTAATTTTCTCTTAAACCCAACTCATTCATCAACGCTCTCTTGCTCTCTCTTTCTCTCTCTCTAGTCTTGTTCATCGTTTTGCTAGGATTTCTACTCTGTTTTTATACAATTTTGATCCCTATATATATATATATATATATATATATATATATATATATATATATATATATATATATATGCTGTTCCTAAAACATCAATTTTGGATTCAGGAATTGGACACAAAAATGTCGCGATTCCCTCTCTCCGATAAGAAACTTCGAAGGCAAAATTTGTGCGAAAAAGTATGTGTTTCCATCTGCTTGTGTGTGTTTATGTATGTTCGCCAACCAATTGATATTTTCAGCTTTCTGTTTCGTTGCAATGAATTCAAGAAAACGAGAAAAGTTTAAATTCTTTTAGCTTTTGTATCGAATTCCTTTTGATTTTCTTTCTTTTGTTTGTCTTCGTGAATTTGTTGGACTTTTGGATTTACTGTGAACTACGGTTTCTTCGTCTACTGTTTGAATGTTTCTTTTTTTTAGACGATATCTAGTGTTGTTTGCAATATCTTTAGATTTTTGTGGTTGATGTTCCCATTAATTTCTTGGATTTTGATTGTTTTTTCACGTAAGGGTTTCTTTAGCATATTTGGATGGTTTATTGTCTACGAATATGAGTTTTCAGGAATTTAGGGTTTATTTGTTCAACTTGTATAGATTCTGCACAACTAGAATTTTTGACATCATTAGATAATTTTTTAAGTCATAGTCCTGTAGGTTTCTTGGTTTGGATTTCCATGGGATTCAACATGAAGATTCAGGGAAAACACACTCAATATGTTTTTGTTTCTATTTGTATAAATTTGGATTTACGTAGTTCTTTCTTTATTCAGAGAAATAGACCCAATAAAGTTTAAATAATCAATAGGTCCCATAATCTCTTGAGAGAGGTGCAATGAGATTGTGATCAAAGACACATCAAAAGAAGAAGTGAATTCAAATATATTTGATAATGAAGCAATAGGTATAGCCATTTTAGGGCTTTCCTTTCACAATTCCTCATTGGGGGGATCCACAACACTTCTCCCTTTTCCCCTTATAACTTCCTCCCACTAATTCGAATTAGGTCTAGCCGTCCTCCTTCATTCTCCATTTTTGTGTATGCTTAGTAGTGGACTTAGAAGAGCAAGATTGGGTAGAATGACCAAAAGATTCACAATCGAACATCTGTGACTTCTCATATAGCTTCCTCTCTATATATACCAGTCTCGAACCTTGACCAGTGGGTTTATAATTCAAACCATAAGCCAACAGGCTATAAGGTGAACCGGTAAGCATTTTCATTTCTCCAGTTGTTAGGTTTCTAAGTGAGGAAAAGAGATAATAATGTAATATTATCATATGTCCTATTGTCTTGGATTACAAAGAATTTTTACTCGAAAGGAACCAAAATAGTTGTAGAAGACAATAACGATAGTTTCAGGTTTTGTTTTTGTGTTCCATATAAAGAAAATATTACATTTCAAAATATACTCTCTTTATTTATTTAATTTTTTTTTTAATATCTTTGCCTGCCTTCTTTTGTCATCGCAATAGGCTTCACACTAATCTTGCTCCTGGGTTTTAAACTCTATGGCTGATTTTTTCCTGTCATTTTGCCTTTATATATATATATATATATATATATATATATATATATGTTTTATTGGAAATTCACACTAATCTTGTTCTTTTGGGATGGCAGCTGGATAGGTTTATTCCCAACCGATCTGCAATGGATTTTGATTTTGCACATTACATGCTCAACGGTGGGATGGTAAGAAAGGAAAGCCCAACACCATGCTCTCCAGCCAAAGAAGCTTACAGGAAGAGGATCCTTGCTTTTAAGAACAAGTCTAGGAGATAGATTCCCCAAGTGGGTTTTCTTTCTTTCCTTTTTCTTCTTCTTGTTGCTAAGCTCTCATTCTGATTTGTGTTTTGGATTGATTGTTTTCTTGTTGACATGTGTTTGTTTGGTAATTTAACAGTCTCCAGAAAGGATTCTTGTTGTTTCTGAGCTCCTAGATGAGTTTTATTTGAATTTACTGGATTGGAGTAGCAGTAACATTGTCGCTATCGCTCTTGGGAATTCAGTATATTTGTGGAATGCTGCTAATGGCGCTACTTCTGCACTTGTTGTGATTGATGAGGAAATTGGGCATGTGATAAGTGTCAGATGGGTGCCGGATGGAGTACATCTTGCTGTTGGTTTAAGTAATTCCCACATCCAGCTGTTGGACCCTTCATCTTGTCGGATGGTAAGAGTTTTCTTTTAATTATGCTTTCGTTTTTTCTATTTTATTGATCATTTATGCTTTTGTTTCTTTGAACAGATTATTGTAAGTAATTAGATGAGGCATGGTGAAAAGTTGGCATTCTTTTTTAATGTTGTTCTGTTAAAAAAGATGACAAGCATTTTTGACTAGTTATAAGAAACCCTGGTCAATAAAGAAAAATTTTATTACAAAAAATGAGATGATAAACAATAAGATTCAAAACACATTCTCGCTAAAAGAAAATTTAAATCAGAGAGGAAAAAGCCTAAAAATAAAGAATAAAGGCACTCACACCCCGAGTGGTTGGAGGAACGAAACATTCAACTGAATAACTACAAACCAGGAACTCTGCTCTTTGATATTTCATGAACTCATGTTTTCCATGATATGTAGGTGCTAAGAAGAAATTGGGCTTTTGTCAGTTTCTCTAACTGCATTTTGTGTGGAAAAAGAAAAACATGGGTTTAAATGTAACACAAGATGCATTTTTATATCCCATTTAAGTTCTGATAAAGTTGGTAGTTTCTTTTACCTTCTATTTAGTTTGGAAGAGAACAAAGTCCAGTTTAGTGGTGAAGTGCAAGGTTGAATGAGGCATGTATCATTAAAGATTTTATTATACTGATATAATGCATAAAGTGAACTACTATGAAGGATTATGGCTTGTATAGTTGGCCTATATTTTAGAAAACAAATATTAGAACTAAGAGTATTATATTCTTTATTTGGAGTGAAATGAAATGTATTTATTGCAAATTGTCACATTTCTCATGATCTAGGCATTAGATTTGATTTTTCTGGTGCCACCTCTCCATCCTGTACTCTAATTTTCTTGGTTTTTCTGAACAGCTGAGGACTTTGCAAGACGGGCATAGTTCAAGGGTTGGTTCTCTTGATTGGAACAATCACACACTGTATTAGAAAACTGTATTAGAAAATTAAAAGAAACCAAAAACTGTCTTGGTATGGATGATGGCTTTAGGATACTGCTGAAGAAAATACTAAAAAAAAAAAAAACTGTGTTGGTGTAGGAGTGATCCCGAAGTAGGGTTATTAAAGAAATTAAAGACTCAAAAGGTGATGTTTAACTAGTTAATCTTGAAATATAGTTGCAGTTTCTTTGTCTAGTTCTTTTATGATCCTGTTTTCTTACCCCTTGCTGAAAATATCCTATACTGGATCTTGGTTCCCTTTACTATTTAGTCTATTACTACTTACATATCTTGTTCACTGATAATCAAGTTAAATTATACTTGTACTTGAGAATCCAATATAATTAATTGGTCTTTCTGGGTGTATACCAAAATTTACATGAAAATACAAAACCTTTGGAATTAAATTAGGCGGGTCACGGGGATTTAGACCTCCATTACCCAAATTAATTGTATGGGAAAGCAGTATTGTTTATCAGGAGTAGGCGGAATTAAGTTGCCAAATGCCCAAATTAGCACTAGGCTCTCTTATCTTGGTTTTGTTTATTTATGTATGTTATTTTGTTCGTACGTTTTGGTAGTAGTTTCTTCGCTACATTTTGTTTGTCAATGATGATGATATCTATTTGATTCATAAATGACAATCTTATTCTTTCCTTTTTGTGATTAGCATACTGAATTTGAGACTTGTGTGATGCAGCTACTTGCTTGGATTTTGTACCATGGACAATGAGGTGATTTTTTGACAAGTGCAGACTGAAACTCAAGTGCTAGAAGGTTTATAAATTTGGTAAATAGCAGTGCTAGGAAATTGATGATATTCTTGACAAATGGATTTTGTTCCTGTTTTGGAACATTGATGAATGGTGAATTGTTTTGGAACTTTAGTAAATGATGAATTTTTTTAATGTACAATGAATTTTTTGTTGTAGTGATAGGCAGACACCATTCATGCACAACTTGAAAAAGTGATGGATGAAATAATTTAAAGATTATCCAAATGATATAAATAATTTATAGGAGGAAATCTATTTAAAAAATAAATTAACATTATAATAGTTTTGTTAAAATAAAGACATTAGATTAGTAAATTGTAATTACAAATAGGGATGTCAATACTCTGCCTCATGACAACAATGGCACTATTTATAACTTTTTCAAACACTAAGGCTTTTTCTTGATGATGTGACCATACCTCTTTATCTGCCATGGTGTAAGGCTGTTTTACATTATTTGGCTTTTTGTTCAATCACATGGCTAGACACAGAATGGGACTCTTACTGAATAAATCAGCTCTTGTAGATAAACAAAAGTAACCCACTTTCATATCTTATCATCACATGGCTAAAGTTAAAAATAGTGGTGCTAGGTGCATGAACTATTATGCAAGACACCCCACTTCCTGCCAAAGAGAGAGAGGTGTAAGTCCCTTTTGTCAAATCATCACATGGGTAAAACTCATTCACATGTCTGTGAATTGGGCTTTGTAAATAGACATATGGCATATGCACAAAGCCATAACATTAGCACTAGTAAATCTTAAGGACTGAGTTTTTTTGAGTAATAACGGGGAGGTGGAATTCATACAAAATACTGCATAAAATAAATCAAAAATACATACATTTCATATACATACTGCATAAAATTTAACTCAACTACTAAGTTTTTTTTAGCAATAACGGGGAGGTGGAATTACAAAGTCATCATCCCCTGTATCTGAATAATCTGACAACTCTGAAACAACTTATAAGTCTGGATCATTAGTAATGGCTTGAATAACTTCAATTGGATCCTTATGCATCTTCTTTGCAATGGAAATGCTCTCATTCCTGCAACATCTGACATATAGATTTTTTAATAGCTTTGATCAAATATGAGAAAAAATAAAGATACTACATAATCAAAGTGCACTTAGAAATCTATTTAAAAAATAAATTAACATTATAATAGTTTTGTTAAAATAAAAACTTTAGATTAGTAAATTGTAATTACAAATACGGATGTCAATACTCTGCCTCATGACAACAATGCCACTATTTATAACTTTTTCAGACACTAAGGCTTTTTCTTGATGATGTGACCATTCATCTTTATCTGCCATGGTGTAAGGCCACTTCAAATTATTTGGCTTTTTTTTCAATCACATGGCTAGTCACAGAATATGACTCTCACTGAAAAAATCTGCTCTTGTAGATACACAAAACCAATCCACTTTCTCATCTTATCATCATATGGGTAAAGTTAAAAATAGTGGTGTTAGGTGTATAACACGACAACTATTATGAAGACACCCCTATCATGCCAAAGAGAGAGATGTGTAAGTCCCTTTTGTCAAATCATGATATGGGTAAAATTCATTCACATGTCTGTGAATTGGGCTCTATAAATAGACATATGGCATATGCACAAAACCATAACATTAGCACTAGTAAATCTCAATTGTTGATCTATGGACCGAAAGTATATAGAACGAAAGTACTCGTTAAGAGATGCATGGATTGAAAGTAGTTGTTTTACATTCTCAATCGTTCTCAAAACTATTCCATTTATAACTCCTCACATCGATGGTTCATTTTTTTATGTAAAACTAACCTGGCATGTAATCGTCATCACCTCCATCGAGATTTGGTGTGTATTTATTTTTCAATGTGTTCAAGTGTGTATTTATTTTTCCCTCAATAAACGTTTTGATTGTGTTTTTACAAATGTACCCTGTATTTATTTTGCTATTATTTGGCTTCTATTCATTATAGCATTATAAGCTATTCTATTTTTAACTCCTCATATTTGAAACTATTCCATTTTTAACTCCTCACGACACTTCGTGAGGCCATGAGACCCCTCCGACGTATAGGATTTTGCTGCTTGCCATTGTCTTCAACCAGCAAATGTTCTTCCTTCATATATAAGAAAACACTAGGAAATCTCCTCAGTATATATAATAAGATACTAGGAAATTTTCGAACTCTAGTGAATTGTCTTCCATAAATTCATGCTAACCCTTGTAAAAATATTTTGTGTTATTAACCTCTCTCACTTCAACCCGCTACGATTTGCTTGCATAACTCCTAATTATAGACTTGGAAGGTAAAACTCTATCAAATTGCTTAAGGAACGCTGGTGGAAGTTGCAGTCGTTGAGAGCTCCGTTCCGAGAGAAAAACTTTGAAGAACTACGGACACTAATCAGGTAAGGAGAACTTTTTGCAAAGTACTATTTCATAATGGAACTGGCTTAAAAGCAGCTTCTTTACCTATTACGGAGAGAATAATTGTTTTTAGGATATCTTATAGAATAAAAAAAAAAAAAAAAAATTAGCTTATGTGTAATGTTTTAAGTAATGTTGGAGTATATTTTGTATTACTCATTCCCTCAAGTTAGATAGATTGGAATAAAGTTTGTACTCTTTATGGCACTAATGGATTTATTTATGGATGTAATGTGCAACCTAATTAGCGGTGTGGGTTATAATACCATTTTCAATTGCAAAAATAAATCCCTTTTGCGAAGGTAACACTTTTTTTCCAAAGGTACCACATTTTTGAACTGAAGGTACCACTTTTTGGCGTCAAGGTACCACGTTTTCTCTAAACACTTATTCATGGCGCTAATGGAGCTATTTATGGATGTAATGTGCAAGAAAATTAGCGGTGTGGGGTGCAATACCATTTTCAATTGTAAAAATAAGTCTCTTTTGCGAAGGTACCACTTTTTCCCCAAAGAGACCACGTTTTTGAACTGAAGGTACTTCTTTTTGGCGTCAGGGTACCACATTTTCTCTAAACACTTATTCATGGTGCTAATGGATTTATTTATGGATGTAATGTGCAACCTAATTAGCGGTGTGGGGTATAACCATTTTCAATTGCAAAAATAAATCTCTTTTGCAAAGGTACCACTTTTTTTCCAAAGATATCATGTTATTGAACTAAAGGTACCACTTTTTGGCGTCAAGGTACCATGTTTTCTCTAAACACTTATTCATGGCGCTAATGGAGCTATTTATGGATGTAATGTGCAACTTAATTAGAAATGCGGGGTGTAATACCATTTTCAATTGCAAAAATAAGTCCCTTTTGCGGAGGTACCATTTTTTTTCCAAAGGTACCACATTTTTGAACTGAAGGTACCACTTTTTGGAAAAAAGGTACCACGTTTTCTCTAAACACTTATTCATGGCGCTAACGGGAGCTATTTATGGGTGTAATGTGCAACTTAATTAGCGCTGTGGGGTGTAATACCATTTTCAATTGCAAAAATAAGTCCCTTTTGCGAAGGTACCACATTTTTGAACTGAAGGTACTTCTTTTTGGCGTCAGGGTACCACATTTTCTCTAAACACTTATTCATGGCGCTAATTGATTTATTTATGGATGTAATGTGCAACCTAATTAGCGGTGTGGGGTATAACCATTTTCAATTGCAAAAATAAATCTCTTTTGCTAAGGTATCACTTTTTTTCCAAAGGTACCATGTTATTGAACTAAAGGTACCACTTTTTGGCGTCAAGGTACTATGTTTTCTTTAAACACTTATTCATGGCGCTAATGGAGTTGTTTATGGATGTAATGTGCAACTTAATTAGCGTTTTGGGGTGTTATACCATTTTCAATTGCAACAATAAGTCCCTTTTGCGAAGATACCACTTTTTCCCCAAAGGGACCACATTTTTGAACTGAATGTACTTCTTTTTGGCGTCAAGGTACCACGTTTTCTCTAAACACTTATTCATGGCGCTAATGGAGCTGTTTATGGATGTAATGTGCAACTTAATTAGCGATGCGGGGTGTAATGCCATTTTCAATTGCAAAAATAAGTCCCTTTTGTAAAGGTACTACTTTTTCCCCAAAGGGACCACGTTTTTGAACTGAAGATACTTCTTTATGGCGTCAAGGTACCACGTTTTCTCTAAACACTTATTCATGGCGCTAATGGATTTATTTATGGATGTAATGTGCAACCTATTTAGCGGTGTGGGGTATAATACCATTTTCAACTGCAAAAATAAATTCCTTTTGCGAAGGTACCACTTTTTTTCCAAAGGTACCACGTTTTTGAACTGAAGGTACTCATTTTTGGCGTCAAGGTACCACGTTTTCTCTAAACACTTATTCATGGCGCTAATGGAGCTGTTTGTGGATGTAATGTGCAACTTAATTAGCGATGTGGGGTATACCATTTTCAATTGCAAAAATAAGTCCCTTTTGTAAAGGTACTACTTTTTTCCCAAAGGGACCACGTTTTTTGAACTGAAGGTACTTCTTTTTGGTGTCAAGGTACCACGTTTTCTCTAAACACTTATTCATGACGCTAATGGATTTATTTATGGATGTAATGTGCAACCTATTTAGCGGTGTGGGGTATAATACCATTTTCAACTGCAAAAATAAATTCCTTTTGTGAAGGTACCACTTTTTTTCCAAAGGTACCACGTTTTTGAACTGAAAGTACTAGTTTTTAGAGTCAAGGTACCACATTTTCTCTAAACTCTTCATAGCGCTAATAGAGCTGTTTATGGACGTAATGTGCAACTTAATTAGCGATGTGGGGTATACCATTTTCAATTGCAAAAATAAGTCCCTTTTGTAAAGGTACTACTTTTTTCCCAAAGGGACCACGTTTTTTGAACTGAAGGTACTTCTTTTTGGCGTCAAGGTACCACGTTTTCTCTAAACACTTATTTATGGATGTAATGTGCAACCTATTTAGCGGTGTGGGGTATAATACCATTTTCAACTGCAAAAATAAATTCCTTTTGCGAAGGTACCACTTTTTTTCCAAAGGTACCACATTTTTGAACTGAAGGTACTAGTTTTTAGCGTCAAGGTACCACATTTTCTCTAAACTATTCATAGCGCTAATAGAGCTGTTTATGGATGTAATGTGCAACTTAATTAGCGATGCGGGGTATACCATTTTCAATTGCAAAAATAAGTCCCTTTTGTAAAGGTACTACTTTTTTCCCAAAGGGACCACGTTTTTTGAACTGAAGGTACTTCTTTTTGGCGTCAAGGTACCACGTTTTCTCTAAACACTTATTCATGGCGCTAATGGATTTATTTATGGATGTAATGTGCAACCTATTTAGCGATGTGGGGTCTAATACCATTTTCAACTGCAAAAATAAATTCCTTTTGCGAATGTACCACTTTTTTTCCAAAGGTACCACGTTTTTGAACTGAAGGTACTCATTTTTGGCGTCAAGGTACCACGTTTTCTCTAAACACTTATTCATGGCGCTAATGGAGCTGTTTGTGGATGTAATGTGCAACTTAATTAGCGATTTGGGGTATACCATTTTCAATTGCAAAAATAAGTCCCTTTTGTAAAGGTACTACTTTTTTCCCAAAGGGACCACGTTTTTTGAACTGAAGGTACTTCTTTTTGGCGTCAAGGTACCACGTTTTCTCTAAACACTTATTTATGTATGTAATGTGCAACCTATTTAGCGGTGTGGGGTATAATACCATTTTCAACTGCAAAAATAAATTCCTTTTGCGAAGGTACCACTTTTTTTCCAAAGGTACCACATTTTTGAACTGAAGGTACTCATTTTTGGCGTCAAGGTACCACGTTTTCTCTAAACACTTATTCATGGCGCTAATGGAGCTGTTTGTGGATGTAATGTGCAACTTAATTAGCGATGTGGGGTATACCATTTTCAATTGCAAAAATAAGTCCCTTTTGTAATGGTACTACTTTTTTCCCAAAGGGACCACGTTTTTTGAACTGAAGGTACTTCTTTTTGGCGTCAAGGTACCACGTTTTCTCTAAACACTTATTTATGGATGTAATGTGCAACCTATTTAGCGGTGTGGGGTATAATACCATTTTCAACTGCAAAAATAAATTCCTTTTGCGAAGGTGCCACTTTTTTTCCAAAGGTACCACGTTTTTGAACTAAAGGTACTCATTTTTGGCGTCAAGGTACCACGTTTTCTCTAAACACTTATTCATGGCGCTAATGGAGCTGTTTGTGGATGTAACGTGCAACTTAATTAGCGATGTGGGGTGTAATACCATTTTCAATTGCAAAAATAGGTACCTTTTGTAAAGGTACCACTTTTTTCCTAATGGGACCACGTTTTTGAACTGAATGTACTTCTTTTTGGCGTCAAGGTACCACGTTTTCTCTAAGGAAGATCCAAACCAATTTTTCATTCATTAAACTATCCATTTATCGACACCATGGAACCAAGGAAGATCCAAACCAATTTTTCATTCATTATAAACTGCTTCAGTTTTAAACTCCATCAAATTTGAAATTAGTACATTAATATAGTAGTGAAAGAAATTTTATTGAGACCCTAATATAATAAGCCATACAATACTAATTCCTGAAAACCCAAAAGAGCAACTTCATTTGATTTCATGTAAGGTAGATGCCAATATAATAAGCCATACAATAGTTGCAAAAATATACCAACCTAATCCACAATCAAAAGTTGCAAAGCTACTATTCTTTAAAACTTTAAAAATAGCTAACACCAACAGAGTGCAAAATACATGCAAAAAAAAATGACACTATTCAACATTACAAATGTCCCATATCCCACATCATTTCAGGTACCACTTTTTAGAAAATTCAATGATCCTCCTATCCCACTTCCTCTAGCTTCCAACTGGGCAAATACTGGTATGTGAGGTTCCTTGAGGTAAATGGTACCTTGTTGGCTGATGGAGGTGATGTTAGAATCATAAAAATAAAAAAAAATAAAAAAAATTACTAACCACAAGTAAGCTGATGGAAGCTTACTTGAAATCAACATGCTTGACCAAATGGATAAAGTGCTTTGTTCTTTACAAAATCCTTCATTTTGTTATTGTCATCTGAAAGCAAATTTGAAGCAATAATTGCACGTAATCTATCAACGTCCACCTGCAAATTAAACCAGGTAAAGACAAATCATGAATATAGGATAGGGAAATGGACTTCATGCGTGAATACATATAAGTGTAAATAGATAGGAATCTAGTGTTGCAGAAACTATATATTTGATAAAGAAAACTTTTTCAACAATGTTGAATTTGGCATATGCACAAAATCTCGGTGATACTAAACTTTTATATGTGAAATATTGCATAAACAGGTAGCTTCATCCTTGGGAAATATGTTAGCAATTTGGTCAGATCAGCACAGAGACAGAACATAAACAAAACCAAAACAAATCTAATAATACGAAAGATCTCCCTGTCCCAAAATAGTTATCCCTTTTTACTGATTCCAAACACTCAATGGCACGCACCTTTTTTCTGACATTCCAAAAGTAATCTTAAAGTGACTATTTATTTTGAAATTTTTTAATCATTCATTTCAATATGTCGTAGTTTCAGTATCTTTTGTGTTCGGTTCATTTTTAATGAGCACCACTAAGTACAGTGAAGTGACCATATAAACTGCAATATGTTCATTTAAAATGACAGGAGTCCAGTATTTGCGTATCTAATTGGTTAGGTGATGTAGGAAAAACAAGGTTGACTGATGATTTAAGCTACTGATCTCATACTGAATTCTTTGACAATGAAAAACTGTCTGAAAATATTTAAGAGTATGCTATTCATTTAAACCTCATCTAGCAAAGCTGGTTTCTACTCGATAGGACCCATTATACAGTGGATGTCAAACATTTTCTATATCATTCATTACATGGTTCATTTTATTGCTTACTTCATGTTAGATCCGTACTCACTAGAGCTGGATGCTTTCTCTTTCCAAAAAATGGCACACATTAAGGGTATACTGCATTAGGGGGTTCTAAGGTTGAAAATTTTGTTGCCTAAAGGGGGTGCTTACCGCTCTCTTTGTTTCAACACGTGCCGTAGTCCCCTGGTCTTCCCGCTATTGACACTACGACATTGCAGCCTAGCGGGGAGAGATCGGAAAGCGAAGTACTTGCACACAAACATGGGTTTAAAAGATGCAAAAAGAAAAAAGAAAGGTATAAGCTGGAAAACGTGTAAAAACAGAATGGGGAGTGCAGTGAAGAGGAAGGAAAACTTTATAGTGGATGCATTTTGTGGTTGCATTAATTTTTTAAATTATGTTTGCATGTATTGGAATTGAAGACCCTCCAGTTTCAACCCTTGAACAAAAGTATGTAGGAATGTGGATCAGTTTTACAAATATATTTTTTGAAACCTTTAAAGGCAAGACCCATTTCTTCCTTTGAAGACTAATGACCAGTGGGTGCTTAGATTAACAATGCACCAATGGTTTAGAAGAAAACGGAGAATTAAATGATTAACGAAGAGTATCGAGGAGATTGTGTGATTTAGTAATTTAGTATTTTCTTCATTCGGGGAAAAAAATAAATAAGACCCATGTAAAAAATAGAATTGGGCTTCACCTTCTCTTTTGGGTGACTGAGTGAACCATCCCATTTCTCCATGAAGTCCAACATGAAAGCACCACAACTATCACTGAATAAAAGACTGTTTAGGTATCTGTTAATTATAATTGTGAACATAATCAGTACACCAAACTAGGAACATTAAGTGATAAAATCACCTATCGAGCTGTTGAGGTACGTTGGGCACATTGTATATGAAGTTTTGTAGATCTCTTCCGGTGAATATCTCAACCAACATTACCTACAAATGCACAATATATAAATGATTAGAGTAAAAAATTCAGTACCACGTTCTTCAACTTGTATACTTTACCGTCCTAATTTAACAGTAAATGAATACATAATCAAAAAAATGAGCTCATATGTAATAAGCGTTTACCAAATCTTTTGACATCTTGTCTGGAGTACGCTTATCATGCGAACATTGCTTCATTGAATCCAACACATCCATACGACTATCGCAAATGTTAAAGACATACAAGCACCAATGTTTCTCATTTACAAGTGTTGGAAAGAAAAGCTGCATATTTAACAATGTAAAAATTTAATTACTTTTAGAATCATATTTTTTTGATAAAAGTATAATAATTATTTATGTTTCCAAGCGATAAATATTACCATATTGAATTGGCGAACTTTGTTATCATCGACATTCCTTATCCTTTTATACTTGTTCCAAACTGCTTGTATTTTACCTTTCCTATCAACCACTTTTGAAGGTATCTTGGAAAGTTCAATCTGAAAATGCACACAATTGATAACCTAATATGTGTCAAACAAACACTCATTATAGATAGAAGAATTTGTTACCCCAATCGAAGGCGGAAAGAAAAATTTGGTTCCTCTACGCTTTTGTTTCAGCTGGAGCATTTGGCAATAGACTTCAACCACCTACAATGATCACATTTAAACCATTAATGCATGCGTGTGATTGGTTTGAAAAATCAATGAACTTTAAGTGAACATACCATATTTGATATCCAATGATTGTAAGAGATTGTTCTCATCTCTTTTCTTGTGAGGAAAATATCATTTATGTTCACCAACATTTCACTATAATTAAACAATAACATATTAAGTGTTTGAGCATAGAAAGTAAGTAAATATAGAACAAATAAGAAATTATTTATATAATTTCTCACTCATCATTTCTGCTCTCATCCATGGCATATGAGATGACTGCCTTTGCTTCTGGACGAAGGACACGCAATCGGTTGACCTTCATTTCAACCCAAGGTGATCCCTTATGGCGCCCAGGCTTTATAACACGTAATAAAGGGATCACTGCTTCCTGCACATCACGCTCCTCTTCCATTGCTGTGGAGGTTCCCACTTCCTCCTCCATTGGTGCGGGGATTTCTCCTTCCTCCTCCATGGGATCGTGTTTTGTAAAAGATTGCCAGGGTGAGTTTGCTTGTCTTGTGGAGGTTTCGAATTCCTCCTCCACTGGTATGTGGGATTCATCTTCCTCCTCCATCGGATGGTGTTGTGCAAACAATTGCGAAGATGGGTTAGGTTATCGTGTGGATGAACTGGGTTCTGAGGATCTCGACCCCCTGCCTTGGCCTACATTGTGCCGTTGCTTCCATTTCTTAACAACTTTAATAATTTCATATGCCAACTCCTAACAATTTTAAACAAGTTTAATAAATATATATATCAGTTAATATATAAATGTAACCGTAGAGTTCCAAGTAATTATGAATATGCAAATATAACCATATATTTAGTACCAATTATAAAAAGCCATAATTGACGTGATTACCTTATCGGCATCTTCAGATGTATCAGTTGTAAACTTTACCTCACCGAAGCCGAAACCATTATATTTATGCTTCTCCAAATTCAACCTCTCGCCTATTAATTTGTTGGTCCATCCACGTAGGCATGACATCTCAGGCTTCGGTTTTGGTCCATTGACATCCACACGGTGTAGGTAGAAAAGCTACAACATATAAGGCATTATGATAATGACATTATAGCTATTTAAAATAAAATGATAGACACATTACAAATATTATATCTTAGAACATACCATGAGAAAGAACAAGCATCCATGTATGTATGTACAACCTTCTCTTCCTTCCTTTCCTTTATAGGACGCAATTCCTTTTTTCAACCAATCTAAAACAAACTTCCCCCAATTATACGATTTAATAGCATCCACATTGTCAACTGCTGCCAATAACCTTTTGCTTGTCTCATTTTTCGATATGGGTGCTAGAAGTGATCCGCAAGCGAAAAGGACAAAAGCCCTCTTGAAGTCATCCCCAACAGGAAGAACGTCTAATTGATGCACTAAGTTTGGCACTTCTATTACACCGTCCTTTAAAAAAATGCCATTTTCTAACCAATGCACACTTTGTACAATATAATTTGGCACATCTTCTCCTCTTCCCGAGGGTAGGCCAAGTACCTCTTCAACGTCACTTGGCGTAACATGGATCCGAGCGCCAGATTCAAGGGTGAGATGAGATGTTCTAGGGTCAAAGTGTTCTACCAACCATAAGCACAGGTTGCGCTTCAAAATGGTACACTCGATGTCTAAAAGGGACCCAAACCCAATCTCTTGTACGGCAACCTTTTTGTCTTCACTTAAATTGCAAACCGTTTCCTTGAATTTATTTAGAGAACACCGGGTATTCAACATCTACAAATAAATTACCAACACAGGCACATTAGATACAAAAAGGAAGGATAGAGCACATATATGGACATAACAGTCCAACTTAAATTTACCAATTTGCACTTCTACACATTACATGTTGAAAAGATTCAATCTCAAATCTGCTAGCTTACAAAGGCACTTGGGAGTACTCATATATTCCTAATTCATTAATTCAATACACATTCTTCGGAATTAATCCAACTAAGCACGTTAATGATAGGTAAAACACACTAAAAGAAGCATATATAAAGCATCACTTAACCCAATCGAATAGATAAAAGGAAAAAAAAAAAAAAACACTTACAGTTTTTATTTTTATTTCTTTTATTGAAATTGTTCTAAAGTTCTTTTCCTTGGATGTTAATGGTCGTATGGTTTACCTAATAGGGAAGGAGGAAGGATCCAATGTCCTCATACCATTTGTTATGGGAATGAAGGTTCTACCTCGTATTTTTAATTAGAGAATAACTCTAGGGGGTTTCGATTACCATTGGAAATGCTCAGCTCAGAGGATAAGTAATGGACCTTTTTGTTGATGATCTTATGTTAATCGCAGCTGGGATGTTGAATCTGTTAAAATACTGACAGAATCAATAGCTCAATTTAGTTTTAACTTCTATTTCTAGCTTGATTCCAAATAATGCAAAGAGGTGTCATATTCTGATCTGGTATAAAGACTGCTACTCAAAACCTAATTCTCAGAAAGCTTAATTTCTCTATTAGGACCCTCCCAATTAGATATTTGGGAGTTTCATTATTGTCTAATAGACTGAATAAGCAGCACTGTGATCCTTTAATTGAGGAGTTTTGTACTACCAACTACTCATTTTGTGCTGGAAGGTTACAACTTATAAAGTCTATGCCATTCTCAGTGCAAGTTTATGTGGCTTCCACCTTTGAATCTAGGACATTCAAAATTCAAACACACAATCAATTACCAATTAAGCGCCCAAATTGGCCCACAAATATTAATAACATCAGTTTCTCGAGTCAAATAAATAAGTTAAGAATTATCCTTTTTCAAATAAATTTTTATCACAACACCATGATAATGATGATTTTTATTTTTGGGAAGCACTGGAAGTGTTTTTGTTGCTTCTACAACTGAATAACTACACAAATCTTTCAACCTTCAAACACAAAAACACACACACAAAAGAAAATAAAAAAATAAAAAAATGAAAATTTTGTTGTTTATATATTAATAAATTTTGTTACTTTATATTGTACTTTGTTTCATATACAATTGGGTGCCTGTCTTAATTGACAGATTTATCCTTCATGCGGTTAACATCCAATTTATTATTAGCATGAAAAAAACTGGAATAAAATATATATATATATTTAAATAATTGAAGATATGACTTACCAGTATGAAGTGATGAAAGTACTCTAAAATATGGTAAGACCGTAGGGTGCTGCAATTGTAAAAATTATAATCCACAATAAGGGCCTTCAGCTTGTTCAAGACTAAAGTTCAACCCAAATTTACCAATTAGTCTTTCAAATCCTACAAAGGGAGATCCTGTTTCAGTCATTATCTTCACAAATATTTATAACTAAAATTCATTAAAAAAAAAAAAAAAAAACGTATATAAAAAAGATCATAAAAATTTTCACCAAATAGGATTTAGTTTGCAAAACAAGAATTACAGTTACAAATCTCAGAACAAGATAACCATAAACACGAGAAGCTAGAATGAACACGAACAGTCATCTTAAGACATATACACCAACTTATTAACTATTAATAGAAAATCGAACATGACACAGATATTCAAATTTATAAGTCCAGTCTTCATTTAAGCTGAGTCTTATGCAGTAGTTATGCTACAAAATAGGAACTACATGCTTTAGCTTTTATGTTACTATAATTATAAATTAAGGAAGGCTATTCTAAGTGTAAAGAAATAAGAAAGTGTGCATCAGAAACAAAGAAATAAAGAAAGAATTAATGAAAGAAAATAGAGTTAGCATGCTTAGGAATGCAAGGCTCTCTTCAAACTGGCAACTGTATGCTAAACTAAAAACTACTTCAACCCTTGTTTTCTTTAGATATACTCTTGTTGAAACTCAGAATTTGTAATTTGGTGGTTTGACAAATCTCACACATTCATGTTACTTTCACAAAAATAAGTGTACATGAGTCCAGTTAACTGATGGGAGATATTCTGATGACGTTTTCTTGAGTCTCCGTTCAAGTTTCAAGCTTAAATAATTTATCCTATCATGAATTTATAAATAAGGTCACATCAAA
This sequence comes from Cornus florida, assembly GCF_030987335.1. Taxonomy (NCBI): domain Eukaryota; kingdom Viridiplantae; phylum Streptophyta; class Magnoliopsida; order Cornales; family Cornaceae; genus Cornus; species Cornus florida. Next base: position 47,728,268 of record NW_026775578.1, read on the forward strand.
TCCTACTTCTAAATATTAATTTTTTTGTCTTTCTTAAAGGGCAATAAGAAAATTGAAGACCCAATCAGGGTCATCTCTCCTTTCTGCATTTCAATCAGCAAAAGGAGAAAAGGTTTTGGAAGTGGAAGGGACAATCACCAGCCAGCCGGTTCTTCAAGACGTGGGAATTTCTACATGGCCTGGTATATTTTTGTGATAGTTCAACTCTTTAGTATTCAAAATGCTACTTTATATATATATATATATATATATATATATATATTTGATAAAAAAAAAAGGGTCAGGTGACATGGTGAAAGCTTAAACTGGCCACTATAAGGAGACATATTTAAGTATGAGATCAGCCATTTTGTAGGCTGTAAACAAGCTGAGTCAGGCCAACTTTATAGAGCTTATGCTCAGCTTGGCTGGTTAGAAGCAGTGTCTGAGCTTAGTTTGAGCTTGGTTAATTTTTGAACAGTTGTGATCAAACTTGACTCACTCAAATAAACCAATTACTCAGCTCGGTTCGCATAAATCAATTGAGTTCTTAAGAAGTTCTGGAGGATGGGAAATTTGGAGCCTTGTTATCATAATTGTTAGTCAAAATAAAATACGCGCGTCATGCTTTGCAACTTCTCACTGTTGGACCAAAAGATTGAGAAAGTGTGTCTGTGTGACTGTAGATTCTTAGTTTTAATTGTTGATTAAATTTGGACCATTGACTTCTTTTTCTGGAAACAAATGAATATCAAATCTAAAAGATAGGTGAAATGCATGAAAAACTTAAATTAACAGGATAATCTGCCAAGGAATGCTCTACGATGTCTCTAAATGCTAGTTCAAAGTTTCAAATTATGTATCCACATAAGGTATAAAGGAAAAAACAATCATGAGACTTGCTACATCAACAATATTCAAACATATATACAATAATAACAACGAAATAGTAAAAAAAGGTTCAATAATTGCTGTACTACTTTCACAAGTGATTGAAATTTGCAATAAACTGTACATTATGCATAAAAAGGCTTCCTAATAACTACTGGAAAATCTGAAATTTTGGATACAAGTCCATTCAACCAATCTTTTCCTAAGTCCTTACACTTTATCCTATGTTTGGTTGCCAAGAAATTGGGAAAACAAGAAGAAATTAGGAAACATGGAATCTTGTAACAATTCTACTCCTTTATAGAAACTTGTTAAACTTAAAGTTTTTCTTCTTTCCTTATTTTCTCTGCTACCAAATAATGGACAGTTCAAAATTGTTGTGTTCTAGCCTAATTTAAGCTATATCTTAACTTAAAAAGTCCAAGCAATGACTTAAACTTTTATAAAAGATTGGGATGATCAATACCAAAGTCCATGCCTTCTAGCAAACAAATTTAATGACATAGCTAGCCCTTTGTCCTACATTGTTAATTCTCAACATACACAAAGAAACATCATCCACATATGCTACAAAATGAAATTTTGCATATACACCATTATTAGTAAGACAAATCCAACAAAATGAGATTAATTAATCAACAATAATCTACTTATCCTAAATTATTTTTTCAGTCAACTTGTTCATTCTATAGAGAAAAGAGTATCACCCAGTGGCCTAATTGATAGAGTGGCCAGCTTCCTGTGTTCGAGTCATTTCTCCTTCTAGTTTGCCAAGGAAAAAAAAAATAGAGAGAAAATACCATTTTCATGGCTGGGAATAACATGCACTTCTACTGTTACGTTATTAGAAATAATTGTACTTTAGCTTGATGGAATGTCTGGAACAAAATTTTAGCAACTTAAGGTATAAAATCTACAAAAGAAGTACATTATTCGCTTGGAATTCAACATTTTAATAGAAAGAAATCTTTAGCATGCATATGTTTCTGGTAAGGGGAGAAAATTGTGACATTTCAGTAATCAAGGCATAATAGGGAATCTAATCCCTAATAATTGAGAAGTAAAGTCATAAGATTAAAGATGCAAAACTAAGACAAAGATGAAATAATTAACACCTTTATTGTATAAGATAACTGCAATTGTTGGTAGAATATATCAACTACTTATTCCTATATAAGAGATTATACCTAGTTGATACTTCCATAATCATTATCTTCACCTTCTCACCAAAATTAAAGCACGTATGTAAAAAGCATGCTATTAACCACCATTAAACTTAACTAGAAAACTTAAAAATAATATTTTTTGAGTAATTATCTAAAAAACAAAAGTGACTAAACAAGATTCTTGAAATTGTACCAAATAATTGAAGAAATATAATGTTAGTATCATTATTGGAGGTAGTGCATACTATGTCCCAGGAGGTAGTTAGTAGCCAATACATATATACTCCATATCTTGTAGCAAATATTTTGTAGCCGTAGTTCCTTATTTTGTAGCAGATTAAGGTACTACTTCTTTCCGATATTCCCTATGGCAACCACTTAGTTATCGCGTATGTGTCTAACTTCTGGCTATAAAATAGCACTTTTAACTACACAGTCAGACATAGCATAGGTACGTAGTCTCTTCTATACATACCAATATTGAAGAGCTTCTTCCTTACATAACTACTACTATATTAGGAACTACTTGACTGCCTTACCCATTATACATGGATTTGTGCTCTATGGTAGATTGAGTTTATAAATTTGTATATAACCTCTCATCACATGCTACTAGTCACAGTTGTGAAGTCCTTGGAGAGAGTTCATGCTTATGGGTTTTTGGTGAAGTAGCTCTGATTGTCTTTTTGGGTGAATATAATTTATAGTGATTTCGATTATATTCTTAAGAGGATTATAGAACCTAACCTTCTAAAGTTCACAAGAACAGGAATGACATCAGTTTAAAAAATCTTAATAACAACTTCCACTTTATCTTCACTACCTGAGAACTTATTCTGTCATTATCTACAAAAAATTGAAGTCAGTGAAGGTTTCCTGTCTCGAAACAACAAAAATTTGAGATTTACCACAACTTTATGAAATTCTGCATGATTAGTTGCAAGTGTTTCCCAATGAGAACTCATTAACATCACAGTTATTTTTCCCTTAACTTTTGGATTTGACTTATTTACTTCCTTGCATAATATATAACCAATAATTGTATTGCCATCAGACCTACCATGAACAGAGGAGTTATCAATAGTAATCATAGTCATATTTACAATGAGACTACAAAGAAATTACCAGTATTACTGGTATGCAGTTATTTTGAAAAATCCTTTAATATTTTTTTCTTTTCTTTTTTTTTAAAAGTAAAAAAAATCCTCTAATCTTATCTTTGGAGAAACAAGAAAGTTTAGTTCCACTTTTTATTGCAAATTAGTATGCACCCAACAAGAAGCATATATAAAGCATCACTTAACCCAATGGAATACATAAAAGGAAGAATAAAACATGTGGGTAAATATATAGCTACAGAAACATTAAGAAGTGGGAGAAACCTCACGTGAAGATCATATATATATGTCATTTACTAGTTGCATTGTTTAGTTGACCTAAACTTTCGGATTGAATAACATTGCTCTTCTCAATAATCAAAAATATCTTATGTCAAGACTTTTTTAAAATTGTTTTTATCTTATTTCTTGTAGGTAAAGTTTATTTTTATTTTTATTTCTTTTACCGAAATTGTTCTAAAGTTCTTTTCCTTGGATGTTGATGGTCGTAGGGTTTACCCAATAAGGGAAGGGGGAAGGATCCTAGAGTTCATATATAGCAGCAAATAGTTAAAAACGAAGGAAGGTTTAATAGGCGGAAGGCCCGGAACAGCCCCAACCCACTATTTTGCAAGTGAAGAGTTCAAGATCAAACAGGAAAAACCTAAGTCATTCACTTGCAGCCCCGAGGAGGTCATTTCAAGTGGTGACTATAAACAATCCACATACTGTTACCTCCTCCATGGCCTCTTCTTCTCTGATCAAGTAGAGTTCATAACGTTAACATTCGCTTACAGCACAGTCCAGGCATTTCGATCATTCGACGAGCTATGGAAAGACATATGCAATGACATTAAAGAATGCACTCTTACTCCAAAATTCATCTTGCCAAAGATTAGCAAAGCTGTCCTGGACATCATCACACCAAACCCATGTTTGGCTTCGAGGATCCAAGATTGTTGTGAGGAGTTGAAGGATCTAGACTGGTTTGGTCTAATTCCTAAACTATGGCCAAATGTGAAGTATGTGTACTCTATAATGACTAGATCAATGCAACCATACTTGAAAAAATATGGATCCACAGAGAGTTGGATTGGGGTGAATGTGAATCCTTCTCCATCGGAGAATGTTACTTTCGTAGTTGTACCCACATTTTCTTACTTCGAGTTCATACCACTGCAAGAGTACTACCTTAATTCACCCACAGATGACTACTTAGAAGATGAACCATTACCATTATCTCAAGTGAAGATTGGACAGGAGTATGAGATTGTCCCAACTACTTTAACAAGTATGTTAAATTAAATGAATTACGTAAACTAAATTCCATTTTCAATATATATATATATATATATATATACACACACACACACTACCATATTTAATTCTACTTAATTTGTATACAATTCATACCCTTAATTTGATCAGTAATGTATGCAGAGCAGTTCTATAACCTCACTTTGCATGTACACTTTTCAAGTTACATTACATGTAGGGACAATATTAAAAGTACATGAAGCACCAGATTTAAAATTGGATTCCTCATATGTATAAATATATATTTGAGAGTACGCTTTCATGAGTACAAATGATTCTTTCGGAGCTACGAGAATTAGTTGGGTAAAACCCTGTATATCTCAATATTCATCAAAATATATAATGCAGCTAAAAGAGCATAAGCAGATTTAATAAAGCAATCCCTACAAAAATCTATAAACTCTACCATGTTTTAATGCTTATCTCTTAAAAGAGACTTTAGTAGTACTGCACTTATCTGCTAGGAATTGAAAACTTTATATCACCCATTAGCTGTTTTTAATTTTATTTTGATTTTGATTCTGATTCCTTCCCTCGTGCAAAGAGAAGTAGTATCCGTATTCACCTTCACATAAAGGTGGTGTCTTTGGTTTGATTGTAGTGCCAGAGTTTTGGACCAAAAAAAACAGATCCACCTCAAAGAGAGAGAGAGAGAGAGCTCTCTCATGTGGCCTTTTCAAAACAGAGCAAAATACAAAGAAATATTATCAGTGTTCCCTTAACCTCTTCACTCCTCATTTATGAAACCTGTCTTTCTTTATTTATTTGACATCAAAGCTCTGTCAAGTGAAATTCTCAACTCAACTCACAATATTATATATATATATATATATATATATATTTGTTTTTGGAGTAAGTGTTGTGATTCTGTACACAATAGGAGATTATTTATTAATCTACCAGGTTTTTTTCCTCTTGTTATCTTCTTCATTGTCTTTTCTCTCATTGTTTTCTTCTCCATGTCTTCTTATTACAGACATCTTTCTTGTTATACCTAAACTGTATTGTCTGTTATACCCGTCAATATATACCTGTGACATAGATTTTGGTGTTCATTTATATTAGTTGACTAAAAAACTGATTGAAAATTTGAGATTATTGAATTCTTCTTCTCCAATTATATACTGTTTTTTCATGTCCTTTTGGTAGTAGACAAAGAGGCAGGCTAAAACCAACGTAATTAGAATGGATTTTAAAATGTTAGATGTAAAAATTATAATTCATGTGCAGGGGAGGAACTACCTTATAATTTTTTAAATGAGCCCTTATAATTAGCCCAAATTTGTTCAACATTTTGTTACGCACATTTCAAACATATACAACAAACAGAGCAACAACAATCTTGATTGCAGAATAGAAATTATATATATATATGATTGCATAATAGAAATTATAAGAGGAGAATACATATAAACATAACCTAGATGAAAATCAGACATCCAATTGGAAAAAAAAAAAAAAATTATACCACTAAATCAGGCCATAATCATCTAAAAAATAAACGTGTGTGTGTATGAGAGAGAGAGAGAGTACTTACTTCAGTTCAAGAACAACAATAAATGAATGGCAGAAGTGGAGAAATGCTTCGCTGGGTTATAGAGAGGGGCAGAGACAGAGGGACGCACCAATGACGGTTAGATGTGGAGAAGTGCTTCGCTGTTACAGAGGGGGAAAGAGAGAGGGCTTGAATGAGGGTTAGGGCTCAACCAAGGATGCTTTAATCCTGTTACACAGAGGAGGGGGGGGGGGGGGAGAAAGAAAGAGAGATGGCTCTTGAGGGCTCTTCACGAATGAGATGAGGGAGGGTTAGGGCTCCATGTTCGGTGATGGTGTGTGCCGAGATGGGTTGCCTGGTCTTGCTTCGTTGGTTAGAGAGAGAGGGGGCGCTGATGTGAGATGGATATGTGATGCACGACTGCGTGTGTATTTTAGGGCAATAATTTGGGTGACTAAATTAAATGGGGGCAATAAGGTAAATGTGCTGAAATAGTGATAAGGGCATTTTTGGCAAAACATTTCTTGAACAGTAATAATCCATGTGCCATGTCAGCAATCCATTTTAGGGAAATATGGAACTTTGACTCCGCCTCTGAGTAAATACGGAGCCCTAACCCCATTTATACGTAATTATCCCTTTTAAATTTTGCCTAAGCCCCACGTTACATTAAGCCGCCCTAGATAGATTATCACAAAACATAACTTGTGGCTTTGTTTGAAAAATCCCAATATCGCGTAATAAAAATGATAGCCAGGTAAGTTCAGCAGTGGATTCAGCCTCCGCACTTCGTGTGCGCATGAAATACTGGGTTGTTTCTTTGCACTCCACGAGATATAATTAGAACGCCAGGAAGGTGCAAAATCAGCACCTGAAAATACATAAAGATCAAGAGTACTTTGACGAAGAAGATGAAGGCCATAATGAAGAGTCCCGTAAAATACGCTTCACCCTTTGAAAATGAAAAATAGCAGGGGTATTCATATACTGACATGCTGTATTAACTGCAAATGAAAGATCTGGGCGACTAAGCTTGATATATTGAGTTCCCACGACCCTTCTATAGGTGGTGACATCTGAAAAAGGAGTCTCTCCTGGTTGAGGTTTTAGTTGCCATAGGTGTTGAACATGGTTTGCAAGCCGCCATATTGGTGCTCTCCAATAGATCCAAAGCATACTTGGATTTGTGACAGAAAAATACCTTCTGGAGTATGTTGGAACTTGAATTCCTAGAAAGTAATGAAGTTGTTCCAAGTTTTTCATAGAGAATGTCTCGCCAAGATTGAAGATGAGCTCATTGATAAATTTAACAAATCACCTGTCACAATAATATCGTCAACTTATAAAAGAAGAATAGTATGTGTACCATCCTTGTAGACAAAGAGGGAAGCGTCAACACGAATGCAAGAGAACCCATACTTAAGTAAAAATGTGCTAAATTGATCGAACCAAGCTCGCGGGGATTGCTTAAGCCCGTACAAAGCCTTGCGTGGTCGAAAAACATGAGATGGTATCTTAGAATCTGCGAATCCTGGTCACTGTTCCATAAAAACGATATGAGTAAGATAAACATGAAGGAATGCATTTTTAACATCCAACTGTTGAAGACACCCTTTGATAGTGGCAATAGTAAGAACTGTGCGTATGGTAGCAGGTTTGATCACTGGACTGAATCATCAGATTTTAATTTGGACTTAAAGACCCATCAACTTCCAATAACATGCATGTTAGCCATTCTAGGAACTAGATCCCATGTATGATTAGTTGCTAATGTATCTAGTTGTTCTCCACGCATAGCTGCCCTCCATTCTGGATGCTTCAGCTGGGATAGAGGAGTGGACTATGAGATTAATGTATTTAATTAGGATTTGGTTTATGAACACCCACTTGACTCCTTGTTAATTACCATGTGATGAGGAAGATAAATCCCAAGATAAATCCTATTTATACCCATGTTGTTAGAGAATGTGTAACTTAAATATATAAATTCTTCAACACGCCTCCTCACGTGTGGTCTTCATTTAGTCTAACACATGTTTTTTTGTTTTGTTTAATCAGAGTGACGATAAGATTTGAACTCAAGATATATCATATTAAAAACCATCTACTTTTCCTTCCATCAGTTTTTTATCTCTCCTCCCTGCACTTTGAACGTTGCAAATCTAATTGGCCCTGGTGCTCACCAATCTCACTCCTTTGGTAAAAGGATATAAAATTATTGGAGGTTAAAGAAGTCGTAGAATTTATGAATTAGTTTTTTCAATTAATTATTGGGCTTTGTATGTTGGTTCTGTAGGCTGCAACAAAATTGGGTGGCCCTTTAATTAGACTAGGTGGGTATTAAACAGATGCGTGGCCCTCACTGGTTACGGTAGGCCCAAATTTTGGTATATATTTTCAATGTATATGACTTTCGTATACATTTTTAAAATATTTTTCATATAAATTTTTTTATATATATAAATGTATTTTTATTAGTTGCAGTTCCCATTCCACTAAAAACTGGATTTTGGGAATTTTCATTGTATTGTCCGCTGTCTCATATCAATTGGAGATGACACACTTACATATAAGCAATTCACATTTCCCTCTCCCAGGTGATGTGGGACTTGTGCACCTGTAACTCGCCAGTGTGGTAGTCTGACAGTGTCTCTCGCACCCGCCTAGTATGGTAGCCTGACAGTGTCTCTCGCACTAACCCATGACACACCCGCCCACAGGGTCATCACAATCCATCCCCCTTGGAGGCCCGACGTTCCCGTCGGCACACTTCCGGCTGGGTCAGGCTCTGATACCATTTATAACGGCTCACTCCACCACATGGTATGATATTGTCCGTTTTGGGCCTGAGCCCGCACAGTTTTGCTCTTAGCCTTCACCCCCAAAAGGTCTCATATCAATTAGAGATGACACACTTATATATAAGTACTTCATCTTTCCCTCTCCAATGTGGGACTTGTGCACCCGTAGCTCGTCAGTGTGGTAACTTGACAGTGTCTCTCGCACCCGCCCAAAACACACCCGCCCACAGGATCATCACAAGAATGGCATTAGTTACGTGTTCTATATGCATTTTTTAATTAGTTATTTTTTATTTCTAAGATACAAAAGTTATCTCTACTATTAGACTAATGTCAACTGAATTATATTTTAATGTATTTGCTTTGATTTTTGTAATTTCATTTACATTCACTACCTACATTATGCTTTTCTCCCGATAATAAACACTATATAATCACAAATCAAATTTGTTTACAAGGTCTCTAAATTGATTTTAATGAAAATATGCACCCTAAAACCAAAATACATATTTTACTAATTTAACCAACTCATGTATGAGTTGAATTTTTCACATCTTGTTAAATATGTGTTGGATGACTACAATTTATTGTATCTTTCCATGTCTAAAATAATTATTTTACTTACGTCATTTGTTTTTATTATTTTTATATTAATTTATAATTTTTTATAATATAATATTTTATTATTATCAAAATAATATTATAATCAAATTTCATGTACAATTGTACTAGTCATGCATTTTACTTTGAAGAACAATCATCTAATTATTATTGCATGTCAAGAAAGTTACTATGGGAATGCATAAATAATGTTATAATAAGGAAGATAGAATTGTTTTTGCTTATATATTTCTCTAGTCTTTCTTAACTACTTTATAAGGCAAAGTTACCTAACTACTTTATAATGGGGCAAAGTCATGTGACTAATTCTTGTAATTTCATTTATTCTTATTATTTGAGATATGGGAGGAAACTAATTGAAAGGAGGTTACTATTTTTGGTTTGTGAGTCCACAACCGATGCAAAGATATGAGGTTTATGAATTGTTGAGATGGATTTTATACCCATATATATATATGTTAGTTGAATTTATGATATTTAAAAATAAAAAAAAAGAAGAAGAAAAGAAATCGATATAATCTTCCATGATAAACAGTGGTGGACAGTGGGGACTAAGTAATGCATGGTTATGGTATTGGGCCTTGGGACTTGGGACTTGAGAAAGTATTAGTCTATCTATGAACTTTGATGATCCATCACATGAATTGGCCCGATTCTACGAGACGTATGCAAATCTATTTCATTCAATCCATGAAGTTGCACGTACTATATAATGTTACACATTTAATGTTATAATCAAATTTCAAAAAAATTTAAACCAATTGAATATTTTCATTTTCCTCAGTAATTTCTTTCACTTTGTTGAATAAAAAGGTATGGTTATACTAGTCATGCATTTTATTTTGAAAGATTAGCATCTAACTCTCACATTCAACATCGTATTCTTTTCAATAAATATTTATTTATTTTTTAATTCAAAAGAAGAATTGCATGTCAAGAAAGTTAGATAGAGAATGTATAAACTATGTTAAAATCATGATGGTTGAATGATTATTTTTCTTATTTATTTGCGAATTTCTCTACTCCTAGATAGCAACTTTATAACATCGATGGCAAGCTACATGATTAATTACTCACTTATTTCAGTCAACCTTCTGCCTATTTATATTTATTCATAGGTTTTGTTATTTGTGATATGGGAGGAAATCTAGGAAGTACGGACAGTTCTACGAAAGAGCCGTACCCGTATCATATTTGTGTCGGACACCACACTTCTTGGACACTTATCGGATACGTATCGGACACTTTCATATATGTGTGCATAAATAAAAATTAATTTTATTATTCCCGACACTTTGCTTACACTTTTCAGATACTTCTCGGATATTTCTAACACAAAAGTCTAGCCGCTAATCTTAAAAATAATATGAATAATATCATAACAAAATAGTAAAATACTGGTATATATGATATAAAAATCATTACATAATTTCATTTTCTAATTCATTTCAGAGCAATTCTTAGTATATAAATTATAAATGAATTAAAGTTTTATAATATTATTACTAAATAGATATATATTAAATATATATTTATATTTATATGTAGTTGTGTTCATGTTGTAATCGTGTCCTACTTTTTTAAAATTTAACGTGTCAACGTATCAGTGTCGTATCATATCCATGCTACATAAGAGGAAACTAATCCAAAAGGAAAATATCATTCCGGTTAAAGAATTTTGTTAAAATAAAACTAAAATAAGAATTTTGTTTAAAAAAAAAAAAAAACAAACGAGGTTATTATGGTAAGATTTCATTTGTAGAACCAATAGTTTCATTATCTAATGCATCTTTTCGTTCTAATACTCTATTCGAATGTGTTCTTATCTAACCGAATGCTATTGAATTAAAAGACAAAAATATTATTGAGAAAAAGATGGTTTTCTAGATGAAATGAAAATTGGATTCATGTAACCGGAGAAATATTTCTCATTCCTTAGCCGAAAAGACATCCGCGATCATGAGCAAATTGAGAAGTATTAAAATGTTAACTTGAGGAAGTTTGCATGTAATTTTTATCACGTTAATAAGCATGTCTTGATCTTAAATGGGTCAATGTATCTCTTGATTGGTCATATTCTTATTAACATATTCTTCTAATATTGTTTTTAAAAGATTTAAATCTTATTATAACTTGATGCCTATTATACTTTTAAAAAAAATTGGGTTGTCAAAATTCAAAAGGGAATTGAGAAGTAGAGGTTTTCAATTAATTGATGGCTATAGTACGTGTATGTTGGGTTTTCTAGCAACAAAATTTGGTGGTCCTTTAATTAGCTAGGTAGGAGTCACAGATATGTGGTCCAGTTCAATTGTCACAGTAGGCCCATATAGCCAGTAGACCACAACAACTCAAGGAGATCTTGAGTCAGCTCCATCTATACCGTGTTTGTATGCCACATAAATGGATATATATGTATGTCTATATGTATGTGAAAATCAAAAATGGATATATGCTTATATGTGTGTGAAAAGCAAACCAAGTAAATAAGAGTCAAATAATTAAATAATTAAATATTGTTGAGATGATATTATTTGAAATATAAGAATCACGTGAATATATATATATATATATATATATATATATATATATATATATATATATATATATATATTTCCAGTTTGAATGTATATATATATTTCCAGTTTGAATGCATATATACACGCACTATCACACACATACACAAACAATGAATATAATGGCGTTTTTTGTTTAGTTTTTGTACAACAATTTTATGTTATCTGAGAATTGAAAATTTAAAAATTGTACAAAATTTTGTTTAGTTGATAATTTTATATATATAATTATTTTTTGAGAATTATATATATTTTTTGTTCCCTTTGTTTTCTAAGCTGTTAAAAACTATTTCTAAAAAACTTAACGAAACATAACCAAACATTTCCAATTGTCCATCCTCTCTTGTAAAGGAGGAAAACTCTATACTACCCTCTCTCTTGTTTTTTTCTTTTTTTTTTTATTATCGAAAGTTAAAATTTTCCATAGACAGGATTTGAACTACTCTATATTACACTAGATAATAGAAAATTAGGGATATTATGTGCTCCATGAGTATTTTATTTTATTTTATTTATTTTCTTATGCCAATGTGATAATTATAGTAGAAATTGTTGAATGAAAGTCAATAATTGAAATATGCATCAAATTTAAAAGTGAATTGTATTTTTATTTTAATATAAGATTTATTATATTTCTAAATATTTTCATGTAATTTATTTTTGAAATTTTGATATACATGCACTTTTATTCGTTGCAAATCCCTTTCAATTGAAAAATGGATCTTGAGAATTTCCACAAAATTTATATTTCTATTTGGGAGTCTAGAATGAGTTATGTGCTTTAAATACACTTTTTAATTAGTTAATTTTTATTTCTAAAATACAAACGTTTTAATCTCTACTACTATATTAATGTCAACTAAATTACAGTATATTTCTATATACTTCATTTTAATTATAATTTCATTTATATTCCCTCCAAACATTATGCTTTTCTCATAATATAAACATTGTAAAATCGTGAATTAAATTTGTTTGTAAGTTGTCTCTAAATTATTTTTTAATGAAAATATGCTCAGGAAAATCAAAATTCATTCTACATATTTTACTAATTCAAGTAAGCCATAAATGAGTTGAATTTTTTACATCTTATTAAGTATATGCATGGATGATTACAATAAATTATTTTTCTACATGTCTAAAATATTTAGTAATGATCTTACTCATGTCATTCGAATTTATAAAATTTTATATTATTAGATATATATAACTATATATATCTATATGAGTGATTGTATTCAGCCGGATTCAGCCAATGACAAGTTGACAACTCAAAATTTCCTTCCCTTTGTGAAAATTGGTCACTGCTGCCCAACTAACAACTCTCATTTATCATTTATGGGAGGAACAAATTGTACCAATACGTTGACGATGATGAAAAAATATAATAATAGTAAAGAAAGGGTAAATTCCACTTAGAGGTTTATCAATATTACATATAAATCCTTTTATGTTTTATAATTTTACATTCCTCCTCTATTAATGAGGATTGTTTAACTAGGTTGTTTTATCGTTTTGTCATGAAATGATTATTGTCATTTTAGGTATTCGAGTGGTAAATTTGATTTTTTATGTTTTTTTCTTTTTTATTTTACTATTGATATTAATAAATGTTGAGAGTCGAAATATGAAATTTCAAAATTCACCAAATACACCAACCTATTAGGTTATCGAGGCATCTGCATTTTAGCATATTCTATTTGTCTATGTTAAATGTCAAATAACCAAAACCAGGGATGGGGATAGACTACGAATACCCTTACATAGTTGCATTTTGGATAGATTTCCTATTGTTTTCACTCTCAATGGAGCAGAACTAAGGTAGCCGCACCTTGGCTGGCTTGATATAAAATATAATCGAATCATATGCACTGGTCATTATAATCTCACATACCCTGCCATTTTTCACTAGAATTCCATTTTATTGGCAAAGAGGCGTAGAAATAGGATTCATTATTACACTCCAGTCAATTCAAGAATGCGAGAAAGAAAAAGATATTGACAAAAGTTAAGAGAGCTCAACGGAATTAACCCAAAAAAAAACAAAAAAAAAAAACAAAAACTGTTGACCTTATTAATTTCGTACTAAGGTAGACAAGAGCAGATAGGCTGGACCATACTATCCACATGGCCATCTCATTTGAAGCCGAACACCAAAGCAATAAATGGGCCCAGGAACCGCTGGCATATTTGGGTTAGACTTTTTCCAATAGTTTTGATCCATTTCCGAGTGGGCTCAAGGTCTTTGTTTTTTTGCCTTCAAACATTAATAGGTAGGTGGGTCACAGTTCACTAGGTCATAGTAGTATTTATGTTTTTTCAATGTCACCGACACAAATCCATTAATGATTAAAATAACACAACTCACACATCTAACCAAAGAAAATGTTAAAATCACATATTGACCCCTTTTTTTTTCCGGACAAATTAATTGAATACAACTTTTGATTTGACATGCTATCTCTGTAGTTTGTGGTACCACAAGACACATCCACAAGGCCTCACCAATACAAAGTCAAATAACAAAATTATTATAGTATACTTACTCAAAATGTTCCGAATTTGTCCAGAGAGTAGACAATCGATTCAAAGACTTGGGGGTTGAGGCTCTCTTAATTTGTTGTTGATTTTATGATATTTGCTAATATTTTGAGATTTGACACACATTTCTGTTGTCGACTCCTGTAGTAGAGTTCTTTTAATGTTCTTATAAGTTGGAATCTAAGTAGTATAAGAAAAGCTAATTACTTGAATAATTATTAATACATTATCAAAAAATAAAAACAAACATTATACCATATCGAACGAGGAAACATATTTTCCCATCCGTTAAACGGTTTAGCGTATCAATTGTTACCTATATAGTACAAAGTGTAATCTAAACAGATAGTCCAGCTAAGAATGCCACCCCGGTGGATGGTAACCACGATGATCCAAAAATGAATTGTGCCACCGTGAACTTGCTCGCCTCGACTGTCGAATTGATCACCCGATACCCCGGCCAACCGACCCGTTGGCCGACGGCCGCGCCGGGACCGTAGTTCATGTACTCACCATAGTACAATGTGTCAAGAGCAAATGTTGCATTCCACTCTAGCCATCCCCTAGTGTGAATGTGGTCCCCCATTTGTGATAGCAAGTACACGGTCCTCGAGTACATCTTCCATGGACGGCCTAAATATGTTGAGAAGTTAGCTTTCGACCATTGCAGGTCCGGTGTAGCTAGGAGTCTGCAGGCGTGGATCGAAATGCCGGTGTTCTGATTAGGGTCCTTCCGATTTTGGGCGGTGATGGTGTTCTTTTGGCCGAGCATGGGTTTTCGAGCATACATGGTGCAGTTTTGGAAGACAACTGCTGCATTACCGAATATGAAGTCCACAGTTCCATATATGTCACATTCTCGAAAGAATTGGCGTTGAGAATGGACATATAATGTGTCTTGGTAGCCGATGACGTTGCACCGGTATACCACCGCGTGGTCCGCCCCTACTCGGAGAGCCACCGCTTGGTGCCTGGCTGGTCCTGCCCAGTTCTCGAATGTCATGTCCCGGGCAATGAATCCGGCTCCAGTAGCAGCTATAGATCACCATGAAAGTGAAAACTATAAAGCCCAATTTTTCCCATTGTAAAAATTCCATGAACTATTATTACATAATACAGTTTTAATGGTAATAAAATTTGGTTGCACAATATATATATATATATATATATATATATATATATATATATATATTACTGGCAATTTGGTTGCACAATTGAAAGTTGTATATATATATATATGTATGTATGTATATTACTGGCAATTTGGTTGCACAATTGAAAGTTGTTTAGTAATGCGTAACATTGTGTTGCAATCATGGTTCACCGATATGCGACATATTGGTCGATACACGATCCAATTTCTAGTTTAATACGTGATCTGTATCATCAGTTTATATTGAAGAAAGAAAAAATAATAATAATAATAATAAATAATAAATAAATAAATTAGTTTACAAAATTACCCATAAGACTGTGAAACAATTGCCTTAGCAATGGGATGTACCCGTAGACTGTGAAACAATTGTCTTAGCAATGGGATGTATCCATAGACTGAAACAGTTGCCTTACTAACAATGGGATGCTCATGACCCAAGTCCAATAATGTGATTCTCTTTATGTTCCAGCCACGAGTTTTGAAAGCTGGCAACGCCATTGAACATGAGGTGGAGGATATGGATCACAAGATCACTGTGTGGTTGTGTGTGTGTGTGTGAGAGAGATGCACGTGGGAATCCCGTGAACCTAAATAGACTAATCTAATGTTAGTTATTTAATTAATGTTACCTATGTTACAGATTCCTATAGTTGGTTTATTATTATTTTAAAAAAAGGAAAATATTCCAATTTGTCTTTAAATGCTTTTCAAAAAAAAAAAAAAAAGTGTTTTGTAAAATATTTGTGCCCATGCGAATGAGATACAAGAGATCATCTTATTTCCACATGGACCATAAGGGATCCATTCAACTTAAGAATTTAACAAATAATACTCTTAGAAATCTATTCGAATTTTTTTTAACAACATCTAGTTTGATTTGCTTCTTAGAAATCATGAAAATGCCAAATACACTAAGGAGAAAGAACGACAAAAAAAAAAAAACCTAAAATTGAACATTATTTCAAACAAAACTAATTATTTTAAACTCAAATTCTTACTCATTTTACCATTACAACAACTAATCGAACCTAAATCATTTTCAAGGGCAATTTCAGGTCACTCCAAATAAAATAAAATAAAATAAACTATTAATATAGATAATTTTAGCTCAGCTCAAAAAACAATTTATTAATAGTATAACCCATCCAAATAAGTCCAAATGAACTAAACTTATGATTAATATTAGTCTATTCCATTGATAATTCATTCGCTCTTAATTGAAATACAACTAAGGTATCGACAATATAATAACCGGGTCAATATTAAATTACTCCCTCTATGTGATTCACCATTCTTCAAACATGGCATTTATTATGGTACAAATGGAATATTATTATCTATAATAAAAATATATATATTTAACCCGGATCCTCAATATTTTAATATTGTTATTTTTGAAAATTTAATGATGATGCAATTATAGGATGTATAGAGGGAGATAAGAAGAATGTAGCAGGTGGAAAAGTAAAGAAAGATCAGATGAGACCACGTGCGTTTAATGGTACTATACATGATGCATGGTTTTGGCACATATATCAAGAAAAATTCGATTTTTACTGTATCAAACGTCCGACCAATCAGAGAGAGAGGGTAGGTAAAAAGGGAATTTTACCGAAAGATGCGGTGTGGAATGTCGTCATGTTATCAAATACGCTCTTCCCCCCTGAAATTACCGTCTTGCCCTTCCCGTCTCCTATGAACATCACATTCATTTTCTTCCTCCCAACCTTCAAATTATTCTCTTCGTACCTGTAAATAATACAAAACATTTAACCCATTAATGCCATTTCAACCTCAATCCATTTCTTTATAATTGCAATAATCCCCCTATACTTCTCTTATATTACTCTTAAAAGAGGCTAATTTCTTTTTCTCAAAGAAAAACACCCTAATAAGAATGGTAAATGTAGCTCTTTTCATGCAAACTAGTTAGTTTATTTAAGTGTTAATCATAATCCATTCATTCATCAAAACCTAACTACTTTTAGGTGTAGAATAATTTATACTCACGTGAAAATCGAATTAAAATAACTACTCTATTAGTTTACTTAAATGTTAATGAAAAACACTTTAAAAAAAGTAAATTAACTCCGTGGTTTTATTAAGTGTTAATTATTAAGAAAATAACTAAAACATAGTAAACAACTCATTTAGATCATGAAATAAACACTTCTAATTTATACAAAAAGAGATTTCATGGATTTATATATTATGAGTTGACATTTATAACTAAATTGAACTATAATAAATGATATAGTAACATGGATGAGCGATTACAGTCATCATAATTTAGGTAAATATTGATTTCAAACTCTAATTTTGATCATTAATGTAGGGTTATTAGAGTCTTTTCATGGATCAGATAAAGTACACCACAAAATCCAAAAAATAATAAAAACTTTTTAACTTTTTTTTATTTTTCCAGTACTAGTTGTAGTAGTATTATTATTCACGTGAACTTACTTTCCGGCCTTCACGTAGATGATCGTCCGGCGACTACTATATTCCGGCACCTTCTTAATCGCCTCCGATATTGTCTTAACCGACCCATTTCCGTCCTTCGACACCACAATGTCGGCCCGTATCGCCGTCACCGGCACGTCAAGCAACGATCTCTCTCTCTTACTCAACCACCCCGGCAATTCACCACTCTCCGGCGAGGAACCCATCAGCCTCCGGCGATTCTGAATCGGAACTCCGGTGAAGTCCTCGTCGTCGGTCGCAGCATAAATCGCCAAGCAATTGCTCACCAGCTCCGACAAGTCGCTCAGCCTCGCCAGCATCTGATCCTTCACGTACCCATTGACCTCATCGAATCCGTCCGTACACGTGTCCTGGTTCGTCAGCGCGGTGCTCAGCCACGTCATCACGTCGGCCTTGGACCCCGCCAGTGTTCCGTCTCGTGCTGGTACGACGGAGCCGAGACTCCGTGTGAGCAGGTCCACCGAGTCGTCCAGGAGTTCGAGGCAGTCGTTGTATGCGAACCGTACACGTGTCGCCATTTTGACGTTGCTGAACTCCGACACGACGTAGAGCGCTCGGTCGAAGCGCTGGAGGGTCATGTTGACGGAGATGTGAACCAAATCGGGCTCCTGGGCGCTGAGTGCACCCGGGAACTGGAGGAGCGAGTTGACACAGAGACTCGGGTACCGAGTTTTGCTGCAGGTTCGGGATATGGCTTGGGTGGGCTTTCGAAGCCCGGGAGCTTTGGTTTTGTCCGAGCCTTTGGTTCGTAGTCCAACAACGATTCCGGCCGACACGGCCGAAGCGACGATGAATACTGCGGAGAGGACTAAAAGCAGTTTCAGCTTCCGCCTTCTTGTCGGCATTGAGACGGCGTCGTCTTGTGGCTCGGGCTGTGACGAGCCAGGCTCCACAGATCCAAGCCTGCCGTATCCCATTTTCTTTTTCTTTTTCTTTTCTTTATTTTTATTTCTCTAACTAGAGAGAGAAACCAAATAAAAATAGAAATAAAAACCAAATGTGGATTGTGGAGAAGTAGAATAGAAGAAGAATGTGAATTTTAGGGAGATATAGAGAGAGTTGTATGGTATGGAAAGAATTTTAGAGAGAGAGAGAGAGAGAGTTTATGGGAAAATGTATATAGAGAGAGAAGGAAGACAGTGTGAGGAGTTCCTATATATGGGCAGTGGGGGAGAGAGAG
The DNA here is from genome assembly GCF_030987335.1 of Cornus florida. Classification (NCBI taxonomy): domain Eukaryota; kingdom Viridiplantae; phylum Streptophyta; class Magnoliopsida; order Cornales; family Cornaceae; genus Cornus; species Cornus florida. Next base: position 47,747,572 of record NW_026775578.1, read on the forward strand.
AGAGGATTAATAGAGGTTGGTGTGTAGTCGGTGTCCATGGAATTAGCTGTCTTCTACTACTTATCACTGCCCACTGGGATCACTCTATAATATATATATATGTGTATATATCAATGGTGGTGTCTACACATGTAGTCCTTTGGAGTACGTGGCTCCATAATTTAGCAACATCATACAAAGGATTAGAGTCTATTTTGTTTTATCAAGTTAAGATTCTATAGGTTAATATAATTTCATATATATATATGTATGTATGTATAGCTCGGGATTTTTAGTAAGCAAATCTACTCAATTCTTGAATAAGATTGTTAGCATTTATTAATCTTACAACAATTTTTTTTTTGTTTTTCATACAAATTTGGAGTGGTGACCAAAATGGGAAATTAATACTTACCTACCTTGCCCAAAAATAATAAATAAAGTGTGGATTTATTTAAAAATTGTTTTGTTTGACTGAGAGAGTCAGTTTGAAACAATCTAACCTTTTTATATATATTAAGTTATTAACTTGATTTAAATAAATTTTTGTGTAACAACCCAATCTACTACACCTATCAAATTGAATAATATTTTAGTAGATGAAGTTGGATAATTTATACCTCCCTGTGAAGAAACGATATTGGTAGATAACTCGAATTTATTCCCCTACTTACCACTGTTTTGTAGAAATTTTGGTAGATATCATTCTAGTGGTTTGGTACTGTCTTGAACTAAGTAAATAAAAAATGATGTGTTACTTTGACTATTTGATAGAAAGTGTCAATCTATAGAATTAAAAAAGTTTAAATGCTCACCGACATTTAATAATCAATCAATGTTTTTAATTATGTTATTAAATCAGGTACTTAACAAGCATGAAGTTTCATCATGTTATATCAATAAATAACATATTTTTTAATTATTTAAATTTTTAATAATTCTATATAAAATAAAAAAAATGTAATTTGTTTTTAATCATGACAATGAATGCATATCAATATTGGTCGATGTGCAAACTTCAAGTCTCGTATCTTTTTTGGGAGGTAAAGACATCAGATCCAACACCTACGTATGAATCACGGCCACTTTTCTCTACATTGCTCTCACAAAATTAGAGATGTCCATGTTAGATTCGAATGAGAAGCAAAATGAGTATAATTTAATAAATATGAAACACAACTCAATAGGCTAAGTTTTTTATTATTAGTGGATAAGTACTCATCTGTTACTATTGATATCAGAGACATATCTAATTCAATTTTAATTCGATATCACACCAAACGCCTGGAACGATAGCGTCTGAATTATCAATCTTGATCGATGTGCAAACTTCAAGTCTTCAACCCTCATCCTATTATTTTTGGGAGGTAAAGACATAAGATCCATGACCTACATATAAAACACATCCACCTTACTCCCACGGAGTTAAAAAGCTCCGCGTTATATTCGAATAAGAAGTAAAATGGCTATGAATTGGTAGATACAGAATATTATTCAATAGTTTAAGTTTTTTTAGTTAATAAGCAAACAATCATCTGTTACTATTCATGTTAAAGACAAATAAAAATTTTTAATTCGGTGTCACACCTATCACTCTGAATAAACAGAATGGCCCGACTGCAATAAGAGCTTGCGGGTCATTAAACTATTCCTTCCGAGTCAAGAAGACGCGTTTTGTATAGCGAGGCCAGTTGTGAACCCTTTTATCCGGTCCCAATATCACTCTGCATTCACTACAATTGTGCATGTTGACATAGGCATCTTTCAATGCAATGGGAAAAAAGTGAAAGGAAAAGACTGATTCATGTGGCCATTTAAAGCAAAAGAAATTGAAAAGGAGGCAATTAATTGCGAAACAGTCAAATTGACATGTATAATAGTAACAACAAATCTGTAGCTTTCAGTTACAGCATTACATTATCATCAATATTTGCTATTTGCATTGTGAAAATAACTCAAGAGTTCAATACTTAGCCTGAGATGGAAAGAAAATAAGACAACTCTCGAAAAAGATTTAACGGAATCTTTGGAAGAAAACAGTTCTAATAAATTATCAATCAAATAGATTTTTATGTAATTTTCTGATTTTCATATCTCAAAAAACAAAAAAAAATTGTTATAAAAAACAAACTTACGTTGTTGTTTTTTCTCCAACATTTTGGACCACACTGTGGCCATAAACCTACTACGTAATAATCACCAAAGGGCTAGGACCTTTTTGAGGAAAGGGAGTGATTCAAGTCTCGGTATGGGTAAAAAGGTGTATGTATTTGTTGTATCATTCTAATATATAATAAGAATAATAATAATAAAAATAATAAGAAGTCCAAATATTCACTTCTTACCGAAGACCATGGGCAGGGAGTCAGGGACAGTCCGGACGGACTCAAAAAATTAGGTGAGGGGGAAATAATGAAATTTTTAGTAATTTTAGGATGGCAATAGTAATATTTCATGGATATATAATTAAAAAAAAAAAAAAAAACGAAATTAACAAAGGTAAATTACTAAAAATTTCTCGATCAGTCCTGACCATAGGTGAAGGGCTGTAATACTAATCCGCTTATTATTAGCTATATATTGTTATTTTTTCCTATTAAGAATTATGATCTCATTTCATTGTGAAAATTTTAATTTAAAATTTAAGCTGAAACTCTTAAAACTTTCATATATTATATTCCAAGTATAAAAGAAATGCAGTGGGTTGAGAATATATAATATATATTGTTCTCATTCTTTCCACATCTTTTCATTTACTTTTTCCTTATGCTATTTGGCTTTGGAGATGGTTCAGGTTTGTTATGTGGAGTGATTAGTGTTTTTTAAATCTTAAACCACAGGAATAAATTAAAAAAAGAAAAGAAAAGTGAGCTTGTAAAGAAAGCAAAAGCAAAAGCAAACAAAGGTGCTTACAGAATTGAGAAAAGTTGGAACCAAATGAATATATAAAAAGTAAAATTAAAAAGTAAAAGAATCAATCTGGGAATTTAATTTGGAGCCATAATGGGGGCTTTTTGTAGTAAAAATAACAACACTATTAACTTAATTAAGGGTTTGTTAACCAAATATGTCTGACAGATTTCATTTTTTTTTTTTAATTATATCACATCTTTTGATTGGGAGACCACTGATTGCACGACGTTTCCCGAAAAAAATGAAATATGAACAAAAGTCGAAATTCATTTATGTCATCTTGGTCTAACAACACTTTCTCCTACTTCACAATGCTCCCAAGGGCCAAGACTCGTTAATGGAGATTAACATATAAAACTAAATATATATACATTTTTTTTTGGTTAAAGTCATTTATTTATGTATTTTTATTAAATATGAGGGAACATTAGTATAAATTTTTGTTTTACTCGCTTTGAGGTGTGATGGTATTATCCGAGTAATAAAAGGTCAGGCCTTTAGAGCCCCTACCCTATGGATCTCATGCTCGATTCCCTTCCCCTTCCCCCTCCCCATCTAACTGTCACTAACTACTAACCATTGCATTGAATTCATATAATAGATATTATACATGTGTATATGTAAATGTAAATGTAAAATAAAAGTAAGAACTACCATAACAATAAATTTATATTTTTGATTAACAAGATTTAAGCTTTCAAAATTAGGTTAAAAAAGGTTTGAAATATTATATGAACATGGGACACAAGTTATATTATTTTTCAATTTATTATTTTCGGTGTCGATAAATAAGTGTTTAAAAGTTTTATGACCGACCCCATTGGGGACCATAAGTTGGATATGCAATTAAAGACAAAATAGATTATTTCTCTACGTATTGCATGCATGTCGTATTCAATGCCACAAATTATGGTGGCAACATATATAATGTGACTAATGTCTTGTTTAATATTAGTCATATGTAGTGGATAACAATTATAAAGTCTTTGTTTAATTAACTCAAAAACAACTGTTTGCAAAAGTTTTGTTTTTGTGTTTTTTGTTTTTAACGTTTGAGGTCGATTCCAATGTCATGAAGTCAATACATGTTCTGAATCTCAGTCTATATTAGTTTCTTTGTTATTGGTAAGTTCTTTTAATTATTTTCTTTTCCAATTATTACTCTGGATCAATAAATATAGATCACATCTTCTCTAATTCAGTATGGTCACACATACATATATGCCTATATATACTAGGAAAAGGCACGTGCGATACACAGTGATAAATATTTTGTAACTTATAAATTTTTTATCTTCATATTGATTAATAAAAATTTATTTTATATTAATAAATAAATACTGAAATATTTTGAAATTGGTGATAGAGTTTAAGTTTCGTAAATTAATAAATTCTTTTATGTTTTTATATTAATACTGAAATATGTATATTTTATTTTTTATTAAATAATAATTTTTTATTTTAATAGTGAAATATTTGAGTTTTGCAAAGTAACAAATTTTTTTAGGTAATTTGAATTTTATTAGATAATTTGAAATTTAGTATAATTTTTAATTTACAATAGAAATTCAATTATTTTAATTTTTAATTAAATTTTAAAATGGAAATTCAATTACACTAATTATACATTAGATTGAAATTGATATAAAAATTTATTATATGGAGTTTGTGGTTTTTGGAAGACCCTAGGTTATATTTTATTTTTTTTAAATATGTAATTTGTGGTAGAATTTTATAGAAATTATTTTATTTTATTTAGATATATCTTTGTAAAATTAGATTTTCTTTTATTAAAAAACTCATAAAAAATAGATGTGTTCAAGGGTTATATACTTATATGTGATAGAGTTCTCTTTTTGTATTAATTAATAAATATTTTTTATATTACAAAATAAATACTTAAATGTTCAAATTCTTTAACATTTTTATTTTATTTATATGTAGTATTATATTATTATATATTTTCTTTAAATATATCCTTGTCTAATGTAATAGAGTTATAGAAATTGTTTTATTTTTTTTAAATATATCCTTATTTAATTAGATTTTATTTTATTAGAAAACTCATAATAAATAGATAAATACAGGTTATATATGATAGAGTTTTAAAGAAAATAAAATACTTAATTTGTGGTAAAGTTTTGGTAATTTGTGTTAGAGTTTTATAAAAACTATTTAAATATATTTTTATCTAATGTGATAGAATTTCATTCCAAATAAAATATGTAATTTGTGGTACAATTTTATATAAATTATTTATTTTCTTTAAATATATATATACTTATCTAATTAGATTTTTTTATATTAAAAAACTCATAATAAAATATAATTTGTGATAGAGTTTTAAAAAAATTATTTTATTTTTTATACCAATTATTAAATATTTTTTATATTAATAATTCTTGTCTAGTTATATTATATTTTATTAAAAAATTCATAATAAATACATAAATAGGTAATTTTTATTAGAATTTTATATAAACTCTATTTAAAAAGTATTTTATTTTCTTTAAATATATCATTGTCTAATTAGATTTCCTTCATAAAAAAACTCACAGTAAATAGATAAAAACAAGTTATATGTGATAGAGTTTTAAAGAAAATAAAATAGATAATTTGTGGTAGAGTTTTATAAAAATTATTATATTTTCTGAAAATTTATTTATAATAAATAAAAAAATAGGTAATTTGTGTTACAGTTTAATAGAAATTCTTTAAAAAAAACACTTTTTATATCAATTAATAAATATTTTTTTATATTAATAATTCTTGTCTAATTAGATTTCATTTTATTAAAAAAAACTCATAATAAATAGATAAATAGGTAATTTATGTTAGAGTTTTATAGAAACTCTTTTCAAATCTTTTTTTATATTAATTAATAAATATTTTTTTTATCTTAATAATGCTTGTCTAATTAGATTTTCTTTTATTAAAAAAATTCATAATAAATATATAAATAGGTAATTTGTGATATAGTTTTATGAAAACTCTTTTAAAAACTCTTTTTAGACCAATTAATAAATAATTATTTATATTAATAATACTGGTCTAATTATATCTCCTTTTATTAAAAAACACTTAATAAATATATAAATAGAAAATTCGAGTTAAAATTTTTTAGAAACTCTTTAAATATTATATCTTTGTCTACTGTGAGAAAGTTTTATTGAAAATATAATTTGTGATTTGTGATAGAGTTTTATAAAAATTATTTTATTTTCTTTAAATATATCCTTATTTAATTAGATTTAATTTTATTCAGAAACTCATAATAAAAGTTCATTTGTGGTAGAATTTTAGAAAAAATATTTTATTTTATATATCAATTAATAAATATTTTTTATATTAATAATTCTAGTCTAATTAGATTTTCTTTTATTAAAAAATTCATAATAATAAATAGGTTAATTTGAATTTTATTAGGTAGATTTTATAATTTTATAGAAGTTTTTTTTCTATAAAAACTCTTTTCATATCAATTAATGAATATTTTTTTATATAAATAAATAAATACCGAAATACTGAAACTCTTTTCACATTTAATAAATATTTTTTAAATAAATAAATAAATACTGAAACTTAAGATTTACTTTATTAACAAATTCATAATAATAAATAGATAAATAGGTTAATTTGAATTTTATTAGGTAGATTTTAGAGTTTTATTAAGTTTTTTTTTTCTTTTATTTATTTTTTTATATAAAAACTCATTTCATATCAATTAATAAATATTTTTTATATAAATAAATAAATACTGAAATACTGAAACTCTTTGCACATTTAATATTTTATTTTCTTTAAATATATCCTTATCTAATTAAATTTAATTTTATTAAGAAACTCATAATAAAAGTTAATTTGTAGTAGAGTTTTAGAAAAATTATTTTATTTTATATATCAATTAATAAGTATTTTTTATATTAATAATTCTTGTCTAATTCAATTTTCTTTTATTAAAAAATTCAAAATAATAAATAGATAAATAGGTTAATTTAAATTTTATTAGATAGATTTTGGAGTTGATAGATTTTTTTTTTTTAAATACTTTTCATATCAATTAATAAGTATATTTTTTTATAAATAGATACTTAAATACCGAAACTATTTGCACATTTAATAGTAGTATAATAAAATATTTTTTTATATTAATTAATAAATATTTTTTTATATAATTAAATAAATACTGAAACACTTTGGTAGAACTTCTATATTTTACTCTGAAAATTAAATTTTCTTGTATTAAAAAATTTTAATTTGTAATACGTGTTAGAGTATTATAGAAAATATTTTTAAACTCCTTTTACATGAATTAATAAATATTTTTATATTTTAATAATTCCTATCTAATTAGATTATCTTTTATTAAAAAAAAAAAAAAAAAAAAAAAACTCATAATAAAAGGTAATTTGTGGTGGAATTTTAGAAAAATTATTTTATTTTTTATATTCATTAAAAATATTTTTTATATTAGTAATTCTTGTCTACTAAGATTTTCTTTTATTAAAAAACTTATAATAAATAAATAGGTAATTTGTGTTAGTGTTTAATATAAACTCTTTTTATATCAATTAACAAGGATTTTTTATTTTAATAATTATTGTCCAATTACATTTAATTTCATTAAAAAAACTAATAATAAATAAATAAATAGGTAATTTGTGTTAGAGTTTTTTAAAAACTCTTTTAAAATTTCTTTTTGTATCAGTTAATAAATAATTTTTTATATTAATAAAAGTTGTTTAATTAGGTTTCTTTTTATTAAAAAATTTATAATAAATAGATAAACAGGTAATTTGTGTTAAAGTTTATAGAAACTCTGTTGATAGAGTTTTATGGAAAATAAATAAGTAATTTGTAATAAAGTTTTATAGAAATTATTTTATTTCCTTTAAATATATACTTATCTAATTAGATTTAATTTTATTAAGAAACTCATAGTAGAGTTATATAAAAATTATTTTCTTTTATATATCAATTAATAAATATTTTTTATATTAATAATTCTTGTCTAATTAGATTTATTTTATTAAAAAATTGATAATAATAAATAAATAAATAGGTTAATTTAAATTTTATTATGTAGATTTTAGTGTTTTATTATATTATTTAATAAATATTTTTTTACATAAATAAATAAATACTGAAACTCTTTACACAGCTAATAATAGTATAGATAGACAGAGTTTCTGTATTTTACTCTGGAATTCAACAAATAAATAAATACTAGAATTCTGTGGCAGAACTTCTGTATTTTACCCTGGAATTCTAGATTTCTAGAATTCTCAATTTCTGTACCCCTTCCTCCTTCCTCCATGCCACTATTTATAAGCTTATTGGATAAATAGGATAATAACATGTGTCCTTTTCTGATAATGACATAATCATAACTGGGCCGGGCCGGTTATATTGTGATAATTATTCATAAAAAATAACTAAAAATAAGAGTTTTATATAGAATATGATTGATTTTATTAGGTAATTTTTATATTTTTATAAAAACTATAATTATCAATAAAAAAAAACTAAAAATAAGAGTTTTATATATAATGTGATTGGTTTTATTAGGTAAATTAGATTTTCTTTTATTAAAAAACTTGTAATAAATAAATAAATAGGTAATTGTGTTAGAGTTTAATATAAACTCTTTTAAAAACTCTTTTTATATCAATTAATAAATATTTTTTATTTTAATAATTATTGTCTAATTAGATTTACTTTTAGTAAAAAAAAAACTCAAAATAAATAGATAAATAGGTAATTTGTGTTTTAAAACTCTTTAAAAACCTCCTTTTGTATCAGTTAATAAATAATTTTTTATATTAATAATACTTGTCTAATTAGGTTTCATTTTATCATATTTATTTTCTTTAAATATATACTTGTTTAATTAGTTTTAATTTTATTAAGATACTCATAATAAAAGCTAATTTGTGGTAGAGTTTTATAAAAATTATTTTATTTTATATATCAATTAATAAATATTTTTTATATGAATAAACCTTGTCTAATTAGATTTTCTTTTATTAAAAATGGATAATAATGAATAGATAAATAGGTTAATTTAAAATTTATTATGTAGATTTTACTGCTTTATAGATTTTTTTTTTTTTTTGTTTTAGTAAAAACTCTTTTCATATCATTTAATAAATATTTTTTTTTATATAAATAAATAATGAAACTCTTTACACATCTAATAATAATATAGATAAAAACTTTTTTTATATCAATTAATAAATATTTTTTTATATAAATAAATAAATACTGAAAACTCTCGACAGAGCTTTTGTATTTTATTCTGAAATTCAACTCAATTAATAAATATTTTTTATATAAATAAATAAATACTAAAACTCTTTGGCAGAGCTTCTGTATTTTACTCTGGGATTCTGGATTTCTAGAATTCTTAATTTCTGATGATAATATGTGTCATTTTCTGATAATGACATAATCATAATTGGGCTAGGCCGGTTATATTGTGATAATTATCTATAAAAAAATAACTAAAAATAACAGTTTTATATAGAATGTGATTGATTTTTTTAGGTAATTTTTAGAGTTTTATAGAAACTATAATTATCCATAAAAAATAACTAAAAATAAGAGTTTTATATAGAATGTGATTGATTTTATTTGGTAATTTTTAAAGTTTTATAGAAACTATTTTTACAAAAACTATTTTTATATCAATTAATAAATATTTTTTTATATAAATAAATAAATATTGAAATACTGAAACACTGAAACACTTTGCACATTTAATAATAGTATAGATTTTTTTTATAAATAAATAAATACTGAAATACTGAAACTCGCCTCTGTAATTTATTCTGGAATTCTGGATTTCTAGAATTCTCAATTTCTGTACCCCTTCCTACTTCCTCCATGCCTCTATTTATAGGCTTCTTAGATGAATAGGATGATGACATGTGTCCTTTTCTGATAATGACATAATCATAATTGGGCCGGGTTGGTTATATTGTGATAATTATCTATAAAAAATAACTAAAAATAAGAGTTTTATATAAATGTGATTGAATTTTTTTAGGTAATTTTTAGAGTTTTATAGAAATTATAATTATCCATAAAAAATAACTAAAAATAAGAGTTTTATATAGAATGTGATTGATTTTATTAGGTAATTTTTAAAGTTTTATAGAAACTATTTTTACAAAAATTATTTTTATATCAATTAATAAATATTTTTTTTATATAAATAAATAAATACTGAAATACTGGTTTTATAGAAACTATTTTTACAAAAACTATTTTTATATCAGTATGAAGAGCACCAATATGAGGAGGTGCACTTTGTTTGGTTATCCGGAAAATTGCAAATTTGTCATTAAATTTTCATCTCAAATTTAGAATTTATTAATGTGATATGTATTCAGTAAAATAAATTAATATTTTAAAATTAAAATTGAAAAAAAATTATTTAAATTTTACCGAACATAGTTTAAGAGTATATTTTTTCATCATTTCATTGAAATTGCAAAATCGCGTTGAAGGCGAGTCATTAATTTCATTTTAATTAATATTGTGACTTTTAAATTATACACCTAGTTCAAAATAAACAATTCTCTTATATATTCCGGCAAAATAAAAAAAAAAAAAAAAAAAACAATTCTCTTATTCAATCAAACCTGATTTTATTATTATTATTTTTTTTTCACCTTATCAATAAAAATTTGTATTATTGTATTCAACAATTGCCTTACTAACTTAATACAGAGTAACTTTTTAACTACCAAATACGCTAGTTTATTTTTATCTCCTCTTTTTTATTTTTTTGTGAAAGTCTACAATGTTTTTGAGTACTTTATTTATGAAAATTTTAACCGTTGGATGTGATGATAGAACTCACTTAATTAATGATTCAACAGTGATGTGATGATAAAACTCACTTAATGAATGATCCAACAGTAAATAAATCTCGATATACAATTTTCTTGTAATATTGTAAACTTTCTCTTACTTTTTAAAAGAAATGATAAGAATTTGAGTAAGTGCGAAGAAGTAAGAATGCTTAAGTTCTTTTTGTACGTTGAAAAAAATATATATAAACTTTTAAAAAAATATTTATCAAACTTATTAATTTTTTGATTGACTGGAAATTAGGCCCACTTTTCCTGTTTGTAATTTTTTGTCCAAAGTCTGTGTGACCCTGATTTTGCCACGTGTCTTGTCCAAAATAGAACGGAGCCAAGCGTGGGGCTGAGATCGAGTGGGAATAGCTAAGGTTAGGAAAGCTACGAGAAAGGGTGGAGGAAGAAGTACAGGACGATTAATTTACGATTTTGTCCCTATGGAAAAGTCATAGTTACTGGACGACAAAATTGATCTTACAAGTTACACAGAGCATGTCTTCTCTTTGCTTTTATTATTATTCTACCGACAACGAATACGTCTAGCACACACTGATTTGTAATAGATGGTTATAGCAACACTTCAATCAGGGCCGTACAATCCCATGACAAAGTCCCACCAATTTTTCATTGACCCTCCACTCGGGTGTGATTAAGGGTCACTAGATTATCCCAACCTTTTCCAACAAGATGTAAATCATTGGAAAATTAGGAAGTAAGGAAAACAGGAACGAATAAATAAATTTCTCCTTCGGTAGGGAGAAGAGAAAGATGATGAATTGTGGTAATTTTGTGGGCAAGTATGTGTTAGCGTGTGTCGGTGGTATCAGTAAACTATTACACTGGACGAGTTTTAGGTCTACAATACCACATATTATGGGTGTGAATAGAACAAGTGTTATATGTAAATTCAATATCCTTCTATGAACCTACTTGAATTTCAGAATTAAACGAGATTAACTTAAAATAGTACCTGTATGGGTGACTCTGAAAAGTCTCTAGTTTGGGGAGAATCATTCTTTCTTTCATCTAAATATGGATTGAATACAAAAAAATAAAAAAACTATTATAAAAAAAATTAAATTACAAAATTTTTCCTTCATATATATAAAAAAATTTAATTACAAAATTTTTCAATTATATTAACACATTCTCTTCTTTTTTCTCTTATTATCTCATTCTCTTTTCTTTTATTCAACCAAACAAAAAGAAAGAGGGAATGATATAATATTTTCCCTAAAAATATATAATTCATATTTGTTTTTCTCTCCCTTTCATCTAATTTTTTTTCTCCAGATAAGAGTCTTTATCATGAAACTATCCCTCAATCCTTTACAATTAACAGTAACACATTATTCATTTATGAGAATACGATTATTTTATTTATAAGATTTACCACTTGAATTCATAAAAGTGACTCGTTATTCACTTATGAGAACGACTTACTGTCATTTTATCCATAAAATTTACCACTTTAAAGAATTAATAGTGAAAGTAAAATGTGATGAAATTACACTGCGAAAAAAAAAAATTAATTATACTAGAAAATTTTGATTTTATGCTTACTACTGTGTTCTGCCATTAAAAAAAAAAAAAAAAAAAAAAACCATGTATATAAATAATAAAAAAATGTGGGATAAAAATAATAGAGTAAATGAAAATAACTTTTTAATTAATTTTGGCCAAATGATTTGCATTCACATGTTTGGAAATTTACATTTAAATTTTATACTAAAATGATAGGTGAGTGTAGCCCAAAATTATTAAGTAATTTGAATCCCATTACTCGTAGTTTGTAGTCGCTTACTTAGCTTCTGGAAATATATGAAAATGGTAAACTTTAACAAAATGAGAGTCGGTGAGTGAAAGAAATTAAAAAAAAAAAAAAAATTTAATTAGAATACCAATTTATGTAGCTCATATATTTTTAAGAAATGAATTACATATAAAGAACATTATTATCAAAGAGTCCAGTTGTACCGACCCTAAAAAGAAAGTCTAAAGTTCAAACTTTAATAGATGCACTTAGACGTTTTTGTGGTTAAACTTATTGAAAAAACCAAGGTCACAAGGGCAAGGGACCCTTTCACCACACAACACTTTAGATCAGAACATCATCCCTAGGGACAAAAGAAATGTTTGTCGAATTCATTAAATGAAATGGAATAACCAAAAAAATAAATAAATTTTTTGATCAACCAAGGTTAATAAGAATGAAGAAATAGGGTTACATTACAATTATTTTTTTCTTTCTTTTTAATCTTTTTTTGTAGGACAAACACATGAATTGGCAGTCTAACTAACACATAAATTAGCATGTGCACACTTCCAAGGTGGTGGGGAACATTAGACCAGCTAGTCCCAAGGTGATCACATGGTGGGTTCATACATTTTCTCGACATTTTTTCATGTAGGTCTAAAAAATCATGTTGAATTAGCATTTCTCTTTGTTGGTTGCTAGCTAAGACATGGTGGTGTTGTGCAAAACTACAAATGATTTGGTTGTAAGAACCACCACCCCCTTGATGTTGACACGGTGGTCAAGGAGATATTTTTACGTGTTCCGGAAGTATATAGTCTTTGCCGGTCATAACTTGTTATGCAAATAAAAACCTAAATTGAACTGATATATTTATTTGCATATCGAATTGTAATAGGTTAAAATTATGTAATCTCGAATCATGTAATAATTTCTACTCATCAATAATTTATTAAAAGATATACAAACATTATTGTATATGAAAACTTTTTTTTTGTTTTGCTTTCTTGTACTAATTCAATATATGGCCGCTATGTGAATTATTATTGAGAAACCGCTAAAAAAAATAATAATAATAAAAAAAAGCTTTTAAGACTTGATTTTTAAGATACACCCACCTATTTGTGCAAATAATAATAATAATAATAATAATTTTTTATCTATTTTGGGGGTGTGGTACAATGTTAATTTGATTTGGTTTTATGAGCCACCACCACCTTTGGTGTTGACAATGACACCCTCCTTAATAACTTTTTAAAAGATGAACAAACGATTATATATGAAAATTTATACAAATTTCTGTTTTCTTGTACGAATTCAGTACAAAAAAAGAAATTAATAATAATAATAATAATAAAAACACCACTTTTTAAGACCTTGGATTATGAAGACACACCCACCCTATTTGTGGTCATGATGCTATATCTATCTTCAAATTGATAATAATAATAATAAGAAAAATGATAATCTTTACTACTCAAAAACTTCAATAAAAAATCGACTCAATATGCGACTGAATGTTATTAATTACTTAAACACGTTTAATTAATACCAATATATAAGAAAAAAAAAATAGAGTTTCACAATTCCTTCATTACTGGTGGTCCACCTTCTTTAAAAATCACCATGGCCTTATTACTCTGCCACCGGCGACACCTATTCGTTCAAATTTTTTTTTTCTTCTTATTAGTTCATCACCATGGATATAGAGAGATCTACTTTATGGGACAACAAATTTGTTAACGTTTCTCAACCACCAAAAAAAAAAAAAAAAAAAAAAAAAAAACCCCTTTTTAACAAGAATGTTCGTGTCCGGGTGTTATGTATGTGGTTATGATTGAGTACTGCGTTGCGGCTTTGGGAAGAGAAAGTGAGTGTGTATTTGAGATTCTATGATAAATGAATCTGTGTGTATCTGGTATTCTATGAACAAAAGATAGAAATTTGAATGTGTTTGCTTGGGATTGTACGAACAGAAGACGAATTTGAGTAGTGTGTTGGGAGTTCTTCTGTAGGTCTTGTTAGATCACCGATGGTTGGATTAATGAAACGACTACCATGTTTTGTAACCAAAGTTGTTTTTTAAACCCCCATCCGACGCCTTCACAAGATGACGAATGCAAAACTTTGATAACTGTGATATTTGCATGAGTAATGATAAGGGAACCGAAAAGGAATTCTCGAATTAACATCGAATTTGACGTGGTTAGTTATACTTATCACGTGTTAAATAATTATTTTTTGGAAACTGTTTAAGTAGATGAGGTGGACAAAAACACATCAGATTTGAGACTTATTCGGGAAAATCATTCGGTGATCCTATCATTTTTCTATTTGCATACGCAATTCACATATAGAGTCGGTTATAACTTGGTTTTTTTAAATCGGGCTAAATAGCAATACGCTAATAATAATGTTATAACTATCTTCAAATTCACTCAATATCTGAATCCAGACAGTAGATTGAATTTTCAAATTTTTGACTTATTTTTATTTTAGGTTTTTTTTTTCTCTCCAAAATTTGTATCATAGATAGTGTATTATTGCAACTTTCTTTAATTTTGAAACGATAAATTTTGAAGCCACAAAGTTAAGAGATAAATTTTACAGAGAAAATATGATATTGCATTGATAATAGGCATTCTGCAAAATCCTAAATTATAAAGAAATTAACTAACTTTGTAACATAAGGAACCTAATCTCAAAAGAAAACAAATACTAAAAAATACGCACAAAAAGAAAATTTTCTCAAAAATTTCTGAAAAAAATTGACTATAGAACAAAATGAATAAAAACTACTAAATATAATAATTGAGAGCAAGTCCGTTTAGGCCACAAACAAAAAATCGTGAAATAATCAACATGTCTCCGATATGATAAGAAAAACCCCATTTTGAGGTTCTAAACAAAGGAATTCAGACGAAAAATGGCGTACATCATAGCGTAGTAGTGAGTATTACTCATTGGGCCATTTCGGTCACTTCGGCGTTGCCCCAAAAAACCAATCAGCATGCCTATTTGCCCCTCCGACGATCCAAACGAGCCATATAGTGTTCGACAATCAATACATATATATCTTACCTATATATATATATATATATATATATATATCTTACCTTCTGCAATCAAGAAAATAAGCAATTTTGAGACCATGAAAGGTCTCCCTTGCAATAAAAAAATTTGAATCCTTGGCATCATGTGTTGTCCCCTATGTATCAATTGTGTAACACACTACATCATAGTGCAATAATTTTATGATGAAGTATACCACCGTGAAATAAGTTCAGCGGGGGCATCATCTAATGAAATTTTTTGTTATTGTATTTTATACATTTACATTTGTACCTTTTTACGTTTATAGTTATAAAATTTTAAAGTCGCCTCTAATGAAATTATAAAAAAAATCACTCTGTATAAATTAATCCTCCTACTTTTATGAATTTCTAGATCCCGGAGTAAGTGATGGAAAGTTATTACATGCTTACACACAGTGACGGACCCAGAAAATTGGGTGAAGGGAGGCGAATTTTTAATTTGTGGGTACAAAATTATATGATGGGTTCATTTTTGTAATTTTAATAGGGTTTTTTCCATAAATTTTAAAAAAAATTAAGTATAAAATGAAAAAAAAAAAAAATCAGTGGGGCAAATTATAATTATAGCAGGGGCATCTTCATAAATTATCAAAATTTGAAGTATAAAATGCTAAAAAAAAAATAGAGAGAATCCAGTAGGTGCAAATTGTAATTTTAGGGTGGGGGCATTTTCATAAATTTTAAAAACATTAGAATATAAAATGAAAATATTAAAAATCCCCCCCCCCCCCCCCCCCCCCGGATCCATCCCTGCTTACACAAGTGATATGCATGGTTGCATCAAAGTACCAACAATAATTTATCGTTCGAAAAAAAAAAAAGTACCAACAATAATGGTAATTGATTTGTCATAATGTGAATGGTCAATGATGTACTTGAAAAAAGTTATTGGTTTACAGTGGAGCTCATCCCCTGGAGCAGGAAAAAGACAACTCACGGTTCCTTTCAAAACACAGGATGAGTCGGGTGGTAAGTCGGGTCATGCACTTTTGGATGTCTTCCAATTGGTGGTGAGTGGATCAATGTCTTGTGCAGTAATCATGATGACTGCACTCGTGTTCATCGTGCTCCACTTCCATTAACATCAGCTTCAGTAGTCAAGAGATAATATTCTGTCTTAGCACACAACCCTTTTCATACCCACTTGCTTTATCACATGCATTATGCTGTTCCTGCGTACTTATACAACTAGTTATGTATGGGGGAGAAGTTTTTAAGTATTTCGGAATCATTGGCCATGATTAATCATCATTGGAGATGTAAAGGGAGAAAAAAGAATTAAAAAAACAAATACATTTCTAACATATTTGCTTACATGTTTAATGACAATTGTTCCGGACAATTAATTCTAAGATCATGTGATAATTTCTCATATATATAGTCAAATTAATAATTCCTTTTTGAACCTATCATTGATTATGTGGTAGAGTGAGATCTGAGTTGGGAATGTCAATTTAACCCGTCATACCCTATTGGGATATTGGGATGAGTTTGAGTTCATTCTAATTGCCGTAGGTGCGGGTTTAAAAAAATAATTTAAAACTCGCAAAAACTCTGAATCCCGATTAATAATTATTATATAAATAAATATTATTTATTATTAGCTATATATATATATTTTAATTTCTTATGATAATTTTAGATTTTGACAACATTTTTGTTATTATTATTGTTGTTTAATAATGGAATAGACTATAACAAATTTAGAAATTTTATCTTAATTTTTTTCAAGTTTGAACTGTTTTTCTTAAAAATATGTATAACGGGGCACTCCAAACCCACCCGAATCGGGTTTGGGAAAACATTTTTATTGGTGAGACAGGTCTGGAAAAAAGGTACCCTGTCCTGAACACGCCCTGTTGATATCAAAATATAAAATCGTAGCAACTGTGCAAATTCAATCCTTAAATCTTGTGAATTTCATGGTAAAATTCACATATTTAAGAAGTGAGATTGTGCAATTCTTCATTGATCCCAACTCACATTAAAACTATAGAACTTGGGTAGAGAGGGGGTTTAATCCCATAAGTAAATTCTAGAAAACAATTGTAAATATTAGGATATATATAAATGCATTATCAAGAAATTAAATTTTTTTTTTAAAGGTTGAGCCTAAAATAAATCTAAATTTAAAGGAAAAGTATAATTAAAGTTATAAATATATTAAAAATCAAACTAGAAATCAAGTTCGGGCTAGTAATAGAATAAACGTTGAATAAGTTAAATAGAGAAGGGCATTTTGTATATTGTGTGATAAGCGTGTTTTGTTGTGATTGAAAAAGAAAAAAAATATGTGAATGAATGAATATTTTGATAGTTACATGAAAATGAATGAATATTAAACATTTTCGAAGTAACAATCTCGAGAGTAATTGTACTCTAGAGGATCATCTCCCCAAAATTCTAAAAACACCCCTAAATTCTTCACTTTATTTAGTACTTTCTTTTTCTCGAATTCTCTCTCCTTTATCATAAGGTCCTTCTATAACGGTCTTCCACCGTCTTGAAATTTATCTCTCAGCTCGACAAAAGTCTATTTTGGTTTCTATCAATGTCTCTCTTTTTGACTATCTCAATATCTCTCCAAGAAGAAGAAAACATGGAGGGTACAATTCTGCATTTAAAACAATAATCAATGTATGCATATAGGATGTTTTCATCTTACCTACCAAAAAGGCAAAAGCAAAAACCCTAATTATTTTTTTTTCAGTATTATTATTATTATTATTATTTTTGCAAAATAAAAATATTATCAATCAATATTTAGACTCTTGTATATATTATTAATTCTTTTGATTTAGAAATTTTTATATTGTTATTATCCATAATTGAACCCTACTAGAAAAATAATAATAATAATAATAATAATAATAATAATTTTGTGACCATATATGGCCGCAGCATTCCTTAGTCTGGTCCATCACAAAAATAAATAAAAAAATTTAAAGGGTAAAAATTACACTAACCTCCCCGAAGTTTGGACAAATTACACTAGATTGATTGTTTAGCATTTATTATTTTAGCTTCTCCTAAACCTCCATCACAAAGCGACTTTAAATATGAAAAGTCAGTAATGTTTTTTATTATATTAAATATATTATATTGCGTTATATAAAAAGGAATGATAAAATTTTCATTTTATAAAAATAAGTTAATAGGTCCGTCCGAAAGAGAACATAGGGGTATCATTAAGTACACCTTTTCAATTTTTGGCGTTCGGCAAGCGAATTTAGAGGGATTAAAATAATAAACTCTAAACGGTCTTTTCATGTGTAATGTATCCCAACTTAAGAGAAGGTTAATGTAATTTAATTTTTTAAAATGAATGGTCTGAGCATTATAATTAATATTAATCATTAAGAAAATATATAACAATCACCATCAAAATCACAATCATAAAATAATTTCATTACATAAAGCATCAGGCTTTGCCAAATCACTATCGATATACTATTAACGAAAACCATATTATTTTAATGAGAATCCGAGAAAGGTACTGCTTGCGTTGAAAGTGAACCAGACCTCATTATCTTTCACAATAGCAGAGAATATGACTTTATTATTATTATTATTAAAATAAAGCAACATATCAATTCATGCGTAATAAGTCTTAGCTTAGTTCCCATAATGGGGACAGGAAAACAACTTGTTTAGTGGGGGTAATCAACGTAAGAGTAATGACACCGACCTCGAAGAAATTTTCAAATTAACACCTAATTTAATATAGTTGGTTAAATTAATTATTTATTAAATAATTATTTTTTTAAAATTATTTAAGTAAATGAGTTGGACAAAAACATGTCAGATTATGTGTTTATTCAGGGTTAATACTTCGGTCTTTTTATCATTATTCTTAACTTAATTAAGCATCACTTCCTTTTAAAATTTGAGTTTATTTGGACACAACCTCAGTCAACGTACTGTTTAATATAATAATAAACACAATATGTATAGGGAGGCGGTTTTAATTCTCATAGCTTGAATAATTCTCTCTTTGACAAGGAAGATTATTTATTTATTTATTTGATGATAGTGGTATCGGGTCTCTTGGAGTACCTCATAATCTATCATTAGGTCCGTGTAGTCCTCTCATCCCAACATCCCACATGCACCGAGCAAACTACTAAAAATATTTAGCCCATATTAGTGTTTTTTGGGATGTTTCAGTGCACGATATTTCTAAAATTGTAATTTGAAAAGAGTCAAATGTATACGATCTTACCTCTACATGTTGAAGGACAATTTCATGTTTTGAACGAGTGAAGTTGAGAAATTACCATGCATGAGAAATTGAGAATTCATATTAAAAAAAAAAATACCCTTGAGATAATAGAGCTGCTTTCTTGCTTTACATTATATTAAAAAAATAAATAAATAAAATAAAATAATAATAATAATCAAGTACGTTGTACCTATAGTAAAATAATTATTTTGATTGAACACACCATCTTCCATCCTTGACATTATGCATATACCACACTTAAATTATGCAGATTTATGAATATAACCAACCATGCATAATGAGGAGATTAAGAACCTTTTCTTTCTCGCAATACTGTCTTTGGAACATTTATGAACAGGAAAGATATGCATATATGACTAAGACAATATAATTATATATATATATATATATATATATACAGAAAAGAAGAAAAAGAGAAGGCAATAATGTGACGAAACTAAAGTTAAATACTTAAAATAATCATCAAACACAAGTTGGAGAAAAATCTACAGTATTATTGATAAATGATTGAAGATGTTCGACACTACATGCATTATTATTATAGAAAAAATAAGAAAAAACAAGAACAGCCCAAAATGGCATTTATCTGGAAAAGTCAGGAATAAAAAAGAAAAAGAGAGAAGCTAATCACTAAAAATAGATAAATACCAAAAATCAGATCAACTCGAGTCTAGATTAAACACTAACAAAAATTATGAAAATTTGGATCCTAAAAACCAAACAAATGTAATTTGGCTGAAAAACAACTTATCTCACACAACATATGAGTGTTTATAATTGACTTGATTTTCATTGTGAGTCTCTAAAAATTGAAACGGGCTCGTCCAAATTGCCTCGAATTTTCGAGATCTAAATAGTGTTCATATAATTATTGGTAATCCATAGTGCATCAGCATGAATAGGCTCTATTCAAGCAAAGTGGTTCAAACATCTAAAGTGGTCCTAATGCTGATCGAACAACAATCAACAAAACGTGACAGAGTTAGCTGGGAATTCTTTTCAAGCTGGTTATGGCCAAAGCTAATCACTTCATGATTCTATTATAACCATATTTAATACTTAAAATGACATTATTGGATAAAAGTGTCATTCAGTGATGAGATGATTGACACAGAAAGGGACCCACAAAAATAGATTCTGAATTTTTCAAGGTAAAAAGTCTATACCCACAGTTATTATACTGTTTATATATGGTAAAAGATAAAATAAAAAATACTACTAATAAAAAGTACAATAGGAAACATTCCAAGTCTTTAAAGAAAGTTGAGATTATGAATATTGTAAATGAAATCCAGTACTTAGTGGGACATTTTGGATTAAAAAGTTGATAAAGACCCTAAATGAATGTTAATTAAAGAGCTAGGTTGCTATAATGATCACAATTCGTGGCATTCTTGCTTTGGCTGCAATTAAAAAGTGATCCTCATTCAACTTGACTTTTGGTTGCTTTGGCTTTGGATTCTTCTATCTCTTTCTGTTTAGTTTTCTTTTAATTTGCTCCACCCAAAAACAAAAAAAAAAACCTTTACTTGAAGAATGACTTTTCAACAACATTGATAAAATAATTAAACTACAGCTCGAGTAAATATTGGTTGGGTCGGACATTATTGGTATTGTCCACTCAATCAAAATTCACCATTCTAGTTGATTGAGAAAAGGTTTTATAATTGGGTGGAATCAATATTTGGATAATTGGATGGTGTATTTTGATTGGATACTGTATCTAAAGTTATTAATGCACTAATTAGTTACCTCATTTTAACAGTGATAAGTGGTGGGAAACATAAGATATTAATTAAGAACCATAAGTTTATTCATTAATATATATATATATACACACACACATGTTTGGCATAAAATTCTTGGTGTTTGGTCTTGAATATATGCTGGTGTGTCAGGATTTACCGTGAATTCAATGAAGAAATATGAGACAATTTTAGAAGAAAAAATGGAATTTTTATGCCTCGTAACTAGGACTTTAGCAATGAAGGAGAATATGGTAGAAAATACAAACAAAGCTGAAAATCTGAGATTTTATTGACTAATCGAAAACCGGAATCAAACTATGTTGAAAATTACACTATGTTCCAAGAACTGAAATTAAAATGCACTGAAATTACACTATCATATTCAGGTCATGCTGCGAACATCAGCGGTTGGGTTGCTCTTCGTTGTCCTGGGAGCTCGGCTTCAAATATTCTCACTTCTAACTTTTAATCTAATATTCTTGTCCTGAAAACATAAAATAAATAAAAAATAAAAAATCAGGTAGTGCATCAATTGGGAATACACAACTATTGTTAAGGTTTGGTAAGCCATCATTCATCATATTTTGGACATAGCCCACTACCAATTTGTTTTTATGGCATGTATTGACAGGGTACCAATTGCAAATGGATCACAAAGTCAAGCCCATCATAAAAAATACAAAGATGATTTTAAAATAGATGTCCAAGAGGCCCAAAATCAGCTAGAAAGTTGAGTTCTAACAGCGAGTCATTCCCTAAATTCAATTTCTCATGATTGGATTTGGCCTTACTTCTTCCTAACCCAGAGCTGGTGTAGGTTATTATAAAGGGTTAAAACCAGCCATGTGAGAAGAGAACCCAAAAGAAAGAATTAACAAAAAAAAAAAAAAAAAATAGGTCACCATTATATTAGTTGGAGCAGTTGTGATCAAGATTACATAGTAGAATCAATTATCGTATGCGCACAATAAGTGCAAAATGCACTGATACACATAGGGACGGATCCAGAAACATAAAGGGGGGCAATGTGAAATTTTTGACTAATTTTAGGAGGGGGAGGGGGTGATATTAGGGTATAATACTAAAAAAAAATTTAGTTGCCCCCACTGGGCACACAATAGATCTGTGCCTGGATATACATCTTTCTACAACATAATGCAATAAAGATAAATTTTTAGAACTGAACATTCATAATAACATGTAAGAAGAGGTAATATATAATGAACATAATTCAATTTTTTTTTGGTGAATAATTTTTATTGAATTTTCTAAGACCATCTAAGACAAGTAGTGTAATATTTATAAGTAGTTAAAATAAATACGAGTTTTCAGACACGGGAAGCAATCCAACCATTCGAGTAACATGACACTTGCATTGTTACTCTTATATTGTGAATTGGAGGATGGCTTAACAAAAAAAAAAAAAAAAGTGAGAAAGAAAAAGCGAAATTGAGAAGACAAATGGGTTGTTGCGTGTTGGCTGTCAAGACTCATTTTGTCTTAAGGACTGGAGAAGAGGAGATCGTTGAAGAAGAAGAGCAAAGGAAGAGTAATTCATAAGTCCCATTTTGTCTATAGAACTAGAGAAGAGTAAATTGCTGAAGAAAACAAAAGCAAAGAGAGAGAAATTTAAAACAACCATCTTTGCTGATTGTTTTTATTTATTTCTTTTGTAGTAACTAAGATTCCGTTGCCAAATCGGCTAATTCTAAGGGAAAACCGGCCGATTCAAGGCCGCAACGCCATTACAAACATAATATCGATGGATTTCATAAAAACGGACTAATTATGATATGAGTATCAACACTCACCGGTATACTGGTGAGTATCAGTATTAGTGCCCCAAATTCATTATGAACTGATTGATTTGCCGAATTCAAAGTTAGCCCACCTCATTCAGAAATGCTGAATACCCCTTGTGCTGAACCATGTATGTGATTTAAAGTGTCAACATCTATTAAAGAGATTCTAACCTATTAAATGGCACCCACATAAAAAAAATAATAAATAAATAAATAAATATGAAGCCCATGTAACAATCACTAGTATTTCATCATGTTTATATGAAGCCCAAATCTACAGTCCTTAACAATAATTTTCCCATCATTCTTGGTGATAACTGATTAAAAAAAATTTCCTGGCAACTTTCAGTGTGCATTATAGTTACGGTGTTTATTGTAGTATGCATCAAAATATGCAGCATGCTTGATAAAATTTCGTCTACAAGGATAAATTTGCCAAAAGATTAAATTGTTACATATTTACATGAAGTGATGTAGTAGCATAGACCGCAATTAATTAGAATTTCAGTCTCTACCATTGGTGGATTCCACAAGATTGTTTAAAATTGTTGACCAATTAAGTTATTTCCAATGCGATCAATTCTAAGGTTTGGACTCTCCTTGAGCATAAACAATTTTTTAGAATCACGTCTTTGTGTGAAAGGTTGAACTTTACCCAGTCTATGTGGAAGGGGCACTTTGTACGATGTCTTAAATATTTATGCTTAGTATATATAAAGTTATTAATGCACTAATTAGTTACCTCATTTTAACAATGATAAGTGGTGGGAAACATAAGATATTAATTAAGAACCATAAGTTTATTCATTAATACACACACACACACATGTTTGGCATAAAATTCTTGGTGTTTGGTCTTGAATATATGCTGGTGTGTCAGGATTCACTGCGAATTCAATGAAGAAAGATGAGACAATTTTAGAAGAAAAAATGGAATTTTTATGCCTCGTAACTAGGACTTTAACAATGAAGGAGAATAGGGTAGAAAACACAAACAAAGTTGAAAATCTGATATTTTATTGACTTATCGAAAACTAGAATCAAACTGATGTTGCAAATTACACTATGTTCCAAGAACTGAAATTAAAATGCACAAAAATTACACTATCATATTCAGGTCATGCTGCGAACGTCAGTGGTTGGGTTGCTCTTCGTTGTCCTAGGGAGCTCGGCTTCAAATATTCCCACTTCTAACTTTTATATAATATTCTAAAAAATAAAAAAATAAAAAATCAGGTAGTGCATCAATAGGGGATACACAACTATAGTTAAGGTTTGGTAAGCTATCATTCATCATATTTTGGACATAGCCCACTACCACTTTGTTTTTATGGCATGTATTGACAGGGTACCAAATGCAAATGGATCACAAAGTCAAGCCCATCATATAAAAATACAAAGAGGATTTTCAAATAAATGGCCAAGAGGCCCAAAATCAGCTAGAAAGTTGAGTTCTAACAGCAAGTCATTCCCTAAATTCAATTTCTCATGATTGGATTTGGCCTTACTTCTTCCTAACCCAGAGCCTGTGTAGGTTATTATAAAGGGTTAAAACCAGCCATGTAAGAAGAGCACCCAAAAGAAAGAATTTTTTTTTCAAAAAAAAATAGGTCACCATTATATTAGTTGGAGCAATGGTGATCAAGGTTCGCGGTTGTGGTATCAGTCATGGACGCCGTATAATGGAATCAGACATGTATCAACGTTATATAGTAGAATCGATTATCGCATGCGCTCAATAAGTGCAAAATGCACTGATACACACAGGGACGTATCCAGAAACATAAATTAGGGGGGCAATGTGAAATTTTTGACTAATTTCAGGGGGGGCAATAGTATAATTTTATAGATATATATATATATATATATATATATATATATATATATATATATCAAAATTCTAAAAATATTAGTATATAATACTAAAAAAAAAATTTAGTTGCCCCCCCTGGGCACACAAGGGATCTGTGCTTGGATACACATCTTTCTACAACATAATTCAATAAAGATAAATTTTTAGAACTGAACATTCATAATAACATGTAAGAAGAGGTAATATATAATGAACATAATTCAATTTTTTTTTGGTGAATAGTTTTTATTGAATTTTCTAAGACCATCTACGACAAGTGGTGATATATTTATAAGTAGTTAATATAAATATAATAAATACGAGCTTTTAGACACGGGAAGCAACCCAACCATTCGAGTAACACCAGACTTGCATTGTTACTCTTATTAAAAAGTATGATAATAATTTTTAAAATAAATTATATTATATTTAAATATTAAAATTAATTTTTTCATGAGAATTGGAGGATGGTTTAGCCAAAAAAAAAAAAAAAAAAAAAAAAGGGGAGAGAAATTGAGAAGACAAATGGGTTGTTGCTTGTTGGCTGTCAAGACTCATCTTGTCTTAAGGACTGGAGAAGAGGAGATCGTTGAAGAAGAAGAGCAATGGAAGAGTAATTCATAAGTCCCATTTTGTCTATAGAACTAGAGAAGAGTAAATTGCTGAAGAAAACAAAAGCAAAGAAAGAGAAATTTAAAACAACTATCTTTGCTGATTGTTTTTATTTATTTCTTTTGTACTACGTAACTAAGATTCCGTAGCCGAAATGGCTAATTCTGGGAGAAAATCGGCCGGTTCAAGGCCATAATGCCATTACAAGCATAATATCAGTGAATTTCATAAGAACAGGCTAATTAAGATGTGAGTATCAACACTCACCAGTATACTGGTGAGTATCGGCATTGGTGTCCTAAATTCATTATGAACTGAACGATTTGCCAAACCAAAGGCGGATCTAGCCAAATTTATTTTATTTTTTTTACCAAATTAGGAATGGTAGCCCACTCCAAATTAGCTCAATCCAAAGTTAGCCCACCTCATTCAGAAATGCTGAATACCCCTTGTGTCGAACCATGTATGTGATTTATAGTGTCAACATCTATTAAAGAGATTCTAACCTATTAAATGGCACCCACATAAAAATAATAATAAATAAATAATTATGAAGCCCATGTAACAATTACTAGTATTTCATCATGTTTATATGAAGCCCAAATCTACAGAGTCCTTAACAATAATTTTCCCATCATTCTTGGTGATAACTGATTAAAAAAAAATTCCTGGCAACTTTCAGTGTGCATTAAGTTACGGTGTTTATTGAAGTATGCATCAAAATATGCAGCATGCTTGATAAAATTTCGTCCACAAGGATAAATTTGCCAAACGATTAAATTGCTACAAACTTACACGAAGTGTAGTAGCAGCATAGACTGCAATTAATTAGAATTTCAGTCTCTACCATTGGTGGATTCCACAAGATTGTTTAAAATTGTTTTGACCAATTAAGTTATTTCCAAATGAGTAATGTTGTGGGTGACCAATCCTTAAGGTTTGGACTCTCTTTGAGTGTAAACAATTTTTTAGAATCACGCCTGCGTGTGAAAGGTTGAACTTTACCGGGCTTAAGTGGAAGGGGCATTTTGTATGGCGTCTTAAAGATTTATGCTTAGTTTGGTTGAACTAATGGAAAAATAAATCGAAGAGATAGGGGGAGGGGTGGATGAGACATCCCTAAGGAAGGGAAAGTGATTCTCCCATTTTTCGCTTGGTTGAATGAAATTGATAGTCGAAAGGAAGGATGAAGTGATTCTTTTTTTTGTTAGGTTGAATGGAAGGAAAATATATTTTTTTATATATTTTTTACCAATATGCTTTCACTGTATAAAATAATAAAAGATAGATATCAGTTTCTCTCTCCTCTCTTCCTTCAAGAAATGAGAGATGTTTCATCTCTCCAATCATCTATCCCTATCTTCTTTTCCTCCAACCAAACACAAAAAGATTCTTCCATCCTTCCTCAATTATACTCTTCAACCAAACATAGCGTTAGTCAAATCAAATTTAATCGAAAAAGATCAAGAAAAGAAGATTAACACACAAATCTGCCGCATACACAGTAAAAAATGAAAATTTTATGAATCACAATAGCCAAGAAACAGGCTTGCACCATTGGGCTACATGTCCTTTGGTTGAAGTAGTCAAGCCTCAACAATCATTTTATTTGGATGGGGTTGGGCTCATTGATGGGCCTCAATTAGGCCCTTGAAACTCTTATTTTGTTTGTCTTTGGGCTATGGTCTGACTGTCCAAGCCTGTTTGGTAGTCAGGCCCATTACTTATATAAGTTACACTGTACAGCTTTTCTTTCTTTTTATACAATTTTCTGAATATATTACCTCCATCTCATATTAATTGTCAAATTTAAAAATTTTGACTCATCACCATCTTTTATATTTTGGTCATTTGAGGTAATTTTCAGTTATATTCTTTTTATATACTTATATATTACCTATATTTCATATTAGATGTCTACTTCAGTGATTGTGAGTCAAAATTTTTGAAGTGGACAATTAATATGGGAGGGAGGTAGTATATGTGTGTGTGTGTGTGTGTGTATATGTAGCAAGAAGTGACTAATTTACTGGGAAGAAAAACGAAATGACCCAATTAAAGCTGATTTCATCATCCTAAATAAACTCCCAAATAATCCAACTCCAAGCATTGTAGCTTCTTTCTGCAGAGTTTTGACAGATGAGAAGATGATTAATGACCATCAACAAATTGCAAAAAAAAATTGGATGAATCATGAATGAGAATTAGTGTTTTTTATTTATTAAAAAAAAGGGTAAATCCGGTCACTAATTTGATACAAATATAATGTGATATCATTATGTATGGGTATGTTTCTTATTAGAGAGATCTGAGTAATGCCAAAAAAAACAAAAGGTCAGGAATAGTATAAGTGAAGCAAAGCAAAACAAACAGAAGTGGAGGTGCGGGGAATCGAACCCCGTGCCTCTCGCATGCGAAGCGAGCGCTCTACCATATGAGCTACACCCCCCTTGAGTTAGTGTCTCACAAATATATAAAAATTAATTATTATTTTCAAGATATGTCCACGTAAATAGGATTCTATGCTAAGATTTTTTTTTTGACAAGTTAATTTTACATGTCCACCGACTGAATTTTTTTTTTTTTTTTAAGTACCATATAGCAGTGATGTTTCCTTTTTTTTTTTTAAATTATATATGATAATATATCTATGAAAATTTTATATTGTCTGTCCCCTTTGAAATTATAAAAGAAAATTCCTCAATTGCCCCCTCCTCCCACCCAATTCTCTGAGTCCATTATACTCATCATTGTCAAATATCTGCACAGAGATGGAATTCCCTGATGGGATTATTATTTTTTTTCCCCCAATAATTGTCAAGATATGTGCACATAGCTAAATTATACTTGCTATATTTTTTTATAAATAAATTATACATAATAATTCTAAACTTGATTCTCAATAGTACTCTACAATGACAAAAATTTCGTGAACTAAAATTTTTCCTTTTCGGACTTGAATTAAGACATTGGGTTTGACAGGATGATAGTGGAATGTGAAAGCCATAAATCTTATTCCATCCTACTTTTTCCTTGAAATTATGAAAATGTTTAGACAAGTAAAAATTAATCTTCCATTATTGAATGCAATCAAGCAAATTCTGACTTATGCTAAATTCTTGAACTTGATTTTGAGGGGCGTGTGCAGTGAGTGAGATAGCTGAGTCACTCACTATCTCACTCACTAGCTCACTATCTTCACTTGCTGTATGCTCCGAGTGTACTATTCACTCCATTTGAATTCTAACTTGATATTCTTGATTTACAAGCCATATAGTTTCACATATATTTGATTTAGAATATTTGGTTAAGTTTTAAACGCGCCTAATGCTCCTTTTGGCTGATGTGGCATGCTGTCATTCGCTGGATGCATGCTTGTCCTTATGCGCGCGTCGCACAGGATTATCTCACCGCATCTCTATTCGCCTCCTACGATCCATACACAAATCCGATACGCAAATACATCTTATATAACTCAATAATATCTCAAATAGTCCATATATGTATAATTATACACTATAAAACGCTCACTAGTCCAATAGGGATTTAAACATTCTGTACAAACGAATACTTTGTTACACTTTGGGATGTGAAGCCCATTCAAGTTATGTACGGTACCTTTAGATTACGTGTGGAATAATTCCTTTTCCTTTAATCATAATGATTGTAGTACAATTTCATATATATATATATATATATATATATATATAGCTTGGTTGATTAGTTTCACACCACTATTGCCAAGCAGAAGTTGGATCATAATAAATAAAATTCTTTAATTAATAAAATTTAGATTACAAGACAAGATAAAAAATAAAAGAGTATAATGTTTCAACTTTTAAAAATTTTGAGATATAGTCTATTTGATAAAGTGCTTAACTTTCTAATATTCCTATGTTTGAGTCTCTTTTCTCTAATTGGTCAAGATAAAATAAAAAAATAATCAAATATTCTACACATTTTTTTATGAAAACAACTTATAGAGCATGTCATGGTGAAATTAAAGCTATGTATTGAAATTAAAATTGGAGAAAATATAGGTTAAAGTTTAAATTTTTTTTAAGTGTAATGCAAACGTAAATGATAAGTCCTATGGGTGGTAATTTTTTGTTTTGTTTTTATTAACGGGTCAATGTCTAGCGGTACCAGTTTTTTACTTCCCAAAGGAACGTCAGGGATTTAAGTCTCTAAAGAAACAAGTGTGTGTAAGTACCTATTAGGAAAAAAAAAAAAAAATAGTTTTTAATTTTCAATATGCCAGTTAAAATGAAAATAGTTCTAGGCTTCTAGCAAATAATAATATTTGCACTGATTTAAACAATGAAAGGGGGTATTATCGTAATTCTGAAAATAAAATATATATATTTTAAAAAATACTATAAAGTAAGAAATTAAAGAACTTTTTGTTTTTTTTTTGGAAGGTAAGAAATTAAAGAACTTGCTCACAAAGAAACCCAAATGGCCTTTTCTGTAAATGCACACACATAAAGCCTTCTGGAACTCTCTGCTAGCTGTGCCAAGCGTATATAGAAACCAGAGGGACTCTCTTCTTTCCGTGTCTTTATTTAAAGCCTTTACCTCTATCCCTATTATATATAATCCAAAAAATAGAGGCGAAATCGAAACCCTAAATTCAATAGGCGAAATCGAAACCCTAATTTGATTTCGAAGAAGAAAACTTGTCTGAAACTATGGCCATACTCTCTGAATACGAAGAAGAAGATCAGAGGCCTATGGAGTCATCGTCGTCAACGACGACGAAGCCTTTCAATGCCGAGTTCGATCCGTCGAACCCCCTAGGGTTCGTCAAGAACGTGTTCGAATTCGTTTCTCTAGAGTCGAATCTCTTTAGAAGCGAGTCGGTGATTAGAGACGTGACGGCGTTGGCTCGTTCGGTTAAAGAGAAGGTGGATGCGGAGGAGAGGAAGAGGAAGGAGAAGGAGCTGAAGGAGAAGGAGAAGGAGAAGGAGAAGGAGGTGAAGGCGAAGGAGTCTGTGTCCGCGTCTTCGCCGGCGGTGGCCGTCAAGGAAAAACCCAAGAAGGCGTCGGAGGAGGGCGAGAAGACGACCGGCGACAAGGAGGATGGGAAAAGTGGCCCACTAGGTTTGATTCTTGAACCTTGGAACTTTCTCAGCTCTAACATTAGATATATATTCAGTATTATATGCGCATTCCTAGTTTTTATTGTGTTATTACTGAGAAAATCAGATTAGTTTTTATTGTTTTATTACTGAGAAAATCAGATTACTTGAAAGTTGCTTTAGGGTTTATATGAATTGTGTTTATTTGATTTATGTAATTTTTATTTATTTATTTTTTTCTTCTGTCTGGTTAATTTTGAGAGAATAGGATAAGTAGGAGGGAAAGGAGAGAGTGCTATTTGTCGTTTGGGAAAGAAAGTAAAGTAGATGATAGTGTTAATTAAAAGTGAGATAAGCCCTAGTTTAACCGAGTTTTTGTGGTGTTTGCTGTCAAGTTGCGTTAGGGTTTATATATGAATTGTGTTTATTTGACTTATGTAATTTTTTTCCCCATTCTCTCTCGTTAATTTGAGAGAATAGGAGACATACATTGCCTTTCAATAACTAGGAGGGAAAGGAGAGAGTGCTATTAGCTCTTAGGGAAAGAAAGTAAATTAGATTGATTGTTTTAATTAAAAATGAGATAAGCCCTAGCTTAACAGAGTTTAATGGTGTGTGTGAAACTGTTTGTGGTGTTTGCTGTCAAGATAGTATAGTAAAGAAGGGAATTGGAAATTTTCTCTAGTTTTATTTAAATATTCAATGTAAATAAATTTTGTTTTTGGTATTGCTATTATCACACCCCAGAAGTAATAAAAAAAAGTAACCAAACTACACAAAAACACCTTTTCCCTTCCAAAAAAGAATGAAATAACAGAATTGGTTCTCAAAATCAAAACAGGATAAGCTTCTGTAGTAACAACTGGAATGTGAAAGGAAGTATGCTGTGAGAGCACTTATGGGGGACATATGTGCTTTTTGGGGGTTGTGATTATGCATCCCCAAGAAAATATTAGGTAAAGAAAAAATATTCACACCCCAAAAAGTTCTCTCACATTCTAATTCCTTCTTCTTTCCGAAAAGAAAACAAGATAAATGGAGTATTTGTCTAGTAATTCTTTGCATACTAAACAATTGTTCTAAAGGTATACCTACACCCTTTTAAGGGCCAAAATAAGTTGATTGAGAGAGTTTTTTAGGGAGTATTAAATTATTAATAGCCCTACTTTAGGGAAAAAAGAACCTTAATTTTGATCTTGTTTATTTGAATTGAATTAGAGAAGGTCTGACGAGGAAAGAAAGTGATGATATGAAAGTGAGTGCTTTTGGTTTCAAGAGAAGGCAGGATAAAAACATGAGAACTACAGTTTTTGATATTCTCTTGGGGAACTGAAATTCTCACAATTGCCCCTCAGAAACAACCTCACCTCCCACTTGTCTCTACATGCTTATTTGGTTTTGTCCTTTTGGGGCAATTGTAGAATTTTATTGTTTTGAAAGAAATGGAGTGTGAGTATATTTGGGAATGGGTTATAGTTACTTACATTTGTATTTACCATTATAATAATAATAATAATAACTATATTTGATATTGTTATATATGAATTGATTTGTGGAGCTAAGGAGTGATGTTTAAATTATAATATATAATGATAAATTAGCATGTTGTTAAATCACACAAGAGGATCTAAGTCATGTAGACTGTAAGCAAAAGTGAACAAGATGCATAACAGATCCAAGGGGCAGTAATGGATTTGAGAGGTGCATTGACCCTCCACCTTGGAGGGATGAATCTGCTTTGTTGTTGGAGAAATGCGTTAATGCTGCTGTATGATGGAGGCTCGTAGGAAGGTAGATAATGATTATTGTTTTATTTTGTGCTATATGTATTCCTTAGGGTGGGATTTTGGTAATGCAAGTGTTATTCTTGATGCCAGTAAATTGTGCCTAATCGTGGAAGTCATCAAAATTGGGATGATATCCTCAAGAGTGATAAAAATAGAATTATTATTACCTCTACTAGTAATGGAAGCTCGAGGAATTCATGTTAGATTATTTATGACTTGTCCTATGTTGAACCTGAATTAATGTGGAATATAGGAAGTGTAGGAGGTATTCTAATCCCACCTTTGATATGTGATTAGGATTCACAATGATGATAAAATGGACTTCTACTTTTTTTTTTTTTTATTATTCTGATTTGCAAATTGCATTAAATAGGATTTAAATGAATTTATGGAGGATATGATTGTGTAAAAAGAAAGGGATGTTAGTTTTATGTTTTGTGGACCACAGTGGATATGTTAGAGGCTTGAAAAGAGTGTGCAGTGGAGAGCCGAGTTAGAGATGCATGGATGGCCACTCCCTTGTGGGATGTTGCGTGCAATAGAAGAAACAAGAACAATACATATGTCGCTGAAGTGAGCATGCTAAGATTAATATAGTGGGAAAATGCAAGGAACATGATTAAAATTTAATATATTAGGGAGAAAATTGGAGTGAGAGCTTTTGGTAATAATATTAAATGAGAGCATGCTTAGGTGGTATGGACGTGTACAATTAACACTAGTAGATGTATCAATAAAAAGGGATGCTATTTAAAATGAAACGTGAGAAAAAATAGACAGAGGGTCAATAAAAAGAGGAGACAGATATAGAAAGGATTTTCATGTGGCATACCCCGTCCAATTGGTCCTTTGTATACTTGTCAGAAAAAGTGACATCTTGATTTTTTTTTTTTTTTTCTTATCCTTTTTTTTTGTTCTCCCATTGACAAAGAATACCGAACATAACATGCTGCAAAACTATTGCTTTCCGTGAACCTGTTTAGGTGTAGTTATCTTCTTTCCATTGAATCTTCATTTTTTGGTTCATTCATTTATTTGTGTCTAGTTTTAGGTTAGGATTATATCCCATCTGGACATCTTAACATCCTGTTTTAAATGTACAGTCATTGATTTCTTTTGAAGTTAGAAGACAAAATCAGTTGAGCTGCATAATTTTACCGCGCTGCAAATAGTTGAAATGAGAGAGCCAGTATGTGAACATAAATGATCGATGGTGCCTGATAGGTCTAGTTTTCCTTACGAGCGCATCATCATCATCATCCTTGTGAGCACAAGAGTCTTTTAATATGTAGTCTGAGATGGAGATTGCTCCTTCCCATGAGTATGTACATAGCTGATGATACTATTTCCTTGCATAAAACCATTATAAAGTAGGCGTGTTTCAAGTGGACTTGAGATATTGGGCAATCACCAGTTAGTTCTTTTCCATCTCATGGCTTGGCCGCTTGCTTTTTGTAAATCATAGAAGTAACCAAATCTCTAACAGCAGTAAATTAATTGAAATCACATGGCTTGCATGTAACTCAGATGTAACTGATGACTGTTTTCTTTCCCAGCCGAGTGGCAATAACTATCAGTTTCATTTGTGTTGAGATGATATTGTCACACTTGAGATGAGGACTCTTGGTTCAGGATTTTTAGCTATTGAGCTTCAGTTTGTGTGTGTGACTGAAGGAGCTTGTCTTTAATATGAAAAGTTGTTATTTTGCACAATTAACAGCTTTTCTGTTCTTTCTTTCTGTTTTGTATTGTTATCAGTTCCTTTAACAGCTTATCTGTTCTTTCTTTCTGTTTGGATTTTTATTAGCAGTTCCAAATATAGGCAATGGTCTCGATCATGATACATATTCTTGGACTCAGACTTTGCAAGAGGTCACCGTTAATGTTCCAGTCCCTCCTGGAACTAAATCTAGGTTCATTACATGCGACATAAAGAAAAAAGGTCTGAAAGTTGGCCTCAAGGGTCAGCCTCCAATCATTGATGTAAGCCTTCTTATATCCTGATATTTCCGTTGTGTTATCATTTCAAAGTTCGGCTCAATCATCTCTGTTTGTCTACTTGCAGGGGGAACTTTTCCAATCTGTCAAAGTTGATGATTGCTTCTGGAGCTTAGGTATGTTCAAACACTAATAAAGCAATAATACTGCACACAGCACCTATATAGTTGAATAGGCTGTACTTGTATGCATGTTAATAGCTGCTAATGGTTTGAGAAAAATTAAGTGGTATTCCCTGAGTAACACAGTGAACCCTCTTATTTAGTGAATCCATCCAATTGGGTGCTTTGTGCGCATCGATTTTCAGAGACTTGTCAGTGGTAGTGATGCAGATATGTTACCGTTCTACATTTATGAAAAATTGTGTTTTGCAGAGGATCAGAAATCCATCTCTATTCTTCTGACAAAGCATAACCAAATGGAGTGGTGGAAGAGTCTGGTTAAAGGGGGTCCTGAGATTGATACTCAGAAGGTAGAACCCGAAACCAGCAAGCTATCTGATCTGGACCCAGAAACACGGTCAACGGTTGAGAAGATGATGGTAAGATGCTAATGCTTTCCTAATGTTTTCACTCTTGGCCTACCCCACTTAAGCTGCATTGTTGTCTAAAATTTTGTGCATGTGTTTATTGCGTTGATGTGCCTTCCTTTTCAGTTTGATCAGCGACAGAAGTCCATGGGTCTTCCTTCAAGTGATGAGGTGCAGAAACAAGATATTCTCAAGAAATTCATGGCTGAGGTGAGCACTTGAACCCCTGGCGCTCTTGTATATCTATCTCGAGATGACATGTCGATATGTGTCCTTCACCTAAGTCAGTTAACTAATCTTTCTTGTATTTGAATTAATGCAGCACCCGGAGATGGACTTTTCGAGGGCAAAGCTAGCTTGATTGGAGGAGTAGTTTACTTGGAGAATCTACATCTGAAAAGCATGGGAGGAAGTGTGTGTGTGTCGTTTTAAGAGAGCTTTTGTTTGGCCTCCGGACTTCCTTGTCTATCTTAAACATGGTGGTCTGGTGTCTATTATGCTTCCTTGTGGATTTTCTCTCTTTTGGATTTGACATTATTAACTTGGTTGATCCATTTCATATACTAAATGAATTAGGTTTATTTTAGTTTTATTTTGCTTACATTGGCCTCCTGATGAAAATGTTCTAAATTTGCACTGTTTTTGGCATATATTCCTGACTTAACAACCCAATGCATCAAAAATTCCCTTCACCACCCAATAATTAAAAATAATAGAACATTATTGCTATACACTATTGCTTTATGTATTTGCTAAACATTCGTTTTAGTTTTATACATGGACATAGCTAATAATTAAGATGTACTCGGTGTGTGGCCTGTTGAATGTATGTTTGATGTTGAAGTTGAGAGATTAGATTTGGTGCTCAAAATTGGAATCAAATGTGGCAGTAACCAGATTTTTTTTTTTGTTTTGGTACATGAAAATTGAATTATAAGTGTGTTAAAATAGTGAACTCATTGTGTTGTTTGGTAAAGAATAGAAGATTATATAGCAAAATAGATAGTAACACCAGAAACAATTGCTACAACCACAACAATGATTATTTAGCAAAATAAATAATAGGGCGAACTGCATTAAACCACCCTTTTCACTCTACGACTCGCCTCCTCAACTGAAAGTTAGTTGAAAAGGAGACCGCACATACTCTTTTTCTTGCTCAACTTATTTTATTTATCCATTATATATATATATATTATATATCATTATAATATTATATATAATTTGTATCATAATATAATGGTATATATAATATGTACCATTAAATATTATTTATATTATATTTACATTTCCATTTAGCCTTTAGACGTTTATAAATTTGATTTTTCCTTAAAATTTAAAAAATAAAAATAATAATTAAAAAAATAATAATTAATGGGTCCACGGGTCATAACGGATTGATCCTATATATTTTTGATCAATCCATTTTTAGCCTGTTCAAAATGGGTTAAATACGAGTCTTGACTATGTTTGACTCGTCCACTTTCAACCAAGTCCAAACCCGACCCAACTTACCCATTTGTCACCCCTAGTTCTAGGGAATATATTTCATTCAAACACATATCCAGTGTGCTTCAAAAGAGATTCGACATCTTGACCTTTCATAAGAATATAAATCAATTGAGTGATGAACGATTTCTCAATTTGAGCATATGTTACAAATAAATTAATAAAAATAATTAAGTTTAACTTGAAACGGATAGAATTCCATTGGATAACTTAAGATTCAGATGATTATACAAAAGAATTTTTCAATTTATGATCAACACTTAAAATTTGAGCATTTAAAATTCAATTTACTGGGTGAGTGCATGTTTATCCATACGCAATATATGAATTGAGTCCAAATTTTTTTATTTATATCCTAATTTTTTCGAATTTCAAAAATTCATATCTTATAAACCATATAAAAATTTAGAGACTTATTCATTTGCATATGAAGTATAACATATAAAAAATTTTGCACCAACAAAGATCGATTTCATAAGATATCATATTTTGCGTCAAAGTGCTTTCATTTTTTTATAGACTCGCCATTTAAAAAAAAAATTCAAAATGAATATTCAGTCTCTATTGGGGCTAATTTTTTTTATATGTTATGCTCCATATGTAAATGAATAATTTTGAAAATTTTCTTGCAAATAACCCTAATATTTTTATATTACTTATTTCTCTCTGGGTATGACGTTTTGTTAAACAAATCTTATATTTCTAGAATTTTTGTTTTATAAGCTTTCCGTGTTGCAATATTTCGGCTTGTGAGATATGAAATTTTGAAATTCGAAACAATTAGAATTTAAATAAAAGAATATTTTGGTTCAAATATTACTCTTTTATCCCTAGATGATTGACGGGGATTCTTTGATAAAAAAAAAGTAAACAATATATTTATTGAAAAAAATTACAAGTCGATAAGATTTTTTTTGTACTTTATCCTATTAATATTATCTAATGACTGTTATGTAATGCAAATTCACAACATTGTCTTTTTAGTTTTAATCAAGGGACATTTTATTATTATTATTATTATATTTTTTCTTCTAATTTTAGATTGAAACACAATGATAGTAAGATAAGTCCCATCCACTGAATCAATTGACGGGGTTGAAGTAAATTAGAATGGAACCAAACCATCAAACTAATAAAATCAAATCAAACCTTGGAAAAACGGTTGGTTCCATATATAATTATATATATATATATATATATATATATATATATATTCATGATTATATATGTTAATATGTTATAATATATAGTTAGACTAATCTTATTATTCTATTATTTATATTATATAAAATATTTGAATATAATTTATCTAACGAAATGGTTCAGATTGATTGGTCTTATAGGACTCTAAAGTATAAACCAATTCTTTATAAACAGTTTATTTATTATTATTATTATTTTTTATAGAATTGAAACTGAATTGAACCATGAAAACATCGAACGGAACTAACCTATCCAATTCAACTGATTTTTTTATGCACCCAAAAGTAAAATTGCCCATTATTAGATTAGTTAGTTTTAGGAAAATGTATAAAAAAAAATACCAGGACACATATATTATTATTTTATTATCATAATAATAAAATAAAACACACAACTGATAATTCTTGTATCATTCAAAATAAAACGAAAAACTCACCAATATATATATACACACACTTCTGATATCAGTTTTGTCGGTACACATGGTAAATTCGTTGAATAATTTATCATAAAAAAGATCATTGTGATTGAGTTCATCTCAAGTGATAAATAACGTTAAACTTAATTTGTTTAATTTATGATGATATCAAACATAAAATTTGATTGTCCAGCAGAAATTGGACTTCCCGAGGTGTCTAAGTTTTGCCCATTTAATCAATGTTGTTGCAGTCACTTCCATTCCATGGGCTGTTATTTTCGGCTTTGTTAGAGCATCTCTGATGCTCTCTCAAAGCGCTTTTCAAAGTCAAAATACACGTCAATAAGCTCTTAAAAGATCTTTTATATTTTAAGATTGTCAAAAGTATTGCCATATATAAGAGCTCTCCAAATTATTTGAGAGGTCTCTTTTTTCTCATATGGTACCGTTTCTCAAAATATAGTAGGTGGATGAAAATAATGCAATCCAAATAGCATTTTGGATTAAATACACTATTGAAACACAATTGCTAAAATATAACATTTTGATACTGTATCTCCTCTCAAAATATAACTTCAGCTTAAAAAAATAACATTTTGTATTGGAGTTATTGGACATGTTTTGCTCGGACAATTTTTAAACCCTAGACACCAAGCCCCACCACTTCGATCCCTCACATGGTTCTAGTCTCAGTTATTGAATGGGCTAAAACATTGATTATTTTAAATAAATAAATTGAATGATCAATTAAGTGTTTTTATACCACAATTTGACTACTTATTATACCAAAAAAAAAATTGTATAATTTGAAATAAGATAGAATTTCAAATGAGGTGGATTTCAATGAATACTGAGGACTTAAAATTCAAATAAAGTATACTAGTTCGGGGGTGGCAAATTATGATACGATCCGTTAATACGACTCGAACACGATACGAGATAAATGGGTTTTGATTAACCTTAAACGGATTCGGGTCATAAACGGCTTGATACGATTAATCCGTTTACTTAACCATATCGGGTTAGGGTTGATATGTTCAACCCGTGTAACTCGTTTATATACATTTAACTCAATATGTCATAATCGTAAATATGACTTGTTTATCTGTTTAAATCCAATTATTATAGACAGTTAAGTCATTTCAACATAAACCTCGACTAGACCTTATGATTTTTCTTCTTATTTTGAATATTTGGGTTAATTGTGACAAATTTTTTTTTAATATTTATTATTTGATTGAATATTAAATGTCTTATTTTGATAAATAGGTCATTAAATGATTTAACACGCTAACCTGTTTAATAAACAGGTCGGGTTAGTGTTGAAGATTCTTGATACGACTATTAAATGGGTCGAGTTTGAATTTACATATTTAGTAGAATATTCTACATTGATATGACACGCTTATGACCCATGAACACGAATTGTGACTCCTGTACTAGATAAACAACTTCTCAACATACAATTTATGTACTGAAAATTCCAATTTTGCATATGCACACATGCAGATGGACCAATATATAAATGGAGTGCAATGATGAACTTTAAAGGATATTTTGTTGTCATTAAAACATTAATTGAAGTTTTTATTGTAGAAAATGTTTACTCATTAATCAATAAAAAGGAGTTTAGAGAATTCATATTCTTTAAATTCAACCTATTTTTATAACTTAAGGTTTCAATGAAATTAAGCGCCTTAAGGCGAACGCTTCTTGGATGTGAAAAAGTGTCACTACCACTTATAGAGGATTGGGAATGGTTGATTGTTGGAGGTGTTTGGAATGGTTCAGTTGGAGTTGTTGTTTGATAACTGTTTATATGTCTAACAACTCTACTCTGTATTATTAACTAAAGGTGGAATCCACAAAATTGTGTGTATATTTTTTGGGATTTTCTTTGGTATCAATGAGATTACTGTAATGTAATTCAGACAAAGATTTTTTATTATTTTTTTTTTCTTGCAATGTACCCAAGGAACTGTGAGTCTGAAATCAAGTGTAATGAAAGAGGACGAGAAGAAGATCGAATTCGAATTGCCAATCAACCAAGAGATTGAATTGCCACGGGAAGCTGTGATCTTCATATTGGGAGAGAGTGGGGAAGACGCATGCATAGAGATGGTAAGGAGAGGTGAGAATGGTTAAAAAAAAAAGTATCATTCAATTAAAGAATTGTGATAAGGGCAATATTGGAAGGGAAAATGACAAAATTGGAATTTTAAAATTATTTTATGTTTGAAAAGTTTAGAATGGTGTATTTGCACATGTTTTTTAAAGAATGGTTAATTACAGCGACATTCCTTATTGTTTGTTTTATTGATATGAGATTAAACTGATCTATTTTTCAACAATGACACCACCACTTATGAGCTTTTTGCCGTAAAAAAAGCTATAAAATGTCTAAATTGCTTTTATTATTTAATGAATTTTTAATATAAAGTTTCAGACCTTCTAAATTACTTAAATGCCCATCATCATCAAAGTCTTGAAACCATCTCCATATCAATACGGTATTAGAATTTGCAAGCAATTCTGGAACCTAACAGTTGACGCAAATCCAAATATGCATATAATATATATGTGTATATATAAATATATATGAATTTTCAGAACTATATATATAGTTCTTATGAAAAATAGTAAGAAAAATTGAAAATAAATACAATAATTCTTATGAAAAATATATATTTTATATATTAAAAAATAGATCAAAAAACGATAATGTTCTCATATATCAAATCAAGTTTTTACAGGGAATAAAAATTAAAAATTACCTGTAAATAGAGTTTCTTATCTCAAAGAGATTCTTCTTGTTCTATGTATTCTCTTAACTGATTTTTTATCTATATTTGTTAAAAAAATGAGGAATTGGACCCCCTCTCAGATTTCTGCAATTTCCTTACTAGATCTCAAAGAGACCAAACATACCACCCCGTGTTGAGAGGAAGTGGAAGTGGTTGAAGAGTAGTAAAAATTGATTACATATCACATATGGATTGAGCTGATAAGAAGAGGAGGAGTAGTACTATAGATTAGGCTAGATTAGACTGATAGGAAGAAAAAGAGTAATACTAAAAATTAGTTACATATAGATTGGGCTGATAAGAGTAGTAATACTGATTTTTTTAAAAAAAAAATTGGACCTGGGCTATAACTCAAGTTAGTTCAATAAAAGCTTCGTCCATGTTCTGGAGGTATTATTGTAATAATAGCATGATTCCCTCAATATTTTTATAATAGGCCTTTCCCAATTGTTACTAAAGAAAGCAACATGATTAATATAATGAAATTTATACTAATAACCAAATACGTAAATCTTCCTCGAGTCTTCTCATCTTTAGTAGCTTGAGGTGCAAATGTTGTGATATCAGTTCCTGGACGACCTTTGATTTCTTTTCTTGTACAAATGTTGTAATTACGATTTTGTCTTTGACCTTATTGTCACCGGTGAAAAGGCAATTTTTTTTATTTTTATTTTTTATTTGATGTAATGTTGCACTTCTAGCAAAAGGAATTGCTGTCTATCGGTATTATTGTTTATCACGGGCCTGCTTCAGAACAATAGGTCTAAACATCAAAGCTCGTACTTAAGAATTATAGTTCATAAACTGTTTTTTGAAATCAGAATGTTTCAATTTTCATAATTAAATAATTTCAAACTGATTAGTGGTCAGTTTCACATGTGTGACCAATTTCAACAACTCAAAATAGAAATTTTTAACCTTTAGTAAAGATGATTATTAAGGTTAAAATAGTAATTTTAATTTTAAATAGTAAATAAAATGACAAGTCAAAGGGTATTAAAGTCAATTTGCTTTCTGGGGTAGGATGTTATTATTAACTTTACCAGAGGTCATTGTTTGAAAATAGAGTAATTTCTGGGGTAGGATGTTATTATTAACTTTACCAGAGGTCATTGTTTGAAAATAGAGTACATTAAGTTAAATGCTTTTTTACAAAAGGTGTAAAAAGTCGAAGCCTGGCACTCTCAAAATTCACCAGAGACACTAACTACTGGGCTATCGAAACATCTGCAGACTGCTACCATTTATATATGCATTCTCTTTGCTAATGAACTGTTAGGATGAATTTTAATCGATAAAATATAACTCTCCAATAACTACTAAAATATTTTCATAGTTACAAACTTTACATAACTCTATAATCTTTTAAAAATCTTTATTTTATGCAAAATCTCTACAAATTCTTTGATATTTGATATTATACAAATTCACTGCAACTATGCAACGGAAAAATTATTTTCCTTTGTTTTTAACTATATTATAGCATCAATTCTGAAGAACAAAGATAATAAATACTGAAAATCTTAAAGTTGAGTAAGATGGTAGCTCCAAATAGAAGTACCAAGCTGATTATACACTTTCATGCTAGCATTAAGAGAGGATTGTTTCCCTTCATTGATGAACAAGCCACAAGTTCACGAAAACATTGGTTTGAACCTTCATTTACTGTAATGGAAATATTACCAAATATATATATATATATGATAAATTGCGGATGGGACTAGTATTGCTTTCTTAATTAAATGGAATGCACAGTTACTCCTTTTAAGGGTGCTTTTTCTTAATTAAAATAAAAATAAAAATAACAATAAATAAATAATTCCTATAGAATGTGTAAATACCAAATTGAACAAATAACAATATTTTGTCAATTTGAATACTGAAATACATAAAATGCCATAAAGAAAAAATAAAAATAAAAAACACGAACTTTAGTTTAAAGGGTATATTAAGGGTATTTTGAAATTTTTATAAAAAAAAATTAGTCAAAATTGACCATCAACAGATATTAAAACCCAATTTGCACATATTTTTCAATGTTAGAATTTATATACACATACAAAATAGCATAATTATTTTTTACACTTTATTATTATTTATATATATATATATATATATATATAGGAGGAGGATTTTTTGCCCGTTACCTTTACACCAATTGACATCAGTCGTTTATTTATTATTATTATTATTTTTTTTTTTTTTGCCACCTTTTACGTCTAGAGCCTAGAGAACTATTTCGGTGGGAGTGCTCTAAAAAGGAAACCACGGGAGTTCGATCCGGATGGAGTGTTCCATGATATACATATTTGGTATACTCACATACCTATCCACTGTTAATTCAAAAGAGATTTGAAATCACGACATTTCAATAAGAAGAGAGACACCATTTGGACTAAGCATTGGTTGTTTTGAACAAATCAATTTAATGATTAATTAATTGCATTTGGGTAACACTTGCTTCACACTCCATTATGAAATTCCTTCATAGTTATGTGGTGTAATCAAATGTTGATACGTGTTTATAAGAATAAAAAATTACTAATGGATCCACCGGAGTTGAAAGTAGGGTTTTTCCTCTCCCCCATATGTGACTTTGATCGAGATCATCAATCATGACGATGCATCGTCTTCTCAACCATTATTAATGGCATCTCCTCTACTTCAAACACAACTCTTTTCTCTTCCAATTTCTCTTCCAAAAATGGAGGAGTAAATATTAGATGTGCCAAAGACGTTATGTCAGTAGTGTACTTACTCAATAATAATGTGTTATTTCAAAAAAAGTTGATCCACCTACTTATAAAATTACTAATAACAAAATAATAAATTATGTTTTACTGAGTGGGTACACTTATGATACAACGTGCCTGACGCACTTAATATTTACTCAAAATGGGGACCAAGAAATTGTCATCCAATGAAGAATTTCCAATTCTCTCAGTTATACATAATTATTTTCCGATTTGATGGCTTCTTCGTCCCTCTGATTTGCGGCCCACTTATCCCTTTGGAATCCAAACTAGTTTTGAATCGACACTGCCGGATTCTTACACTGTTGACCGTTCAATTTCTTAATTCAGGACTTTCCGACCGGAGTCCAATATCCCCAACAAATCTTCCCAATTGTATATATATATACAAGTTCATATATGCCCAGAGGTAATGATAATTGTACTGTTTGTTCAGGGTTCTATCTGATATCATAGTTGTGGTATAATGATTTACACGTTATAAGATTGAATTTTATTATGAATTTTGGGAATTTTATTATGAATTTTGGGAATTTAAATCAAAATTGATCTTAATTTGGTTAAATTTGAACCTAATTTGGTTGAATTCGTATGGACTTTGCTTCTTTTTTCATTTTTCTTTTTTAATTTAAGAGAGA
Source organism: Cornus florida (assembly GCF_030987335.1). Lineage (NCBI taxonomy): Eukaryota > Viridiplantae > Streptophyta > Magnoliopsida > Cornales > Cornaceae > Cornus > Cornus florida. The sequence continues at coordinate 47,792,163 of NW_026775578.1, forward strand.
GATGATTTGTTCGGTATGTGTTAGTGGCTTGTATTTTGTTCCTCACTATAGAGACGAGATAAATATAAAGTTTGTAAAAAGATAGAGAGGAAGATTAGGGTTTCAGAGAGGTAATGGAAATTTTACATGGAGAGAGGGTAGAGAAAGGACAACGCTCTTCTGGACCGGGTTCCCCGCAAAAAGGTATGATTAATTCATCAAGATTTTAAAAAAAATCTTTTAGACATGTCAGGTAAATGATGTGTGTTTTCTTCACTTATAAATCAGAACGAATCATTCTATGATAGGGTTATATTGATGGTGTCGAACTTTAAATTGGGATGGCAATTTACTCTAACTCGGCGGGTTTCCGCCCCGCCCCCGCCCCTAATGGGTGAATTTAGTGCCATTAAATGGGTTTGGGACGAGTATAGTAAAATAATTGAAAATCCGAAGCGGGTTTAAGGCGAGGGCAGATTTAGTGATGACCCCGCCCCGATTATATATGCATCTCTTAAATTTTTATTTTTATTTTTTTTTATATATAAAATATATACTTTATATTTTTAAGACTCTTGTTACTTTACTGGAAGTGTCTGTTAATATATTAATATTTAATACTTAGTAATTTAAAAATTATGTCAACTTATTTATCAGTCCAATTTGAGCACATTGGACTAGTATTTTTTTTACAACATATTAAAAGTAGCATAACCCAACCGACCCCCGCTACACCCTGCAATTAAATGGAGTACGTGGGACAGAGTTGGTATTTTATCCACCGGAGTTTTGGTGGAGATGGTATAAAAATTAAAAACCCATTCCGTAGTAGGGGCGGAGTTGGTATGATAGATTTTCTAACGGGGCGGAGTAGGATTTAGCCAAACCCGCCCCCACTCCGCCCCATTGCCATCCCTAACTTTCAGGACTGTGTGGTATTGCTAAGTGTGAGGCTAATTCCAATTGAATTCGAATGATAAGATTGATTGGTGTTTTTCTACTTCTAAATTGTAAAGAAATTAAAGAAACCTGAAATTAAGCTAAATTAAGAGAGAATCGATATCAAGAGAATGGGGCTTAGGGAATTGATTTCACCATTAACCTACTAACAATGGTCAATCATATTAATTCTGGAAAAATTCATCACATGTGCACTATAGATCATGTGGCTACAAGCTCATGATGATTATGTCAAGAAGTTAAATATATTAATAACTAATAAGCATAACTTATGTTCAGTTTGTACGAATTATGTACCTAACTATTCTAATTTTAGGGTGTAGGTACAACCCGTCTTTCCTAGGCACGAATTATCAAATTACTTGCTAACATAAACAATGAATACTACTGCATAACACTCATTCCCATGATCACAGAAAATAAGAACGATGTGAATTTAATCAAACAAAATAAATTTCTAAGACAAGTCAAAGATTTTATTAAAATCAAGTGTAAACTTTAAAACTCAATTGCAATCGGTACAACTGAAGCAATTCTCATGATTATGCGATTCATACACATATATAAATTTCCCGAAAGTAAATAAAATCAAATCATGTTACTTGACTAAGGTTGCATCAATTCCCTAAGAAGGGGGTTTAGCTACTCATAGAGAAAGAAGATGGCATCATCGTTGAGGAATACACCATCTCCATGACTGCAAATTGATCGAAATCACCTTCTCCAAGCTTCAACAATGGAGTCGAACCCTAAACCGCCAAAACCTTTTCTTTGTGTCTTATCCTCCTCTTTTACAGTGAAGGCCAAGTCATATCCCCCTTCGGATGGGCTTTACAGCTTTCGGGGATCATTAAGCCCATAAGGAAACAAAAAATGAGTGAATTACAGCTCACTTTATGCTCAAGCTCTATAAGTGAAAGCTCAAGCTTTTCTCTCGATGAGTAAAAAAATTACGTTTAAACTATTGGAACTAACTTATGCTCAAGCTCCAATGATTAGAGCTCGAGCTTCTTGCTCAGTGAGAAGAAAGCTTGCTGATAGTCTTCTATGTATAGTTTGTGCTCGAGCTCAGAAGTGATGAGCTCGAGCTCTTCTATCTGTGCTCGAGCTTTGAAGTGATGAGCCCGAGCTTTCTTTGCAGGGATGATACGTCGACTTTTGGAATTCCCTATGAAGTTTGTGCTCGAGCTTTAGGCAACTAAGCTCAAGCTCAAACAACTTTGCTTTCATGTAACAATTGAGCTCGAACTCTAAGTTGTAGCGCTCGAGCTTTCAACTTTATACCTTAAACTCCTCTGTTGTGAATGCTCGAGCACAAGGATACAGTGCTCGAGCTTTTTGGATACAGTGTTCGAGCTTTTTCCTCAGACTCCCACATTCCTCTACTGTCATAAATACTCGAGTACAAAGGATCTATGCTCGAACTCTTCAGCTGATTTTGCATCAATTTACTATGATCAAGCCCTAATTTGACTCAAAAGAACTGGGAATCTTCTCAAACATCAGAAACATCACCATGAGCCTCAAATCCATGGAATTGAACGTGTTTTCGGGGAATGACTTGAAAATAGCTAAAGAACAAAAACTAACATAAAAACCAATATATAAGTATTACTAAGGCATCAACGTATGAAACCTTAAGGGCTTGAATGTGCAACATTCAGGCTTATCCATAACTCATAAGAACGAGCTTCCTACCACCACCGAAACTGTAACGTTCTCAATTTTTAATTTATTATATATCACCTATTATATTAACTATGAATTACACATGTATATATACAATATATATATATATATGGATAAGGGTTGTTAGGCAGATAAGCATTTTAATTTTAAATTTGTGAGATATTTTCTTTGGGGGGGGGGGGGGGGGGGGGGGCTGATAATATAAAGGTTTCTATATAGAAAGAGATTTAGCGAGAAAAGGAAGTTCAATGAGAGGAGGAGAAGGAAGTTCGTGATTAATGAGGAAGAGAGTGGAATTTGAAGGGAGATCTTTTGGAAGAGATACAACCTGTGAAGAAGTAACAGGCAAGTAGATCTCTACTATATTTTAACTCGGCAAGGGTCTTCAGTAAAAGGCTTCAGATCGGGTTGGAAACACGAACTCCGACGAGTTGGTTCATCAAAACACCTCTGGTCACCGGGTCATGGTATTCAAAGCTACTTAGCATACTCCTGAGCTCCGCTTTTGCATCAAGCCTTAACAAGGTGACTCAAACACATCCAAGCCGGGGTATATCAGGAATAAGGAGGAAAAAAAAAACAAAGCAGAACAAAGAAGATAAAAGTTAAAATAAGAATATGGAAAGTTTTACAAAAAACAATGAATGAGGAGCTAAGAGAGAGAGAGAAAAAAAGAGGTAAGATAAAGATATAAATCTTTGAGCCCCTATTAAATCTCTATTGGTTAAGGATCTAATAATCGATACAAATAAAATTTTTAAGGAGGAGGAGGTTATAATATAAGGAAAAAAAAAATGGGCCTTTCTATTGAGTAGAGTTTAATAATAAGAAGGAAATAATATTTTTAGAAAGGTTATAGCATAAACAAATAATTTTTTTTGAAAGTTATAATATAAGGAAATACAAATTTTGAGGCCTTTATATTGACTGGAGTGATAATAGGAAGGAAATAAAAATTTTAAGAAGGATATAATATGAAGAAAAAAAAAAAAAATGTGAGTTCTTCTTATTGGCTAGCCGGCTCTGGTCCACGCGTGAAGAGTGGGGCAACAATGATTTTTTAGTTTCAACTCCAGTGGGTCAAGTATATAGTTTTACAGCTAAATAATTTTATTTATTGAGGTGTGAGAGATAATGGATATATATATATACAGTTATACTTGTTCAAATTATTTCCTTATTGCATATGGTTAGATTTAACTCACACATACATAATCATAATTGTAGCCAGTGCGTGGAGTCAGTCGCAAGGGAATTGTGATTTGGACAATAACATCATCCTTAGTAAATTAGAGTTCTACTTGATTGGTAGCGTCCTGTACTCATCTATATATATATATATAGGTCCTATACTATATAATTGAATTAATTAAATTATATGAGAATGGTTTAGTTGATGATTACATCTCAACTTATGATTGTGGAATGTGGGAGTTGGATTCGAGTGAATGTATGGTACTGATCTAGTGTTGGATCTATGACATGATTAGTATATTTGTCAACGTGGTCGTATATGTGTAGGTACATGAATCTGTTATTAGTTGCCAAGTAGCCTAGTTTCATATTTATATATGTATATATACATATATATATATATATATGGGTGCTTGATTGGTTAAAATCTGAGTATGTTGATAGCTACATAGAATTGGGAAGGTATAATGGATTCATTATACTGCTACTCATGAAATTAGATTTTATAAGCTTGAAGTCAACATTGTAGTAGAACTTGATGAATGTCAGAAATATAACTTGCATGATGATTTTTTTTCTTTTAGGAGATTTTGAATGGTTTGATGTGATGCAAAGTGGGTTTATGAATGAACTACTGCACTTGACTTATCATTATATAAATAATAGCTACAGAGAAGAACTTTTTAGTTTATGAATTTGGTACCTCTTAATTTGTAAATAAATAGTTAAATCATTAGTGTTATAGGCTTCAATTGATCAATGAAGTGATAGTCATGTTAAATGGTCCTTCCTGACCCAAATTATTGGTAGGTGAATGTGACTGGGGGAGTTTTGCGTAAATTGATTGAATTTGTCTTTGGTTTGGGTGTGCTGGATGTTGTGTAAAGTAAAAAAGAATAATATTTGGAATATTCCTAAGATTACTAAGATTCAGTTTATGAATTAAAACATATGGATTACTTTAGAAGAAAGGGTTAGTTGTAGATTTAGGTTCGTTTGGATTACTCTAAGAAGTGTTACTGATTTATTAAGAGGAATGGCTGGAAGTGGTAATTAATTATTATTATTATTATTATTGTTATTATTAGTTGTTAGTTATAAGGAGGTGCATGAGGTTACAATTTAAGGTAACGTATTAATTATGCAATGATATTTATATCATTACTTTTAATAATGGTATAAATATGTTTGGTATTGTTATAATGTGATTAATTTAATTGATATGACTTTGGAAGATGGGATTCGTCCCTTTCCTGTTATTCGATAGTTGGATTCGTTCATTACCACATGCTGAAGGTTGGATACGGTTCATTACCTATTATAGGATGGTTGAATTTGTTCCTTATTACATATTGGAAGGTGGATTTGTTCCTTCATTCCTTAAATGAAATATTGGGATCTGTGCAAGTAATTAAGAATTTAAATGATTAAAGAATTAATCATGAAAGAGTTGGTTGTTACTATTACATGTGAACAACAATATATATATATATATATGTGCTTTCTTTTGCTTATAATATATTGTGCAATTGTTATTAAGGTATAGTAAGAGTTTACTTGTTGAGTTGTGAGCTCACTCTTTATTTAACATTCAGGTAAGGCGCCTATAAAGCAAAATTGATGTTGCTATGATGAGCATCTTTAATATTTGTTTTAATTGATTTCCTTTGTATGCAAGATATTTTTGAGTGGAATAATGTATCTATTGGAATTTGTTACTTGTTATTCATATCAAACACCTTAAATTTTGCTTATATGTACTATTGTTGTTTTAATCCAGTTAATAAAGTCATTTGATTGTTATTTGATAAAAGATGAGATTTACATATGTAGTCATGCCATGCATTGAGAGTTGAGTGAGTGAACCCTTTAATGAAATTGGGGCGTGACAGAGACCACCACCGCCGAGACCGCCGGACTAAGAGGGCGAGGAGGAACTCCATTGTCGACCGGATTGGTAGCTTAACAGCTTCAATTAACGGCTAATTTTAGACCGTTAATTGAAGATATTAGGCATGATCGCTGGGCTGGGCTTTTGCTTTTTGGGTTGTCATGGCCAATGGCCTCTCTGGGATTTGCCTACACGGGCTTGTTTGCGTTATTATTGGGTTGTTCTTGCTAAAGTCGTCCTTTGTAATTTTCAATTATTAATGCATGTTGATTAATCTTTCAAATAAAAATAAAATAAAATAAAAAGTGCACAAATCTAGTTTGTTTTAATTATAAACCTTTCAAAATTTCTTTAATGATAATTTCAAGAAATAAAGTTCAAGCCATCATCGAAGTGTTCTGTCAACTTCCACTAAAAACTTTCTTAATTACTGTGCTAATTTCCTATTAAATTCCTCTAATACTTTTCCTAACTGATACATTCCGCGACTTCCTAATTACAACTTGATCAATTTTATGGGTGAATATGTTCATTATTCAATCCAAGCATAATAACATTGCAATTACTCCAGAAAAGAATACATACGTGTTGTAGTGACATTAGACTCCTACCCTTTATATAAATATGCTCCTTGCTAATATACACGGTGGATGCATTGCAATCAATGAATAAGATAGAATTCTACACTAAAATATCTTACACATTTACAAACACTACTTAACTTCATAATCTTGTAAAAATTTCCAAATTTTTACAAATAATAATTTATAATCTTTCAACTATCTCAACTCTTCATAGTCAAAGTGTTCAAAGTTAAGTTCTTTTTTATTATCGAAAATTTCAGAATTCTCCTAAACGTTGGCATGTCCCTACGTGAATTACCTTCAAATTGGAGGGGGATTGAAACTTGACCAACTTTCTTAATAATTTATTTAATATTTTAAATTTGTTTATGTTAAAGGAGATTATTGGATTGGGATGGTTATGAAACAAACACAATACATGTACGGGGTGGTGGACCCCAACCCCATCCCCACCTTCATTTAGGAGAGCTCTTCCATCCTTCACCCAATAGCATCTAAGTAAACAGATCATGGCTTGGGACGTCGTGTTAGAAGTGTACTTGTGTAATTGCATTACGAATCTAACAAATGAAAATGATAAAATTTTCAATCATAATAATAGTTCCTTTTTTTGTTACACAAATAAGAGCAAAATTTAAATTCTTAATTGGAACTTGAGATTTAATAATATTGTAAGAACATTAAAATAATAGATCAAGCTTCTCGAATAAGAATAATACAAAAAAAAATATCTAGTGATTGGAAAAATATGGCATAGAGTTTGCTTATGACCATATGTTTTTGATATAAAATAAATTAAAATGACAACATTATAATTTATCAATATAAACAGGGTGGGGGTGAATAGGGTAATCTTTCCCTCACCCACCCTGTAATCGTACAGATTTTCAATCCTATCCTCCAAAAAAATATTTATCTTCGTATGTTTTGCCCTATTTCAATATTGTTGTCTTCTCCGGGATGTTATTTTCAACTTTGTTATTGGACAATTCTTAAAACTCGGAAACCAAGCCCACCTAGCCACTTCTTCTTTCTTTTTTATATATTATCATCATTATAATCATTTTGACGATAGTTCAATAATTCACTACCGAGCGTGTGCAATTTCCATTCCACATGCACCATTAGGAAATTTCTTAAAGCTGATTCCAAGCAAATTCGAAATCTTGACATCCAAGCACCTAGCCACAACTTTGATCCCTCGCATGATTAAGGTTTGAACTATAAATCGATAGCCAATGTGGGCAAGGGTGAATGCAAGAATTGTCAAATAGAGTGGGTTAATACTTGGTATGTGGGACTAATTAAATAAACTAATTGAATGATCATTTAAGTGTACTTAATATCACAATTCGAGTGTATGTTAAGAAAAAAAAATAAGTTCAATTTGAAATGGGATTGAATTTTAAGAAGATTTCATTAAATACTGAACATTTAAAATTCTGATAGGATCATAGGTGTAACGACCCACTCCACCACATGGTATGATATTGTTCGCTTTGGACCTGAATTCGCATGGTTTTACTCTTGAGCTTTATTCAAAAGGCCTCATACCAATTGAAGTGACACACCTACATATAAGCACTTCACCTTTCCCTTTCCTAGGCGATGTGGAATTGTGCACCCGTAACTCGCCAGTGTGATAGCCTGTCAGTATTTCGCACCTGCTCACGGCACACCCGTCCACAGTGTCATCACAATCCACCCCCTTAGAGGCCCGACGTTCCCGTCGGCACACTTTTGGCTGGATCTGGCTCATATACCATTTGTAACGACCCACTCCACCGCATGGTATGATATTGTCCGCTTTGGGCCTGAGTCCTTACAGTTTTACTCTTACACTTTATTCCAAAAGACCTCATATCATGTGTGTCACGCACGCGCGTGCACGTAGAAACCAATATGTAAATTGAGCCCAACGATGAACTTTAAAGGTTTTTTTTTCTTCATAAATTTGAATAATAATATGTAAAGCATTAAACTTATTAATGAATAAAAAGGAGTTTAGAGAATTCATATTATGTGAATTCAATCTATTTTTTATAAAACACATCAAAATTTACAAACAGGTTAGACTAAGCTAGCCGAGGCCCACAAAACTATGTGACTGTTAATGGTTGCCATTGGTATCTGGTTCCGGAATCTTTTCAAAAGGGTGGTGGTGGAGCTGAGAGCGGATTCAAAAATTGTCAATAAAATATATTAATTTTTTGGGTGGGCTAATATTTGAATGAGCTGATAATAATAAAAAATTATTTGGGGGTAGACTAAAATTGGACATAGTAATAATATATACATATATATATATATGTTTTGGGTGGGCAAAGCCGATCCCTAGATAAAACACGTCTGACATGAATTTTTGTGTCTTGACACCTCAGAGTTTTTGTTTTATTTATTAGTTATATTTCAATTTCTTTTCTCAGGAGTTGTAAATCAATTTATTTTAGGTGAGAGAAGTTTATTGAGTGGACATGTCCCACTGTATGTCTTTCTATTATCTCTCTTTTATTTATTTATATATATAAAAGAACTTCTAATATTAAATGAATGTGGACGTGAATATGAATAAGAGTGTATAACTAAGGGTTTATAGGTTGATGATATTTACTCGAAAGTCGAGGGTTTAAGTCTTTATAAAAATAAAAGTGAATATGTGAGTATATTTTTTGTCAAAAAAAAAAAAATATATATATATATATATATACACACACACACGATAAAGGATTCAGAAAATTTTGTGAGGGGGGCAGACTTTTAATTTGTAGGGGTAAACTTATATAGTGGGTTCATTTTTATAATTTTAATTGGATTTTTTCATAATTTTCAAAAATGTAAAGTACAAAATGCAAAAAAAAAAAAAAATAATAATAATAAATCAATGGGGCCGAATTGTAATTTTAGTGGGGGAATTTTCATAAATTCTTAAAAATTTAAAGTATAAATGCAAAAAAAAATAATCCAGTGAGTGAAAATTGTAATTTTAGTAGGGAGTATCTTCATAAATTCTAAAAAAAATAAGGTATAAAATAAAAATATAAAAACTTCAATCATTGATCCAGCGTTGGGTCCGTGCCTCTGTTTGTATATATATATATATATATAGTATATGCTTAAGTGAATTTTGGTGCCTTACAAATTGTGAATTTTGAATAATTGGAAGGAAGTGGAGGAGGGAATGAGAGGAAAGTGATATTATGGTTGGCACACTTTTAATACGTAAATCAATATAGGGAAAAAATATATATATATCAATATAGAATGCCTTTCTAATTTTAGCCAACAAATATATTTTTGTCTCTCTTTCTCCTAATTTTGAATCGAAATTGATAATGAGGATAAGAAAGATACTCTCATCATTCAATAAAACTCACTTCACTTGGATAGTTGCAAATATCATTTTAAAATTTTAAATTATCTTTGTGTGTGTGTGTGTGTAATGTAACTGTGTGTAGGGAAGTGAGGGGCTGACATTTTAGGTCATTGCTGAGTTTTATGTGTGATAACACTACTAGGTATCACTTTAGCGTGGAGTTATTTTTATTGCTCTATTTTAATTGTCGTTTCACAATTTTTCGAAAGCAATAATTAAAGTATTATTATTTTTTTTCGTGGTGGGGAGTGTTTGTCTATAGTCAACTCCAATAATAAGTTGTTGAATGGACAAAGCTGGAAAGGGACAGAAACCTTTCACTTGGACTATAATTGTCAAGTGGCTCTAAATGCCACGTGGGTCATTCTAGAGGTCCTTCTCCACAAAAGGAGATGGTTCCCATTAGGACATGGGTCATTCTAGATTGAGTCACACTGCCTTGCCAAAATGCTAAATATATGGTCCCCTCCAAAGATGCCAATTTGATGTGTTCAAAGTTGCCTTATTTAGATGGCTTGTGACTTGTGTTGTGTGGTCCAATGTATTATTTGAAATGTCTTGCAATTCTTGAATATTGCATTTTTGTGCATTAAAGAAAAATATAAAAATATCTCACACCGGACTCAACACTTACATATTTTTGAGTGTCGGTTGAGTCGGGAGTCAAATATTTTTGCATTTTTTTGTGAGTGTCGGTTGAGTCGGGTGGATAAAGGTATCACAATTTGATGTGTTCGAAGTTGCCTTATTTAGATGGCTTGTGACTTGTGTTGTGTGGTCCAATGTATTATTTGAAATGTCTTGCAATTCTTGACATAAAGTATATTGCATTTTTGTGCATTAAAGAACAATGTAAAAATATCTCACACCGGACTCAACCGACACTTAAATATTTTTGAGTGTCGGCTGAGTCGGGAGTCAAATATTTTTGCATTTTTTTGTGAGTGTCGGTTGAGTCGGGTGGATAAAGGTATCACAATTTTTACTGAATATACATAGTTTTAAAAAAAAAAATATATATATATATATATAAAAGAATCATTTAAAATATTAAAAATTATTATAAACTTGAATATCAATGTAATAAACATTAAAATTTGACATTTCTCCAAAAGAGTAAAGTTGCACTTCACTTTGTCAAAGGGCAACTTGGATACCCCTATCCCTCTCCCTCTCCCTCTCCCTCTCTCTCTCACACACACACACACATACGAAAGAATACAAGAAGTGGCATTCAAGTTTTGGCCACATCTAACAGGATCCCACCCCCAACTGTTTTTCATTGTTAAATATTTTTTTATTTTTTAATATCTTATTGTGATAAATATTTACAAAAACAAACAGATATTAAAACTTAATGAAAATAATTTATTCATTATCTTTTAACAAATTATTCTACGTCTCTACTTAATGAACTCTATCTAAATCTTGAACTTGAAATTAAGAAATACCCTTGTATAATTTTTACCCCATTTCGTGTTAAAAAGAGTCACTGGATTTCAGCGACTAATTGGATCAGACAAAAATGGATGTGACATGAAAGAAAATAAGGTGGGAATTTAACGTTGTATGGATTTTCCCACAAAACATCCCAAAATGCGTAGTATGTTCCAATGTTCCATAAGTGGGCATAACACACTCTTTCTTTGTTGGGGTTTACTATTCACTTCAGATTATATCCTTTAAATTACTTTTACTGCCCCACGTGATGGTTTTATATTCCTCCATAAATTGATATCAAACTTAAAATCTATTTGACTTCAATATTAATTTATTAGTTTATACAAGTGAAAAAAAATTAAAAAATCAATTCTTCAGTGGGTCTTACTGTATGACAAGATGATTACATTTATCCGTTTATAATGCTCATTACATTATTTTTTTTTAATTTTTTTTTTACTGTGTGACAAGATGATTACATTTATCCGTTTATAATGCTCATTACATTTTTTTTTTATTTTTTTTATTTTTACTGTATGACAATATGATTACATTTATCCGTTTATAATGCTCGTTACATTAATTTAATTTAATTTTTTTTTAATATTGAAAAAACTTTATACATTCTTTATCTCTTGCAATGTGGATGAACAAGGCTCACACCACATTGAAAGAGAATTTGATTAAATTGGTACAATTAAAAGATAGAATGTTTCTTTCTTCTATCTCATCTAAGAGTTTCTATGTCCTTTGCATTTTATCTTTTAAGAAAATAAAATTAATGCAAAGATATTTTAAATAATGCTTCTCAAATAAAAGTTTATTTTTTATTTTTGAATGCCTAAAAATAAATGTCCCAATGTGCATAATTATGATTTATCCAACGCCAACCAGAAGATAACACATTTATTTACCCCAAAAAAAAAAAAAAAAAGCTAGAAGATAACACACTAGGAGGCAAAAAAGCTATTCTAGATAATTCTCGTCTGAAAATAAATGTTTCTATTACTTTTTTGGAACCTAATAAGCATGCCTATTAAAAAGTAATGTAATTTTTTTAAAATAAAAATAAAAATTTCAAAATTATCCTTAAGTTTTGGAAAATTCTCCAAATTAACAATGTAAATATTTAAAATTTGAGGGTCAATTTTGAACTGTCAAATTGAGATGTGCGTATATGTATATCACTATATTCCTTCTTAAACATAATTCTCAAATGGGATATTCACTTTTGAGATGGAGGTAATAAGATTAACTTTTGAGTTAGCTAGTTTTCAACATGTTATAATATCTTCCTTGATAAATATTGAATGATATTCTAAATTGGCTAGTGGGTAGAAAGCAATAATTAACCTATCAATCCATCAAACCGCGTACAATTCAAATGTTAATAATTTTGGGGGAAAACTACTATCAATGAGGATGCTTTACTAATTATATCTCCAATCTGATAGGAAGTTCCGCCCTAATAAAATATGACGGTGCTGTCTGAGCCAAGAAAAAAAAATGACCCTAGCAATGTTTTTTCTAATCATTAAAGAGACTAAGATTTTATTTAGATAAGCAATTTTTTTTTTTTTTGGGTAAATAAAAGATAATCAATAAGCTCATATTTGGACATAAAAAGGGTCTTCCTTATTCCCAACCATCAATTTTTTTTTTATTTTTTTATTTTTTATTTATTTATTTTTTTTTTTTTTGTCTTCATTATAGGTTATCTAAACTTTATTCAAAATAAAATTTTTTCTTAATTGATGTTCTCTCTCTCCCTCTTTCTCAATAAATTATTTACACCCAACTAACTATGTAAAAGAATACAAAAAGTGCATTCAAGTATAAGGGGGTCCCATAAAGCCGAAGCAATTCCTTTTCTAATTGTCAGAACACTTAGGGTGTGTTTGGTAGGGTTGATTTGGAGGGATAGGGAGAGAAAAGAAAAGAGAGGATAGTGTAGTGTGTGTTTGGGTAAGTTAAGTGGAGGGATAAGGAGAGATAGGAAGGGATAGCTATCCCTCCTTATCTTTCATTTGCTTTCTCCTCAATTTTGAGAAGATAAGGAGAGATAGGGAGAGAAATGATAGTGATTTTAGTGGTATTTTGATAATACCAAAATTAGCCTCCACAAATCAATACACAGATTTATTATTCCATTCAAGTCCCATGGTTATGAAAGGATAAAAAAGTAATTTGTCTATTATCTTTTCTTTTCTTTTCTCTCCTCTATCTTATCCAAACAAGAATAACTATCCTTTCTTTTCTTTTCTCCCCGGTCTATCCAAACACAAATAGAAATTATTACTATCATTTCTTTTCTTTTCTTTTCTCTTCTCACTAAACTATCCTTTCTTTTCTTTTCTTTTCTCTCATAACTAATATTATCCAAACACACCCTTACTCTAATGCTTGTTTGATAGGAAAGAAAAAATTTGAATGAAATGGAGAGAATAAGGAATTAATGATACGACATACGTAGAGGGAAATATTATGTCCTTCTTTTTTTTATTCAATTGGATGAAAGAGAAGATAATAATCTCATAATTTATTATATTCGTTATTAAAAAAAGAAAGATAAAATTTTAAATTATTTTTATTATTATGTCCAATAATATCTATAATGTGAAAAGAAATAGATACTGTAATGTGTGGGCTTGTAACAAAATTTTATAATAGATTGCCAGAATAAAAAAATATTGTTTCTTTGTTATTGTCTCCGTCCTAATATAATTATCCACTTCGTAAACTGTGACTCACAATTTACGAAGTGGACAATCATATTAAAACGGAGGGAGTATAATTGTACACAGAATCACGTCACCATTTGTTCCTCACCTGTTGTTTTGTATCTCCTATTTGGCGATTTATCAAACTCGAATGTAATTTCTTCATTGCAATCACTAACTGGAAGGATCTTATACAAATGATTTCTGTGCAATGGAAAAGGAACTCTCCAGCAAATGCAAGTTATGCTTCTCATATATGGTATATCACACTTGGAAGGAAAGAAATAAAAGGATTTTTAAAGAGAAGAGCTCGTTTCAAAGAATGGTGCTTGCTCGAATCATTGCAACCATTACTACTACTCTCAAATTGGGATTCTTACGCGGCTGCCCTCTTCGAGGAAGATTCTCTCGGAATGGAATCTCTCTCCTGCATGCTGCCGTCCGTCGAGGCCATCGGACTGATAACTGCACCGATCATCTTCTTTAGGATTACAAACCGGACTGCTCACTAACAACCACAATTAACAGCGAAACAACGGTTATTAGGTTTCGAAATCGGTCCCGGGCCTTTCCCATGTTGGGCCTTATTCGGCCTCTGTTTTCCTTCATCTGGATTGTTTTGGGCCAACAGGCCCACCACTTGTAATTATTTCTTTTTATTTATAAATTTGCTTAAAATTTCAAAAAAAAGAAAAAAAAAAAAAAAAAAAAAAGAGTATCACTACGTCCATGCACCAGATTTCAGCAACTATTTTGAACCGACAAAATTGGACATTTGTATAAATGAAACATTTTTCTTGAAATGCTGTCTCTTTTTAGACTTTACGCCTATACTAAAATTTAACTTAGAAGTGTGTGCTATTTTCAATTGTTTTCATCTAGAAGATGTTATATAGAGAGAGAGGTGTTAAAACTTTAATAAACATGATTATTATAATCCAAATTGGAATATAGATGAATAGGGTTCACCGCATTAAAGTAATTAAGATTTTGACATGACTTTTATCTCTCATGAGTTGTACAAATAGTATGATTACTAGAAACAGGAAGGAAGGAGAGAGATAGAGATGTCAAAGTTATTTTCCATAAACTGCAACTTGACCACTAGGGTCACATCCTATGTCTCTATAGGTGCAATAATGTGACATCTGTGCCCGCTTTTCCCTACAATGTTTTTGTCCAAGTGATATAGAAAATGATACTTCCCGTTCCAAAAAACATGTGCTAAAAAATTCAATTTTTTATAATAATAAAGTTTTAATAATTTTTTATTATATTAATAAGAATAAAATTTTAAATATGCTCTTACTAAAAAAACAAAATAATGCTCCGTAATTGATGTAGTTATTTAGATAAAATGATAATTTGAAAATGTTATAAAAAATAATACATTTAATTTTAAAATGGGATATATTTTTTGGAACATTTCAAAATAAAAAATGAACAAGTATTTTAAAATGGAGTAAGTAATAAAACTCTAATTAAAGTCAGTTACGAGTTCTATGTGCCTTATTATTCAATTAAATAAGAAGTTAACTAGTTATGTTCTCCAATCTTGAAGATTGATGAAGAGTTTCACAATTATCAACTATTATGATGGAGATATATTAATTTAGAATTTCTCAATAATCATGTTTGCATATTTTCCAAATTAAAGTGAGTAATTTACCTAGGACTTGTATGACCTCTTTTAGAGGCATATGAAATGAGAGGTTGAATTATCGAGTTTCAAGTGGGACAAATGAGTTATATATATACCATGAAAAAAAATAAAAGAAAAAATAATTAAAAAAAGTTAAGATTTTTGTTTTTAGAATTGAAAATAAAAAATAAAAAAATATTTACAAAATTCAGTTTGGTTCAGTTTTATGAAAAATGTGATATATAAAAACATGTTTTTATTTGTTTGTGCACTTTACCCTTTTCAAAATTATCCTTATGTTTTGAAAAATTCTCCAGATTAACAATGTGTATATTTAAAATTTGAGGGTCAGTTTTAAATTTTCAAATTGAGATATGCATTTAATGTATATTTATATAACCATATCCATTCTTTCTTTCTTTTTTTTGAAATTTTAAGCAAATATATATATAAATATGGATAATTACGGGCCATTTGGCCAAATACAACCCAAAATGGAACCATATCCATTCTTAAAAAGAGATCTCAAACTGGATATTCATTTTTGAATTAACTAGTTTTCTAACATGTTATAATATCTTCCTTGGCTAGTGGGATGGAAAGCAATAATTAATCCATTAAACCGTGTACAAGTCAAATGTTAATAATTGTAGGTGTAAACTACTACCATAAGGAGCCTCGATCTAGTAATTACCACGTCCAATACACATTAGTAAGTCATGAGGAGAAATAAAATAAAATAAAAGGTACAATCCAATTGGTAGAGTAAAGATTTTATTTTGATAAGCAATATTGATTCACCAAGCTCATATTTGGACATAAAAGCTATCCTTATTTTCATTCCATTCTATTCCACCAATTATTTTTTAGTCTCCAATCTCCATGACCCATCATTGTGGGTTATCTAAACCCAATCCAAATCAATCCTTTTGTTTTGTTTTTGTTTTATAAATTTGTTTTTTTCTAGTCTATACTCATTACTCACACACACAATTCTCAAAGAATAAATTATTTATATCAAAAGGAGTAATCATGTTTTCATGACTTACCACTTGGACCAAATATACAATCTTTGAAATTAAAATAATGTTATGTTTAGCTATATATTTCAATCTACTGTTGATTGTATTTTTATTACATTATGAGATATCAAATTTTTTCATGTTTTATAAATAATATTAAGTACGTATCTTCTAAATTATAAAAATAAAATATATATATATATATATTTTTAGAGTACGTGTATCAATCCCATAATACATGCATCATTCAAGTCAAGAATACGGTTCAAAAACGAGGCATCAAGAACTTACCTCCCAAATTAAAGTATGATACAACGAAAGAATAAAAGGTACTAGAAGTTAGAAGAGATTAAAAAAAAAAAAAAAAAAAAAAAAAACTTGCTATAAAAAAAATGTGTAAAAAACATCCTTGCATTTTAGTATGTTAATATAAATTATTAAAATTTGAAAATATGTGCAAATTACCTCTTGATAGTCAATTTTGACTAAATAATTTTATTAAAACACCAAAATACTGTATTTTATGAAATTAGTATTTTATTTTGTTTTAAGAGCATTTTAAGTATTTTAATTTTAAAATTGACAAAATGTCCTTATTTGTTCAATTTTAAAAAATGTGGAATTATTTTTTAATATCACAAAGTATTTGCAAATTTGGTATATTACACAATTATTTATTTATTTATTATTATTATTTTTGCACTTACCCTTAAGAAAATAAGGAAAGATGCGAATATAGAATTATTTAGCAATTTATTTTTTCAAACTCTATTAAGTGTTGTTTATTCAATTAAGTATATTTGATAACACAATTTCAACATCACTGGTAAACGCTACTGAAAATAAGGTAAATTTTTAAGTGATAGGGATATCACCCATCACTAAATGTTGAATCCTCAAAAAAAATATTAAAAAATATATATATATATTTTTTAATTACCATTTAAAATCTTTAACACTTAAAATTCAGCTCTTAAAATTTTTAATACTTAATTTTTTGTTTTATCAAGCACCAAATAAATTAAGCAATGATACTGAGGTATGATGGAGGAAGAGTAGTATTTGGTATGGAAGTCAAGATTTGCCGACTTGGTTGAGTCGATATATTTTTTAATTACCATTTGAAATTTTTAACACTTAAAATTCAGCTCTTAAAATTTTTAATACTTAATTTTTTGTTTTATCAAGCACCAAATAAATTAAGCAATGATACTGAGGTATGATGGAGGAAGAGTGGTATTTGGTATGGAAGTCAGAATTTGCCGACTTGGTTGAGTCGCGGCCTTTTATTATTATTATTTATTTATTTTGTACAATAAATACCTCAATTTATCAAAGTGTAAATTACCCCTTCTCGCATATGGATGTTGAAATAATGGCGTTAAAAACTTAAAAGTGATCACATGCTAATCATGTGACCCATGGCTTATTATTTTGACGAAAATACCTATACATGCACAATAAACATCCTCAACTTTTGTCCATGTATCATGTGGGTTGTATTTGACCATAATACTAATGTTCCAACATTCGTCTGCAAAGGAAGTAATTTGCAACTTTTAGTAAATTAAGTGTATTTGTTGCGATTTTTTATTTTTTATTTAAAAATAAATAAATAAAAGGAAATATTTTGTAACTTATTGATTAGGGGATATAGTGCAGCAGACTCAGGAGTCTCGGGATCAGGACCAACATCAAGGTAGGGATCCAAAGCATCCTCCTCAGATAACTGACATCATTGCTCAGGCTATAGCATCAGGCGTAGTAGTTGCACTTCAGAATCAGCCACATGTTCAGCAGACACATGTACCAGTACCAGTGGTTCAGACTAATCATTGGAAGAAGGCTAAAATTAAGTACACCCCTGGATTAATAGTGAAAAAAAATTCAATGCAAACCCACCCCCGAGTCCGCCAGTGTGTTTACCCAAACTCAGCACGATTATGCTTCAAAGTTGTCTAAGCACCACTTTGTGGCTGATTCTCGTCCCCAAAACATGATGGATACCTCGGACAAAACGGGCATTTTACGTTACCTACATTTTTATATATTAATTTATTCTACTCACATGAGGGCATTACAATTATTTTAAGTCTCGAGGGATATTTGCATCAAATCGATAGTATAGGGGAACTACACAAGGAAACTTTTTTGCACTATAACCATAATACAAAGAAGTTTTTTTGCACTTTATCTTAATGTATAAATCAATATACAAAGCCTTTATAGTTTTAGCCAACAAATATATATATATATATTATTTATCTTTCTCATAATTTTGAATCGAAATTCAAAATGAGGGTAAGAGATATACTCTCATCATGAAATGAGACTCACTTTATTTAGGATGGTTGCAAATATATATATACAAATAAAGTGAGTATATATATATAATGAATTATCAATCTAACCATTAGCCAATTGAATTCTTGAATTATTTTTTAAGGATGAAAATCACTGTTTGTTTTTTTTTTTTCTTCTAGTTGGTACTCACACACACATGTCTCCACCGAGACTCGAATCTCTGATCTCTCTTTGAAAGGTAAGGACTTGGTACCGTTAAACACCTATTGATCAAAGGCGGACAGAGGGGTGGGCAAAGGCGGGTTGTAGCCCACCCCAAAAAATATATATATATTTTTTACCATACTAATATTAACTCAGCCAAATATATATATATACAGAATTGTTCTCTTGCTCCCTGGTGTGCAAGAAAATGCATGCACACCTGAAGTATTAACCGTCAGATTCTATTTGACAGTTAAAAAGTAGTTTGTGTTTTTATATCCAACGGTGATGATTTATTTCTTGTATAAATTCCTTGCACACTAATGAATAGGTGAACAGTCCTTTATATATATATATATATATATATATATATATATATATATATATATATATATATATATATATAATATTAGCCCACCTAAGCCTTCCACCCAAGTATGAAACGTGTTAAAAAGGCGATGCTTAGCAGGGTTAGAGATGAATTTCTTGTTAACTACATGACCATCAACCTTGAACAGGAGCTTGTTTGAAAAATTGACATAGAGTCTATTATTGACGAATTTGAGTCTTTAAAGACTCGTCGAGCACAACTTACATAGATATTTTGTAATCTTTGAATTCAAATATTTATCTATATTATGTTATTTATTTATTTTTTTGCTTAACAAATTTTGTTATGAAATTTATGTTTAATATTAGTCCACCCCAACAAAAAATCCTAGATCCGCCCTTGCTATTGATAGATACGTTTAATATGCAATGTGCCATTGACAAAAAGTCTAATGTTTGGGTTAATCATGGCAATTGCTTCCCAAAAGCTATTCGGTAATCACTATTTGTTCAAATATATTTATGTATCTGTATATATATATATATATATACTAGGAAAAGGCACGTGCGATGCACGTGATCAATGTTTTGTAACTTATTTTATTATTTGATAAATTATGTTATTAAATAATTATTTATTTTTCTTATTTTTTAATTGTTTTAATAATGATTTTAACTTATTTTATTTTAATTCATTTTATATCAATTAAAAAATATTTTTTATATTAATAAATAAATACTGAAATACTAAAAGAAAATAAAATAGCTAATTTGTGATAGAGTTTTATAGAGTATTTTTTATATTAATTATTCTTGTCTAATTAGATTTCCTTTTATTAAAAAAGTCATAATTAAAGGTAATTTGTGGTAGAGTTTTAAAAAAATTATTTAATTTTTTATATCAATTAATAAATGTAAATGCAAGAAAATATCTCTCCAAATTTCTTTAGAGTTTCATTACATTTTTCCTTATTCTCCACTTTCTCTTTCTCTTCTATGCCTATTTATAGGCAATTACAAGTGTTATAACTAATTTCTTATGTTGGGCTCTCAATCCTCAGGCCTTCTTCCTTTTGGGCTTGACCCAATCCGGTGGATCTCCGGTGTTAGGCCTATTGTATTACTCTTTAAGCTTGGGCTAGAACCTGCAGCCCAACCCGATACTCTCCTATTGGGTCAGATCCGGCCCACTCTATCTTTAGTATCCTCAACTGCCCCCATAATTACTCCCTAATAAATTAGGGGGTAATTATTAATGGCTGCGAATCATGATTTTGACGGCTCAAGGAGATCTTATGGGAAAAAAGACGGCTGGACCTAGAAACGATGCTTCGAGATTCAAAAAACTTCTCGTTTTCCTGAAGCTTCGGCCTTCTGGCCCACTTTGTCTTTATAAGTCTCAAAGATATTCCCACAACCCTCTTTACCGTCACCATCCTGCCTTGCTGTTAGTCAAATCCTTGCTTGTCCCTTTCGAATCAAATCAAATCTCTTCTGGTGAACTCTTGCGAAAGCTTCTTTTCCAGCGATCTCGCAGTGCTCTTTGCAGTCTCCAATCTTTGAGGTTAGTTTTGCTTCTATTTCTTCTTTCTAGGGATTTGCTTTACTTTCCCAGAGTTCTTATTCGCTTTCATCATGACAATCGACCTGGATATCCTTCGTATGAAACTTAATCTCCCCAGTGACGTTCAAATTAGGGTATGTCCTAGAGATGTAGATGTCAGAACTGGTACAAGTCTTCTTCCCAGCGAAGTTCTATTTTCCCATCTTCATTTTAACGTCATTAGGTTCCCTCTGCACCTCTTCTTTAACTATGTTTTTAATAGATTAGGGATTTCCCCTCTGCAGGTAAATCCAAATTTTTTTAGAATCTTATCCGTTCTGCTGCTCCTAACCCGTGACAGAGGTCTGGATCTTGATCTCATAGATCTTCTCCTCTGTTACAAGGTTAGCAAAATTCGAACTGATGAACCGTTCTACCACTTCTACCCGTTTGAAAAGAAATCCATTTGTAAGGACACAATCAAATCTGAGAAGGGTTGGAGAAAGAACATAATAGGGGTTAGGGGGGCCTAATCTTCTACGGCTGCAAAGGATTATCCAATCCCGAGCGCCTTTGGCGTGTGCTCTGTTTCTTCGTATACAAAATTCAAAACACACAAGATCGATTGTCCCTGTGAAACTTGTATTCCTCACTTTTGCACTTTCTTATGCCGTTCCCTGGGCATTCCTTGTAATGACTTGAGTTATGGTGTTTGCAAGGATAGGGTTAATTACCTGAAAAAGTATGTTCTGAACAACATTCCTTCCTGCTCATATCTCCTTACTTCAGATAACCTTTTTGCCCTTTCAGTTCTCGGCAATACAATAAGTGAACTCAAGATCCTATCCTTTGGTAGGAAGAATGGACCCTCCAAGGACCACTGCCGCTTCTGCTGTAACCTCTTCTCCAACCTCGGCATCTTCTTCTGCCACTATCTCTGGCACCTCCCCTTCTATAAATCCGACCGTGGTAACTGCCAGCCCGGTCATCAACGTTCCCCCTACCAATCCGAGCACAACTTCTTCAGTTAGCAACCCTCCGAACGCTATCACTATTGCTGCTCGTGAAAGTGAGAGAGGGAAGAGGCCCCTGCCTAATGGTACATCTGGCCCAGAAGGTATCCCTCCGACAAAAAAGGTTCGCACCTCTGGGCCGAGTGTGCCCGTGTCTCCACTAACTAGGCCCCCTGGCCCCTCTGGGTCTGTCACAGCCACTGCTTTTGCCTCCATAATTGCGCCATGGAGTCCTCGGTTCATACGAGCGGATGGGACAATCGTGAAGCCGAGCGAGACCATGTTCAGGGATGGTCCTACTGCCATGGCATATTATAGGAATATGTGGATTCCCAAAGACATTGAGGTGGCTAGAGGTTTATCTCAAAAGAAAGTGTTCAGCTGCTTTCCCTTATCTACCATGGAGGTATCTTTTTCCCCCTTAACCACCAGATCTTTTCATAGTTTTTACACTTGACCTCCTCTGACCATGCGCTTGATTTAACCAGTATTCATGCATATCTCTACAGACTTTGTTCGGTATGATGGCCATGCGAAAGCAAGTGGAATTGGAGAATGCCAAGGCTCGTAAGTTTTCTGATAGCCTTGATGTGGCCAAAAAAAAGAATGAGATCATTAACGTCAAAAATGCCGAGCTAATGATTCAGCTTGACAAAGTTGAAAAAGAGAAAGGTGCTCTGAAAAAGGAGGCAGATTCTCTCTAGGATGAAAAGGACGCTCTGCAAATTGAGAAGAGTGTTTGGCATACTGAGCATGAATCACTTAGGGCTGAGAAAGGAGAACTTCAGCGCCTACTTAGTGATGAGCAGATCGCACGAATGGCTTTCCAGAAAAGGGCCTTGGAAGAACGCGATGCCTTGCTTAACATTATTGGTAAAGTAAATGGCGGTATGATGGCTTTTTATGCTCGTTTTTCCATGGTCGATGCCCTCAGGTATGCACAGGGGTTCCGAGAGGGTTATACCGACCGCGTTCCTGCTGAAGGCCAGACCGGTTCTACTCTGGATGAAGTTGATAAGAAGTTAGAAATTGATCCCCCAGGAGCTTCTTCCAGGGTCACTTCTACTCCTACCACTGATCAGCCTTTGGACGTGCCTCCTCTGTCCACCCTGGTCCCTTCTGCGACCACTGTCGAGGTTGAGACTCAGCAAAACGACTCTGTTATTCAGCTTGATTTTCCTCCTCGTGGAGATGGGGTGACCAATGGTGGCGATGAGATAAGTCAGCTCAACCAGGAGGGTGATGGAACAGAGGCAATCAATTAGGGTTCTTCTGTTGCCACAATTTCTTTCTTTCTATACTCATGTCATCTGTATACTTCATGGGTTGTAACCTCAAAATTCTTATTATAAATGAGATGACAAATTTTTTGGCTGAACTTTGCTCCAAATTTTTTTACATTTTCCCATTGATTACACATGTTCATCAGTAATAACAATTAACTTCATATTCAGCTTCGGCAAGTTTTGGCATTCGGCTCATAGTGCCAGCTGCCACTTACTTTGCTGAGTGGTTGGCACTCGGCTAGAATGCCACTTGCCACTACCACTCTTCATTTTTTAGCAAGTTTTTGGCATTCGGCTCATAATGCCAACTGCCACTTACTTTGCAGAGTGGTTGGCGCTCGGCTAGAATGCCACATGCCACTACCACTCTTCATTTTTTGGCAAGTTTTTGGTATTCGGCTCATAATGTCAGCTGCCACGTACTTTGCAGAGTGGTTGGCGCTTGGCTAGAATGCCACTTATCACTGCCACTCTTCATTTTCTGGCAAGTTTTTGGCTTTCGGCTCATAGTGCCAGTTGCCACTTACTTTCCAGAGTGGCTGGCGCTAGGCAAGAATGCCACTTGCCACTGCCACTCTTCATTTTCTGGCAAGTTTTTGGCGTTCGGCTCATAGTGCCAGCTGCCACTTACTTTGTAGAATGGTTGGCGCTCGGCTAGAATGCCACTTGCCACTGCTACTCTTCATTTTTTGGCAAGTTTTTGGCGTTCGGCTCATAGTGCCAGCTGCCACTTACTTTGCAGAGTGGTTGGTGCTCGACTAGAATGCCACTTGCCACTGCCATTCTTCATTTTTTAGCAAGTTTTTGGCATTCGGCTCATAGTGCCAGCTGCCACTTACTTTGCAGAGTGGTTGGCGCTTGGCTAGAATGCCACTTGCCACTGCCACTCTTCATTTTTTAGCAAGTTTTTGGCGTTCGGCTCATAGTGCCAGCTGCCACTTACTTTGCAGAGTGGTTGGCGCTCGGCTAGAATGCTACTTGCCACTACCACTCTTCATTTTTTGGCAAGTTTTTGGCGTTTGGCTCATAGTGCCAGTTATCACTTACTTTGTAGAGTGGTTGGCGCTCGGCTAGAATGCCATTTGTCACTGCCACTCTTCATTTTCTGGCAAGTTTTTGGCGTTCGGCTCATAGTGCCAGTTGCCACTTACATTGCAGAGTGGTTGGCGCTCAGCTAGAATGCCACTTGCCACTGTCACTTTTCATTTTCTGGCAAGTTTTTGGCGTTCGGCTCATAGTGCCAGCTGCCACTTACTTTGCAGAGTGGTTAGCGCTTGGCTAGAATGCCATTTGCCACTGCCACTCTTCATTTTTTGGCAAGTTTTTGGCGTTTGGCTCATAGTGCCAGCTGCCACTTACTTTGCTGTTTTTCAAACACTCAATTTTTCAGATGAAAATAACTCTTTATAGATTTCAAAATTTCGTACATTCATACGTACACAATTTGAAAATAAACAATGATAAAATTGGAACTCGACTTTCTATTGATAATACATTTTCAGAGATGTAGCATTCCATGGCTTGTTGACTAGCCTTCCAGCCATGGTCTCTAAGGTGTAAGCCCATTTTCCTATGACTTCTGCAATTATATATGGGCCTTCCCAAGGTGACATCATTTTTTTAACCATTCCTACCTTCCTTTTCAAAACCAGATCACTTAGTGCAAAGTCTTTATAATTTACCTTTTTGTTATGGCTGTTCATAAAGGTCTGCTGGTAGGATGCGAGCCTTACTGCCGCTGCATCTCTCTTTTTGTAATACCTCTAAAATTAAAAAGGATAAAATTGGGATTTAAATTTCATTCTATGTGCATTTTTGTCTATTGATTTTGTAATTTTTGTATTTTGTTTGTTTTATTTAATTATTTGTAAATTGTTACTTATGTACCTGTATTTCTTTATTTGGTTAATTATTTTCTTTATTTGAATTATGGTTTGTTTAGTTATCTGAGTTAATTGTATTGTTTGTTTTATTTTAAATTGTATTTTAAATGCCTTGGTTAATTATTTAATTGTCTTTAATAAGTGCTTAAGTAGAAGTAGAATTAACAGTTTTCAGTTAGGGTTTCTTGGAGCCGTCATACAAGTATTTAACGTGTATGTGACTTAAGTTTATGGGCCGACTCTAGTTTAATTAGGGTTCTGCCTTAGCTCTAGTTTAATTAGGGTTTTCTAAAGGCCTATATATATACGTGTATTAGTTTCACTAAGGGTTTTGGAAGAACCCTATTCACGGCACAGTAAAAATAGAATGTAACAGAGAGAGAGTTGAGAGAACAGAGGCAATGGTAAGAGCTACCAAGGACTAGAACAGAGAAGGTCAAAGGAGGGTTGTGGTGGATTAGATCACACCCATAGGAGGCTTGAAGGAAGTTAGTAGTTGCCGGAAACTTAGAGACGACGCGGGGATTTCATTACAGAAATCACAAGCAAGTTATTCTACTTTCTCCTTCCCTTTGGCTTGTGTTCTGTGCACCTAGGTAGTCTCTAGGGTTAAATAAATTATAAACTAAAACTTACATGTTAATTGTATGTTATATTGATAATCTGTTTGGGTTGTAATCGAATCTATTACAGAATTCGTACACATCTGTTTTCAGTTTTATTGGAAAAGCTTGTTAGTCCGGTTGTAATTTTAGACTCTAGGGAATTTGTTGGGTCTTAAATGGCCTTGCATGATTATAATATGTCAAATTTCATTATCTGTTGTCTGAGAAATTGGTCTGAAATAAATTCGTTCTTGTCTGTTCCAGTTTTGCTCTTTAAGCATGCTAGTAAATTGCTTAGTTAAATCTCTGTATTTGATTTCAAATTGTTGTTCTAAAACCATTGGGAGGCTGTTTTGGTATTAATAAGACCCTAGGATAAGTTTTAGAAATCAACTGAAGGGTGGACATAGGCTGGAGAAGAAGCAGAAGGACGAGGACGGAGCAAACGGGGACTGGAAGCTCTCAAAGGATGTGAGAGCCGGCTCCATGGATGTGGGAGCCGGCTCCCATACTCATTGAGCCGGCTCTATATTCTTAGAGCCGGCTCTACATTCTTAGAGCCGGCTCCAGGCTCAAAAAAAAAAGAGCCTGCTCTTGGAATTTAGAGCAGGCTCTTTCAAATAGTAGTTTTCTGAATTTTTTTTTTTTTCTACGAAATGCTTGGATACTGTTGGAGCATGGGAACGTTTCTGTTGACTCTGGGGTTTTACAGAGGGATTAGAGGGTTGGCTTTGAGAGTTATTAAGTCCTTAAATTGAGTAAGGTTGACCTCTAAGTGAATGAAATTAACAGTGTGCTAATTTAATAATTGTGCGTACGGGTAACGGCTGGAAGGAAATTTATTGTCTAATTTTAATTTGACAATTTAAGGGGCTATAATATAGTTCTAATTTAAAGTTTAAATGTGTGATGGAGTCTTTTGAATAAGAATTAGACTTGTAGCTTATTAGGGCTCTGTGCTAACAGATTAAACAGAATATCAGTATACATCTTAGCACGTGGTTACCTAATGGAGAAAATTTAGTTGCTCAAATTAATCTAGCAATTTTATGGGACTATAATGTGATTTAAAAACTTATTTTTAATGCATGATAGAGTCATTGATATATTAGATGTGATCTACGCATGCTATGGATGCTAGTTGTTGAACCTTTAAACCGTTTCCTGCAAATACATGGTTTAACTCTTGGATTTAAATTGCTAAAACTATAAATAGTCTTCTGTAATTATTTGGGATGGTTTTGGATTGTAAATTGCTATACTGTTATTTATAAGTTGTAATTTACATGGTTTGGATGTTAATTGTGGGATCTTAGATATTATCATACAAGTAATTGGATTATGGTTTTGAACTGAAATTGCTGTAGTGTGGTATAAACTATTCTGCAATTACCTGGCTTTTGGTTTTAGTTATTAAATTACTGTACTGTTATTGATAGTCTGTAATTTTTACATGGTTTTGGATTTAAATTGCTGAATAAATATATTCTGTCAATTACATGGATATGGAGGATTGTATGCACCGGTATGGGACGGTGACATACTAGGGGACGGTTTAGCTCAAAACGCCTAAACCTAACCTAATGGATTAAAGGAATGGATTTAAAAATATTGAATCCTAATTGTGTTAAGTCAAATCAACTGCAACTAAGTTGAGTGGCTTCCTGGATTAATGGATGATAGTTAAGTCATATCAACTGAATAAGTTGATAGGCTAACTAGCTTATTTATTGTATGTCAGTTCAATAAATATTTGAACTACATACCCTGGTTTTGGACGGACTTTATATATATGTTTATGGTACCACGAGATGAGCTTGAGCCTCAGACTCGTTGGTTAGGGTGCGTATATGCAGTGGATGCGTAGCTGGCTATAGTAGGTTGAGGTGTACCCTGTTAAGTCTAGGTACTCATGCCCACCTTTGGGTGCGTTTTTGCATGTTGCCTTCTATTCAGGTTGAGACCCCTACTGTAGTCCAGTGAATGTCCCTTAGTGTGGATATATATAGATATGTATGGACTAGATAGCTATTGTTGAGATATCTAGGGTGTATCTGCGTATCGAGTCACTGTTTGGATTGTAGTTAGAGAAGAATTTGCATGTGGGCCTGACCCACTCTTATTTTTACAGGTGTTTGTTAGTTCCAGACTCGGAGCTGGATCGTGCTGAGCAGATACAGTTATTCACTCCACCGATGACCAGGGTTATGTTTCATATTTTAGACTTGGGTTTCATTTCCAATCTTTTGAGTTCAGTGAGATATTTTAGGGGTCCACTAGATGGATTCCCGAGTTGTAATAGAAATAGAGAAGTATGATGTATCAGAATCATTCTTTGTTAATTAAATTTTATTCTGAGGGTTTTTGGATTATTATTCTAGTTTCTTTTCAGTAATTTATTTATTCTTGTTTTTCTTATTTGTATTCTGTGTTCGATTATTGTTAATTGGTTTGATATCCTCGGGTAATCGGGCGTGGGCCTGGCCAACCCGCATCCGGAGATCCGGGGGTATCACAGTTGGTATCAGAGCACTCCAGGTTCTAGTGTCCTTAGGAGTGTTTTCGTTATAAGACTTCCGCGTTGCATCTCTTAAAAACTTAAAGCCATATTAGGATTCGTTGTACTCTTGTTACGGTTTGATAAGAGGAGTTGATGCCAATTATATTCCATAATTATGGAATGGTTGACACTAGGAGGAGGATCGGGTTCAGGGTGAAAGTGATATGGACCCAACGGAGTATAGGAGGATGTTGTCAAGTTCTTTGTCAGAAACAGAACTTGGGGATCAAAGATTTAGTCCTAAGGTTGGCATTACTTAGACAGTATACGCCAAGACTGGATTAAGATGTCGGTGTTAGGTCTGTATATCTGGGCCAACACAAATTTCAGATATTCTCAGAAAGGAGACAGGCGAAGAGTAGGATTCTGAAAAGGGTCCTACGGGACGAAATTTCAGTGTCTCCAAGAAAGGGGATGTTAAAGCTTGAAGATGAAGGATCGCATGGAGGTGATCTCATTCATCAGCAGTATGGTGAATGATACTAGTAGAATTGGTGTAGATCAATCTAGATGTGGATAAATTTTTTTGTTCTCCCTCAAAGAGTCAATTGAAACAGTACTCTTCGGTTGGAAATCGGATAGAGTTCTCATTAGAACAAAGACATGATTTTATATCACATTCTGGAGCGAATGGGGATTAGGTTGTGACGTTCTATGGTACGTTGTAAAACCACGATAGACGGTTTACATTCCGCGTATAAGGAGGATAAGGGGTAAGCCTTTGGTAGTTGCTTAGGCAAAAGAATGTTGCTTCTAAGCTATGGTTACAGACAAGCTTCAAGGTTGGATGATTACCAACGAAACTACGAAATGAACTTTTGTAACATAATTTGGGAACTTAAGTTCAAAGGAGGTTTTCTTCTCTGGAATGGAGGATGTTTTAATTGGGAATTATATTTTGGTTGTTTTTGTTGCATTGTGTGTATCTATGTGTTTGATTTTGTTATTCTGTGTTGCATTTTGATATTATGTGTTTCGTTTTGTTGTTACGTGTTTCATTTTTGTTAATTTGTCCGGATTAGGAGTATGGAGTGGTTGGGGACACAAGTATGTGATCAACCAACTATTATTTTGACATGGATAATAGCGCTATGTACGCTAGGATTTGTAAATAAATGGTTATATGATTGGGTAGAAACATAAACTCCTAGCCAATCTATTGGACTTGGATGTGCATCAATAGGGTATGTTACTTGGGATGGGATAGTTTAACTACCAATAAGAGTCGAATAATCTACAATGAGTAGTTGGATATGCTCTACGCTAGGTTGGGATTTGTTTTTACAACGCCATAAGAAAGGTGGTTATGAATGTTTCGGGGGATTCGTGGGGTTATGGTAGGTAAAGATAACTGTAATGCCACTATGGTTCGGACAAAGGATTTCGGGCTGGTAGGTATTTGTTAGAATGACGCCGAGAAAGGATAATAGACTGATTAAAGTTATATCAGTCTATTCGAAATTTAGACATGATTTTTTGAGGGTGTCATTTGAAGTAGTTACTGGTATTTGGAGGAGGAACCAAAGTTTCTACACTATATAAAATGTGGAAATTGTTTTAATGTCATAATTTGCAACAATTAATTGTTGTTTTGACATTGATGACTATATGGAGGATGGGAAAAGTTTCATAAGCTTTTGAAGTAGGACAAGGAGTCAAATGAACACTATTTATATTACAAAGGTAAGGTGTGTCAAAGATAGGATGGTGAGATTGGTTAGCTATCATAAGGAAGCGGTGCACGGTGCGCGTGAAAAAGTTATACTGCATGGTTAGCTTTTGACGATGCTCCAAATTAAGTATTGGGTGCAGATGGAATTTGGTGGTACCAAACTAATGGTCCTTTTGGTAGACAGATTGGGAGGAGGATATAGGGACTGAGGTTCACAACACTTGGTTCTTTCTTCATTCTGGCAGATAATATGATTTCTAAATTAAATCAGTTCAGATCTTGTTTATTTTGAACTAGTGCAAATCTTCAAGTGGTTAGTGAATCAGTGGTCCGAACCTTTGGCATTTATCACATCTTCTAAAGAATTCTTCTGCATCTCGTGACATGTTCGGCCAAAAATACCCCTGCGTTATTGCTTTGTGCGCTAAAGTCTTCCCCCCTGAATGATTCCCACATACACCTTCATGAATGGTTCGCAATATCTGCCGAGCCTCTGTGGGGGTGACACATTTTAAATATGGCCCAAAAAAAGATCTTCGGTATAACTGGTTATGCACTATGGCATATTTCGCTGAATTTGACTTGATTTTCCGAGCTTCATCCCTTTGTTCAGGCAGAATGCCATCCCGTACATAAGTTATGATCAGATCTATCCGGCTCGGTTCATATGGAATGACATTCACCTGCCAAGGATCTGAGCCTGAAGGTTCTTCGAAGATGGATTGTTGGTTCAATATACCTACTGGGATCACCCTTGCCAATGTCTCCCCAGAACTCGAAGCACTGCATGCCAATCGATCGGTGTCTTCATTTTGCTCCCTCGGTAACTAGACAAACTTGACATTGTCAAAGTTTTTAGCCTCGCGCATGACGGCAGAACGATATGCCTCTATTGTTTCGTCCTTAGTTTCATATTCGCCATTCACTTGCCGAATAACCAACTGTGAGTCACTAAAAGCGGTTAAGTTCCTGACTTTCAGCTCGTTGGGTAACTTAAGTCCCATCAGCAACGCTTCATACTCTGCTTCATTATTAGTGGCTCGGAATTCAAGTCTAAGCGTTTGACTTAGGAATGTGCCTTCTAGCGTCTGTAGTTTGATCCCAATGCCTGCCCCCAGCTAATTTGAGGATCCATCTACGAAGAGTTTCCATGGACAACTGCGAAGGTCTTCCTCCACATCTTCTGAATCACATTATAGCAAGAAATCAACCACTGTTTGCCCTTTAATAGCCGTTCTGGGTTCATACGTTATGTCAAACGAACTTAACTCTATGACCCACTTCATCATTCTCCCCGAGAGGTCTGGCTTATGCAGGATCACTCTGATTGGAAAAGCGGTTATAATGACGATAGGATGGGATTCAAAATAATGCCTTAGCTTCCTTTTTGCATTTACAAGCCAGAGTATCACTCGTTAGGCCTTTGAATATCTCCGTTCGGCATCAGTCATTGTTTTGCTGACATAGAACACTGGGTAATGAGCTCTTTCCTTGTAGCGGATCAGAATAGCACTCGTTGCAATATTAGATACCCCGAGGTACAAAAATAATTTTCTCCCAGTTCGGGAGCAGACAGGATTGGAGGGCTCTGCATATATTCTTTCAAACTAGTTAGCGCTTATCACTGTTCATCCCTCCAGGCCTGTCTCCCATGGCTTCGTATGGTATCAAAGAGTGGCTTGCAGCGATCTGACAGCTTAGAAATAAACCGGCTCAATGCAACTATCCGACCTGTGAGGACTTGTACTTCTTTAATTGTCTTTGGTTTAGCATTCTTAGTTAGAGCCTCTGCTTGGGCTGGGCTAGCCTCGATTCCTCTATGATTAACCATATGTCCTAGGAATTGACCAGAACTTACGTCGAATGAGCATTTGGTTGGATTAAGCTTCATTCTATATTTTCTCAATACCTCAAACACTTCCGGCAGATGCTTCAAATGGTCAACTCCTTTCTTGCTTTTCACTACCATGTCGTCAATATAAGCCTTTACAGTCTTCCCCATCTGATCCTTGAAAATCTTGTTGATCAGCCTCTGATAAGTTGCCCCAGCATTCTTTAATCTGAACGGCATAACTTTGTAGCATTAGGTCCCTCGTTCAGTTACAAAAGAAGTTTTCTCCTTATCAGCCGGGTTCATAGGGATTTGATTGTATGCTGAATAAGTATTTAAGAAAGTTAAACGTTCGTATCCAGTAGTGGCATCCACCATTTGATCAATCTTTGGCAGCGGGAAACTATCATTCGAACAAGCTTTGTTTAAATTAGTGAAATCAATGCATATTCGCCACTTCCCATTCTTTTTTCGCACAACTACAACATTCGAAAGCCAGTCTGGGTAATATACTTCTCTAATGAATCCCGCATCAAGCAACCTATCAACCTCCTCGGCTATGATCCAATTACGCTCTGGAGCAAATCTTCTCTGCCTCTGCCTCTGCCTCTGCCTTACAGGCTTCGCGTTCGAATTGACGTTGAGGGAGTGGCAGGATGACGAAGGGCTTATTCCGGGCATGTCCGAGTGGCTCCAAGCGAACACATCAGCATTCTGAGATAAAAAATCAATTAACTCCCGTTTCTCTTCCTCGGCAAGTCTTATTCCTACTCTGGTTGTTCGTTCCAGTTTGTTATGATCGATCTGCACATCAACAAGGGGTTCTTCGATCAAGTTCCCCAACTCCTCCTCCCCACTTTGGCTGGGTGGAGGCTCCTGTAATTGCTATCTGGGGCTTGCAGAACGGATGGGAGCTTTTCCCTTTACAGATTATTTCAGCGTTATAGAATAACATTCCTTAGCTACAACATGGTTCCCGTGAATGTCAATCACCTTATTTCCGTCAGGCCCCAGGCATCTCATCACTTGGTGTAGAGTTGAGGGAACACCCTGAACTCTGTGAATCCACCCTCTGCCCATCAGAAGGTTGTAAGATGGATGGATCTCAACAACCACAAAGCTTTCTATCAGAACCCTTTCTGCAGCCTGTACTGCAACTTCTACCATACCAACGGGTTTCACCCGTTTTCCATCGAACCCTAGCAAGGGATTTGCAGTGGGCTTGAGCCTCTCGGGTTTTATTTCGAGCCAATCGAACGTGTCCCTCGGCATAACATTCGCGCTACTTCTAGGATCAATCAGGACTCGTCGTACCAAACATTCCGCTATTGTCAGGCCGACGACTAATGGATCCTCATGAGGAATTTGAACACGTAACAGGTCGGTTCTGTCAAACTTTATCTATGTTGATGCGCTCTGCTGGTGCAGAGTGTTTACACAGCCTATCTTCCTCTTCATCTGTGCCTGGCGGAGGTGTGTTCGAAGCAGTTCATCTGACTCCTCAGTGGGTTCTGACCGACCGTGAATTGCATTGATTATTCGAACTGGTTGCGAGTTGTGGGAGCCTGGGTTCTGATTCCTCTTCACGTGCTCTATCGGTCGGTTCTGTTCTACCGCCGAGCCTTGAATATAACTTGCGAACTCCCCTCTGGCTATCAGCATCTCTACCTGTCTCCTTAAGTTTCTGCATTCATTAGTCTGATGCCCAAAGTCAGAATGGAATGCACAATGCTTAGACTGGTCCCTCTGTTCGAGGGGCTGTCTAATTGGTAAAGGAGATCAAAACTTATCTTTATTTTCTTAGTACAACCTTGTTAAAGTGACTTTTAATGGAGTAACCAGCTCTTCTTCTCTGGGCCTCTTCTCAGATTTCCAAGAGGTCTGACGCTGTGGCTGAACCTGCTTTTGCCTGATCTTTGTTTTGGTTTTCTCTTCTGTTGATATGATGGATGTCTTCCGAGTGTTAGCTGCCTCTTCTTTTTCTAAGCGCACAAAACCATCAACTTTTTCATTGAGTTCATCCATAGTCTTCGGCGTATTTACTACCAAGCTTGTGTGGAATGGAGTGCCACGAGTCATGGCTAATTTAAACATTTGAACCGCCGTAGAAGGATGACATTTAATCACCATGCTCTTAGTAAGGTTAAACCTGGTAAGAAAAGCTTGGAGACGCTCGTCCTCATGCTGCTTCATTGTGAATAGGCTCGAAATGTCCTTTGCTGTACGTTTATTCCTATAGTACTGGCTTATAAACCGATCGCATAAGCTTCGGAAACTATCCACTGAGCCCATCGGCAAGTTCTTGAACCAATTGAGCGCTGGTCCAGCTAGACTTGTAGGAAAGCATTTGCATATCAAGGAATCGTTCTCAGTGTTCAAGGCCATTTTCAACTGAATGTGATATACATGATCAATCGGATCGGTCGTCCCGTAAAACAAAATGAAAACAGGCATGGAGAATTTTCTCGGAATCGGAGCATTCAGAATTTCATCGGTAAACGGCGAGTCAACCGTTCGAGCCGCTGAGCAGAGGGCTTTATTCTCCCTCTGGAACCCTGCGGTTGCTCTCTGATCTATAGATCTCCTTTTTGAGCTTCGATAATCGAACGTTGCCATGGAAGGCCGATAAGACGGATCGAATGATCTTTCCTCCATAAACTCCTTGTGCCACGGCAGTACAGCTTTGTGGCGATCAAACTCCATTGCTTTTTCTCAGCCGAGCATTTCTTGATATGGATCGAAAGTCATGGCTTCGTTTCGCCTGATCTGTTCACGTCATGGATCCACGTGAGTTGATCCTTCACGATCATCAACACGATGAGGATTTGGTGGCAAATCATTTGGCCAGACCTCCTCGTGGTGAAAATCTGTCTAGTTGTTCCCTACCTCCTCATCGTGATGTGCAGCACCGGGACGTAGAACTTCTTCTCCTACCTGGAGCGGTCGCGGAATCACCGGAGCTTCTTAACACTGCATTTCAGTCCTTAGCTCTGCATTCTCTCTCCTGAGAGCTTCGATCATGCTCGTCAACTCATCAAGTTTCATCTGCTGGACATTCTCTACCGGATTGGAGTTCTCACCCCCAGTCATCATTCCGGACTGGAGCAAAGGCATGAATTACAAATTCTAAATCAGATCTGAGTTTCACTAACGCGAATCACGTCAGATCTGGACTCAAATTTTATGAATTACGTTCACCACTTGCTAGATCTGAGCTTTCCTAGCTTTGAACTTGTTAGATCGAGCCACGATAGAATGAATCACCGCTGCGTAAATCTGACGCTAATTTCTCAAAATCAATCAGGAATCAAGAACTTCTCAAGAGCAAACCGCAATCTCTCAGATCTGGATTCAACTTCCAGAAATCAAGTTTCGTCTTCACGAATCAATCTGAATAAACATGATGTTGATCAAACAAGAATCAATCTTCAACGTTCCCACAGACGGCGCCAATTGTAAATGCAAGAAAATATCTCTCCAAATTTCTTTAGAGTTTCATTACATTTTCCTTATTCTCCCCTTTCTATTTCTCTTCTACGCCTATTTATAGGCAATTACAAGTGTTATAACTAATTTCTTATGTTGGGCTCTCAGTCCTCGGGCCTTCTTCCTTTTGGGCTTGACCTAATCTAGTGGATCACTGGTGTTGGGCCTGTTGTATTACTCTTTAAGCTTGGGCTAGAACCTGCTGCCCAACCCGATGCTCTCCTCTCGGGTCAGATCCGGCCCACTCTATCTTCAGTATCCTCAATAAATATTTTTTATATTAATAATTCTTATCTAATTAGATTTTCTTTAAAAAATTCTTAATAATAAATAGGTTAGTTTGAATTTTATTAGGTAAATTTTAGAGTTTTATAAAGTTTTATATATATATATAAACTTTTTTCAAATCGATTAATAAATATTTTTTATATAAATAAATAAATACTGAAACACTGAAATTCTTTGCACACATTTAATAATAGTATAGATAAAAACTCTTTTTATATCGCTTAATAAATATTTTTTTATATAAATAAATAAATACTGAAAACTCTTTTGCAGAGGTTCTTGGATTAATAAAATGATAACATAATCATAATAGGGCCAGGTCAATTATATTGTAACAATTATCCATAAAAAATAACTATTCTTTTCAAATCAATTAATAAATATTTTATTGTGATTGATTTTATTAAGTAATTTTTAGCGTTTTATAGAAACTATTTTTATAAAAATTATTTTTATATCAATTACTAAATATTTTTTTATATAAATAAATAAATACTAAAATAGTGAATGGGCCGAGCCGGTTATATTGTGATATTTATCCATAAAAAATAACTATTCTTTTTATATCAATTAATAAATATTTTATTGTGATTGATTTTATATTATTGTCTAATTATATTTTATTTTATTGAAAAATCATAATAAATAAATTAATGTGATATAGTTTTATAGAGAATAAAAAAGCTAATTTGTGTTGAATTTATAGAAATTATTTTACTTTCTTTAACTATATTTTTGTCTAATTAGATTTCCTTTTATTAAAAAAACTCATAATAAACAGACAAATAGGTCATACGTGTTAGAGTTTTATAGAAACTCTTTTACAAACTCTTTTTAAATCAATTAATAAATAAGTTTTATATTAATAATTTTTGTCTAGTTAGATTTCTTTTTATTAAAAAAAACTCATAATAAAAGATAATTTGCGGTAGAGTTTTAGAAAAATTATTAATTTTTTATATCAATTAATAAATATTTTTTATATTAACAATTCTAATCTAATTAGATTTCTTTTTATTAAAGACTCATAATAAATAAATAAATAGGTAATTTGTGTTAGAGCTTTATAGAAACTCTTTTAAAAATTATTTTTATATAAATTAAAAAATATTTTTTTATATTAATAATTCTTGTCTAATTACACTTATTTCCTTAAAAGAATGATAATAAATAAATAAATAGGCAATTTGTATTAGAGTTTTACAGAAACTCTTAAAATATATCATTGTCTAATGTGATAGAGTTTTATTGAAAATAAAATAGATAATTTGTGGATGACTTTTATATAAACTACTTTATTTTATTGAAATATATCTTTGTCTAATTAGATTTTCTTCTATTAAAAAACTCATAATAATTGGTAATTCGTGGTAGAATTTTAGAAAAATTATTTTATTTTTATATCAAATAATAAATATTTTTTATATTAATAATTCTTATCTAATTAGATTTTTCTTTATTAAAAACTCATATTAAATAGATAAATAGGTAATTTGTGTTAGATTTAATTGAAACTCTTTTAAAAATTCTTTTTATATCAATTAGTAAATATGTTTTTATATTAATAATTCTTCTCTAATTACATTTTTTTCTTAAAAAACTCATAATAAATAGATAAATATGTAATTTGTGTTAGAGTTTTATAGAAATTCTTTAAATATATTATTGTATACTGTGATAGAGTTTTATCGAAAATAAAATAGGTAATTTGTGGTAGAGTTTTAAATAAATTATTTTATTTTCTTTAAATATATCCTTGTCTAATTAGATTTTCTTTTATTAATAAACTCATAATAAATGGTAATTTAAATATTTTTTTATATTAATAATTCTTGTCTAATTACATTTTTTTTCCTTAAAAAACTCATAATAAATAGATAAATAAGTAATTTGTGTTAGAGTTTAGAATTTTATAGAAATTCTTAAAATATATCCTTGTCTAATGTGATAAAGTTTTATTGAAAGTAAAATAGGTAATTTGTAGTTGAGTTTTATATAAACTATTTTATTTTATTTAAATATATCTTTGTCTAATTAGATTTTCTTCTATTAAAAAACTCATAATAATTTGTAATTTGTGGTATAGTTTTAGAGAAATTATTTTGTTTTTATATCAACTAATAAATATTTTTTATATTAATAATTATTGTCTAATTAAAATTTTCTTTATTAAAAAACTCATAATAAATAGATAAATAGGTAATTTGTATTAGAGTTTGATTGAAACTCTTTTAAAAACTCTTTTTATATCAATTAATAAATATTTTTTTATATTTGTGTTAGAGTTTTATAGAAATTTTTTAAATATATCATTGTACAATGTGATAGAGTTTTATTAAAAATAAAGTAGGCAATTTGTTGTAGAGTTTTAAAGAAATTATTTTATTTTCTTTCAAATATATTCTTGTCTAATTAGATTTTCTTTTATTAATAAACTCATAATAAATGATAATTTAAATATTTTTTTATATTAATAATTCTTGTCTAATTACATTTTTTTCCTTTAAAAAGTCATAATAAATAGATAAATAGGTAATTTGTGTTAGAGTTTTTTAGAAACTCTTAAAATATATCCTTGTTTAATGTGATTGAGTTTTATTAAATATAAAATAGGTAATTTGTGGTTGAGTTTTATATAAACTATTTTATTTTATTTAAATATATCTTTGTTTAATTAGATTTTCATCTATTAAAAAACTCAAAATAATTGGTAAATTATGGTTGAGTTTTAGAGAAATTATTTTGTTTTTTATATCAAATAATAAATATTTTTTATATTAATAATTCTTGTCTAATTAGATTTTTCTTTATTAAAAAACTCACACTAAATAGATAAATAGGTAATTTGTATTAGAGTTTGATTGAAACTCTTCTTATATCAATTAATAAATATTTTTTTATGTTTGTGTTAGAGTTCTATAGAAATTCTTTAAATATATCATTATATAATGTGATAGAGTTTTATTAAAAATAAAATAGGTAATTTGTGGTAGAGTTTTAAAGAAATTATTTTATTTTCTTTAAATATATCCTTGTCTAATTAGATTTTCTTTTATTAATAAACTCATCATAAATGATAATTTAAATATTTTTTTATATTAATAATGCTTGTCTAATTACATTTTCTTTTCTTAAAAAACTCATAATAAATAGATAAATAGGTAATTTGTGTTACAGTTTAATAGAAACTCTTAAAATATATCCTTATCTAATGTGATTGAGTTTATTGAAAATAAAATAGGTAATTTGTAGTTGAGTTTTATGTAAACTATTTTATTTTATTTAAATATATAACTTAGACTAATAAGAAGAAGAGAAAGACAATTGATTAGGATTTTTTTTTTTTTTTTTTTTTTTTGTGCATTAAATGTAGCAATATATGTAATAAAACAATGCATGATCAAAACATAAGATTAATAATAAAAAGAAGAAGAGAAAGACAATTGATTAGGTTTTTTTATTTTTGTATACATTAAATATAGCAATATATATAATAAAACAATACAGGATCAAAACAGAAGATTAATAATAAAACAATGCATAAGCAAAAAATAAAACAATCCATGTACCATGAAATTTGATGTGATTAGATGAAGGCAAAAAAAGACTTATATATACGGAGAGAGAATATAGATTTAATTAATATCCAAAATGGACCTTTTTTCTCCCTCGCCATGAATCCCTTTCCTATTGCAATCATGTTAGGTTTTGAATTCTTTCCTGCTGGGATTGTTATTATAATTTATTATATTTTGTGTGCTCCAATCGTGTTAGGTTTAGTAGTAGTTGTATATTATAATTTGAATTTTAATTATTAAGTTTTGAATATAATTTGAATTTTAATTATTATATGTTTTGAATTTTAGTATAATTTGAATTTTAATTAAACTCTTTATTGATTGTGGGATATAATAATTAAACTCTTTATTATGAATTAAACTCTTAATACATGGTCACCCTCATTGCAATCTCAAAAATAAAAAAAAATATAAAATATAAAATATAAAAATTGAGAGACAAAGGAGTACTTACCAAGGGAAATTTTGGAAGAAAAACTTGGATTCTTTCCTATCAACAAAATTTATAATGCTACGATTACGACAAAAAAAAAAAAAAATGCATAAATTATAATTATACAACTACACTGGAACTGAGTAAAACAAAATAGTTTATTGTTTAATTGACATCCCAAAATAATAAGGAGTATTAATTTTAAAAAATAGTTAATTGTGTGAAGAATTTTAGAAATCCAAGACTTTTAAAATAGAATAATTACAAGTTTAATAGTTGGAGAATTTAAAAAAATCGTCAAAAACTTTAATAGTAAAAGAATTCTAAAAATTGTTAGGAGTTTTAAAACAACTAAAATTTTTCAATAAAAAGATCCAAAACAGCCAAGAATATAATATAAAAAAAAATGATAAACTCTAAATATGAATTTGATTATATGAATTAATTTTTTGATACAAATTAAGTGCAATCATTAATTAAATCATGTCATAATTCTAAATTAATTTGATTAAGACATTATTTTCATTGTTAATTTTTATTTTTTGTACGTGGAAGTCATAATTTTAATAATACGGTATGTGATAAAAACTCTTTCCCAAAATATGATATTCTCAAAATATAAATATGATGATACAAATTATTTTTCGGTAATGATCATACAAATTAAGTTTAATAATAATATGTGATAGAAACTATTTCTAAAAATAGTGCATGATAGAAACTCCTTCTCAAAATAAGATAAACTCAAAATATAAATATAATGAAACAAATTATTTGTTGGTAATGATCATACAAATTAAGTGCAATCAATAATTAAAATCATAATTCCAAATTAATTTGATTAACTCACTATTTTAATTGTTATACATTTTCTGCTTTAATTAAGTTAATATATTGAAATATTGAAATTCAATTATTGATATATTTTGATGTAGAATTATTGTTATGTATTTATTGAAATAAATTATATATTTCATTCTCTATTTAGATTTACTTTTATTGAATTTCAGTATTTCTTACTTTATATTTTGTTAATTTGAATTTTTTTGAATTTTATTAGGGAATTTTGTGTTTTATAGAATTTATATCAATTAATAAATAAATACTAAAACTCTTTGCACAAAGGCCGAGAAAGTAGTACTACACTTGATCTCTTAGCCAAAAGACCAAGAAAGGTTAGCCAAAAGGCCGACCCAAAAAAATTTAGTACTACACTTTATCTCTTAGCCAAAAGGTCGAGAATGTGTGATTATTATTTCTTTAGCTCTATCTTTTATAAGAGGCTTTCATGTAATCCTTTTTACTTAAAACCAACGTGGAACTTTGTAATTTGAATTAAACACTTTTTATATTTGTTAATTTTAATTAATTTTAATTTTATATTAGGTAATTTTTAGAATAATTACAAGTTTAATAGTTGGAGAATTTTAAAAAATCGTCAAGAACTTTAATAGTAAAAGAATTCTAAAAATTGTTAAGAGTGATAAACTCTAAATATGAATTTGATTATATCAATCAATAATTAAAATCATGTCATAATTCTAAATTAATTTGATTAAGACATTATTTTCATTTTCATTGTTATTTTTTATTTTTTTGTACGTGCAAGTCATAATTTTAATAATAAGGTATGTGATAGAAACTCTTTCTCAAAATATGATATTCTCAAAATATAAATAAGATGATACAAATTATTTTTCGGTAATGATCATACAAATTAAGTTTAATAATAATATGTGATAGAAACTCTTTCTCAAAATAAGATAAACTCAAAATATAAATATAATGAAACAAATTATTTGTTGGTAATGATCATAC
Source organism: Cornus florida (assembly GCF_030987335.1). NCBI lineage: Eukaryota > Viridiplantae > Streptophyta > Magnoliopsida > Cornales > Cornaceae > Cornus > Cornus florida. The sequence continues at coordinate 47,833,491 of NW_026775578.1, forward strand.
AAATTAAGTGCAATCAATAATTAAAATCATAATTCCAAATTAATTTGATTAAGTCACTATTTTAATTGTTATACATTTTCTGCTTTAATTAAGTTAATATATTGAAATATTGAAATTCAATTATTGATATATTTTGATGTAGAATTATTGTTATGTATTTATTGAAATAAATTATATATTTCATTCTCTACTTAGATTTACTTTTATTGAATTTCAGTATTTCTTACTTTATATTTTGTTAATTTGAATTTTTTTGAATTTTATTAGGGAATTTTGTATTTTATAGAATTTATATCAATTAATAAATAAATACTGAAACTCTTTGCACAAAGGCCGAGAAAGTAGTACTACACTTGATCTCTTAGCCAAAAGACCAAGAAAGGTTAGCCAAAAGGTCGACCCAAAAAAATTTAGTACTACACTTTATCTCTTAGCCAAAAGGTCGAAAATGTGTGATTATCATTTCTTTAGCTCTATCTTTTATAAGAGGCTTTCATGTAATCTTTTTTACTTAAAACCAATGTGGGACTTTGTAATTTGAATTAAACTCTTTTTATATTTGTTAATTTTAATTAATTTTAATTTTATATTAGGTAATTTTTAGAATAATTACAAGTTTAATAGTTGGAGAATTTTAAAAAATCGTCAAGAACTTTAATAGTAAAAGAATTCTAAAAATTGTTAAGAGTTTTAAAACAACTAAAAATTTTCAATAAAAAGATCCAAAGCAGCCAAGAATAAAAAACAAAAAAAAATAAAAAAAATGATAAACTCTAAATATGAATTTGATTATATGAATGCAATCAATAATTAAAATCATGTCATAATTCTAAATTAATTTGATTAAGACATTATTTTCATTTTCATTGTTATTTTTTATTTTTTGTACGTGCAAGTCATAATTTTAATAATAGGGTATGTGATAGAAACTCTTTCTCAAAATATGATATTCTCAAAATATAAATATGATGATACAAATTATTTTTCGGTAATGATCATACAAATTAAGTTTAATAATAATATGTGATAGAAACTATTTCTAAAAATAGTGCATGATAGAAACTCTTATGTGATAGAAACTCTTTCTCAAAATAAGATAAACCTAAAATATAAATATAATGAAACAAATTATTTGTTGGTAATGATCATACAAATTAAGTGCAATCAATAATTAAAATCATAATTGCAAATTAATTTAATTAAGTCACTATTTTAATTGTTATACATTTTCTGCTTTAAATAAGTTAATATATTGAAATATTGAAATTCAATTATTGATATATTTTGATGTAGAATTATTGTTATGTATTTATTGAAATAAATTATATATTTCATTCTCTATTTAGATTTACTTTTATTGAATTTCAGTATTTCTTACTTTATATTTTGTTAATTTGAATTAATTTAAATTTTATTAGGTAATTTTGAGTTTTATAGAATTTATATCAATTAATAAATAAATACTAAAACTCTTTGCACAAAAAACCGAGAAAGTAGTATTACACTTGATCTTAACCAAAAGACCAAGAAAGGGTAGTCAAAAGGCCGACCCAAAAAAATTTAGTACTACACTTGATCTTAACCAAAAGGCCGAGAAGCTGTGATTATTATTTCTTTAACTCTATAGTTTTATAAGAAATTTTCATGTAATCCTTTTTACTTAAAACCAATGTGGGACTTTATAATTTGAATTAAACTCTTTTTATATTTTGTTAATTTGAATTAATTTTAATTTTATATTAGGTAATTTTGAGTTTTATAGAATTTATATCAATTAATAAATAAATACTGAAATACTGAAACACTTTACACATTTAATAACTGTATAGATATATATATACATATATATATATATATATATATATATAATGTAACCATGTATAAGTAGTATACCATGTATAAGTAGTATAGATATATATATATATATATATATATATATATATATATATAATGTAACCATGTATAAGTAAGTGAGTGGCTGATATTTTTTGTCATTGCTGAGTTTTATGTGTGATAACACGTCTGGGTGCCCCTTTAGTTGCAGTGTTTGTCTGTCAATAATCAACTCAATAATAAGTTGTTGGATGGACAAAACTTGTAAAGGGACAAAAACCCTTCACTTACTCTAATTGCCAGGTGGCTTTAAATGCCACGTGGTCATTCTAGAGGCCCTTTTCCACAAAAAGGTTGTGGGTCCCATTAGGGCGCCATCAACTATTGTCCCACCCTCAAATGGAAATGCGACTATTCACACTGCCTTGCCAAATGCTAAATATGGTCCCTCCAAAGATGCCAATTTGATGTGTATTAAGTTGCCTTATTTATATGGCTTGTGTGACTTGTGCTGTGGTTCAATGTATCATTTGAAATGTCTTGCAATTCTTGACTCCACTAGTTAAAGAAATCTAGATTGGTGTACTTGGACATAAGGTATAGGGTTAAATGTAAAAAACTCTTTGTATTATTGGTATTTTGTAACTAACTCCTTCGAATTACAAGAAATTCTGTTGAATTATTAATTTGTTGCAATTTACTCCTTCAGACCACCGAAAAAAATAAAAAAATTAGAAAGACAAATTTACCATTCTAAAAAAAGACAGACAAATTTACCCTTTGTTTGTTCATACTTCACACACCGCAACCAAGCCACCGCTTCATAGCCCCGCCACGACCTCTTATTAACAGATCCCTGCCAAGACTTGCACTTGAAACCACCAGATTCCAGCGACGGAACATTGAAGAACCCAAAAAGGGAGATAGGGACTCAATGGAAATTAAGGACATTCTTGTCCTTTCATGCTTCTAAGGGCAATATGGTCCTTTAAAATGATTCAACAAATTTTAACGGTTAATTCTCCCCAGATCTTGGCCGGATTAATTAAGTGATCTGTAACTTTTTTGTATAGTTTAGGGGATTTCTTACATTTTTAATAGTTTAGGGGGTAGTTGCAGGTTTTTCCACAGTTTAGGATTTTTTTTTGCATTTAACCTTAAAGTATATTGCATTCTTTGTTTGTATGTGTAGGTATAATTAAAGGAGAATGCAAAAACAACTGGCACCCGATGATTCAACCAACAATCACATTGAGTCTGTTTGAGATTGCTTCTTTACGGTTTAAAAATATTTTTATTTAAAAAAAAAATTGCGTTTAGATGTGTTTGGTTTAGCTCAGTAGAGTATTTGAATTAAGTTAGAATTTGAAACTTTTTAAAGTACGTTCGGAGTAGGAATTGAATATTTTAGGTAACTTATTTTCATTAGTCAATTATGTCTTTTTTATTATTTATAAAGACAATTATCTTTATTCCTTAATAAAGTTGTTATTATGAAATATGGTAACATCCTATTAAATGTTTAGCAATAGACCGATTGAATCCAATAAAGTATCATTGCTCAATGCCAGAGACGGAGCCATAATTAAACTGGTGTGAGGGGGGCAAAAGTATAATTTTATAGTAATTTCAGTAAGAGCAATAGTGTAATTATATATATATATATATATATATCAAAATGAATAAAAAAGTAGGGTTTATTAACCAAAAAAAAACACCCGACTTGTGAATGCCTCCGTCCCTGCCTGTTGCTCATAAATAAAATACAGGTATCACAATTTTTACCTAACATACAAGTTTAAAAAGAACAATATATAAGAATCATTTAAAATATAAGAGATAAATTATTATAAACATAATAGACCAATCATTGAGATCAATATAAAAAACATATCAAAATAAAAGATTGAAAAGAAATTAGTGCAACAGTCAGCGCGATACTAGAGTCTCTGTAGTTTGAAATGCTAATTTTGTCTATCTACAAAAAGCCTCATTATATTATTGATATAGTACAGAAAACTCCTTGTGTGATATAAAACACTTTTACACTTTTAATTTGATGCAAATATCTCCTTGTATAAAGTGATAAAAGCGTGGAGGAAAATGATTTCCTCCTTCTGGGAATTTTGATTGCAAAGAAAACGTAATTTTGGAAGTTTGATTCTGGACCACACACAATAATACCTGAACGTTGAAATTTGACATTTCTCCAAAAGTGTATTTCCTGATTGTTATAAAGTTGGATTTTACACAACCAAATACCTCCTTTAAATGGGTATTTGCACCCTTCTCCCTAAAGTCGCACTTCACTTTGTCAATGGCAACTTGAATACTAATCCCCCCACAACTCTCTCTCTCTCCCACACATCTCTCTCTCTCTCACACACACACACAGTATCTCTCTCTCACACACACAGCATCCAAAAGAATACAAGAAGTGGCATTCAAGTTTGGGCCATAGTAGGACAAGAAAGGCGGTCCATAAATCCGAAGCAATTCCATTTCTATTTACTCTAAGAAGATCCCACTCCAAGAAGTGGCAAACTAGAAAGAAGGGACTCGAAGATAAGAATACAGTTCGGAACTCAACACTCTACCAGTTAGGTCATTAAGTAAACTGTTTTTTATTTTTCTTATTTCATCTTTCAACTATTTTGGGCATCTCTTTGATTTTTCTCTCTCAATCCATCACCCTATTTTCAGTCTCCAGAGAGCCAAACCGAACTTAAATTATTAGAACAAAGATGTAGTAAAATCTAGACAAAGCACAATATAAAAAACAGTTTTCAAGGATGAAAGTGTACTTAAAACTGTTTTCAGTCTTCAGCGAGTTTCAGAGTTGAAAACTGTTTTACACTCTCAACATTCATGTTTTTTAAAACACGGCTACAATGTAAAAAAAATGTTTGGGTGTGACATGAAAGAAATAGTGTGGGAATTCAAGGTTGTGTGAATTTTCTCATAAACCACCCCAAAGTGCTAGTATTTTTCATTAGACACCTACCTATGTTTCATAAGTGGGCATAACACACTTTCTTTGTTGGGGTTTTACTATTCGTTTGAGATTCTGACCTTTAAAAAACAACTTTACTGCCCCACTTTATAGTTTATATTCCTTCATAAACATGAAATCTATTTGACTTCAAAATTAATTTATTAGTTTATACATGTGAAAAGAATTCAATTCTTCAGTGGATTTTACTATATGGGTATTTATTTGACATTCCTATGATGACAAGATTATTACACTATCCATTTATGAACTTTTAGGATTTATAATAATGTTCATTACATCAATTTTAGTCATTTTTTTCTTTCAATTTAGCCAAATTATTGAAGAAATTTGGTACATGCTTTATCCAAGGAATTTGAAATTTTGATCTCCCATTATAAAAATAAAATAAAATAAAATAAAAATTGCTACCCCATTAAAGTGTAACTTAGAAGCTATTTTCAATTGCTTTCATGCAGCACATATTCCTAATTTTGTGATTTGGGTTTAGATATTGATTTTAAATAAAGTAAAAAATATTGAAACTTTAAGATACATGATTTTTCTAATCCAAATTGCAATGTGGATTGAACAAGATTCACCACATTGAAAGATAATTTGAAAAAATTGATACAATTAAAAGATCGAATGTCTATCTCAGTTTCTATGTCCCTTACATTTTATCTTGTAAGAAAATAAATAAAAAATAATAAGATTTTGACATGGCTTTTGTCTTTCACCAAATATTCCATGGCTGTACAGGAGAGAGGGATGACAAGTTCTTTTCCATAAGATGAGCTAGCGTCACATCCTATGTCTATAATTGCAATATTGTGACATATGTGCCCCTTTTCCCTACATTTTTTTTTTTTTTTTTTTTTTTTCTGTCCCAAAGTGATATACCAAAAATAATAATAGAAACTCTAGTTAAAATAGTATTTTTGCATGTCCTGTTATTCGTGGAAGTACTAACGGACTTTGGCCTAGATGGTATGACCTCCCATTTGAGACCTTGAAAGTTAAGTTTCAAGTGAGGACAAATGAGTTAAGCATTGCTTGCTTAAAAAAGAATGTGAGAAAATATGAGAAACACAAAGTATTCTAAATAATGCCGAGATATTTTAGGTCATGCTTCTCATTTCAAAATAAACGTTCATATTTCATCTTAGAATGCCTAAAAATAAATATCTAATGTACATATATAATAGTGATTTAGCCTAAGCCAGCTAGACAATACCACACTAGGGAGCTTGGTATAGATAGTGTAAGTGTAACTTCTATTTTGTAAGAAGATGTCACCTTATTATAAATCATAATGACATCGTGATAAAATCATCACGTACTCAAATAAATAGTCAGATTCGTACAAATATTGGACTACTTAACATTTCCAAAGTTAATAATAAATTTAATAACAACAAAGATAAAACGTAATTATGTCTGAAATTGACCAAAGTTTAACTTGTAAGGTTTTGCAAAGAAGCTATTCTAGATAATTTTCTTCTCAAAATTCATGGTTCTACTCCGTATTACTTTTCTGGAAGTCTAAGACTAAACATTCCTATTAAAAAGTTATGTAAAAAAAATTCTAATTTATCCTCAAGTGCTGGAAAATTCTCCAAATTAGCAATACAAATATTTAATATTTAAGGGTCAATTTTGAAATGTCAAATTGAGATATGCTATGCATTCAATGTAATGTAAAATGTATATCACTATATCCCTTCTTTAAGAATATATTTATATAGATATATCAAATGGGATATTCATTTTTAAGATGGAGGTAATAAGATTTAACTTGCACTAGTTTGTTTGAGTTACCTAATTTTCAACATGTTATAATATCTATCTATCTATCTATCTATCTATCTATCTATATATATATATATATATATTCTAAAATAACTAGTGGGTAGGAAGCAATAATTAATTGTAGGTGAAAACTACTGCCATAAGGAGCCTTTACCGACACTAATCCTAATAATCTATTTGCCATAAGGAGCCTTCACCATCAATTGTTTTTGTCTCCATGACCCATCATTGTAGGTTATCTAATCCTTAATTATAAAAAAATAATATTGTGTTTAGCTATATGTTTTGGTCTAATGTAGATTGTATCTTTTATTACATTATGAGATTTCAAATATTTTCATGTCTTATAAATAATATTAAGTACATAACTTCTATTATATTGTATAAAAAAAAGAAAACAAAAATTACTTCAAATGTAAGGTTTTTACATTAAGTGCGATAGGAAGGAAGAATAAAAGGTAATATAAGTTAGAAGAGATAAAGAAAATTGGGAAAGATGTTAATAAATGTATGTGTGTTTTAATTCTTATGAGAGTATGTTATACAGCTAAGAAAAAGGCATGTGATTTCAAACATTTTCATGTTTTATAATTAATATTAAGTGTAAAACTCTATATTATAAAAAGAAAAAGAAAAATATTTTAAATTAGGCAAGGACCTATTGCGTATTTAGGGCACAACTGCCCCCACCGAAATTCTTTTTTTATGCCGACACAAACAAAACTATCATTCATCTTTGGTATATTTGGGACATTTCTTTCATTTTTGTCTTAATTACTCATCAATTTCGGTCGCTAGAGAGCCCAACTAGAATTTTTAGTAAAGTCTAGATAAAAAAACGCGAAAGTACTGTTTTTTTTTCCACCATCTCGATATTTATGATTTTTAAAACGTGGCTACGTAAGTAAGAAATATTTTTCTTATAAATTCCAAATAATTTTTACCCCAACAATGTGGGACGTCCATTTGGTGTTGAAAATACATACTTACCCTGCAACGTGTGAGCTTATAACAAAATTTCATATTCTGTTTGCTCCATAAAAAGTATCATGTTTGGGGAAGTGTGACACTTTTTATGAAACGAATGGAGTAATAAATTATGGGAATATAAAATATTTCTTTCTTTGCTATAATTGCATTGTCATTGAAAGGAGTCAAGGCCGCCACTATCCACCAAATTTCAGTGACTAATTGGATAAGAAATAAAATGGGTGTGACATGAAAGAAAATAAGGTGGGAATTTAAGGTTGTGTGAATTTTCCCAAAATGCATAGTACGGGCATAATTCACGCTCTTTCTTTGTTGGGGTTTACTATTCACTTCAGATTCTAACCTTTAAATAACTTTACTGCTCCCACTTGATAGTTTATATTCCTCCATAAACTGATGTCAAACTCAAAATCTATTTGACTTCAATATTAATTTATTAGTTTATACTTGTGAAAAAAATATATATATATCAATTCTTCAGTATTGTATAAGTTTTCTCAGAAGTTTTTAAATTGGAATATAAAAAAAAATAATTAAGAAAAATTGAATCAAAGGTTTTTTAAATTTTAATTCTAAAGTTCCAATTTCATACAGCAAAACACACTCCTTTGAGCATTTATTTGGCATTCCTCCGGCGACAAGATGATTACATTTATCCATTTATAATGTTCATAACATTAATTTTAGTCATTTTTTTGTTGAAAAAAAACTTTATACATTCTTCATCTCTTGCAACATGGATGAACAAGGCCCACCACATTGAAAGAGAATTTGAATAAATTGACACAATTAAAAGATCGAATCTTTCTTTTCTTCTTTCTCAGCTAATAGTTTATAGGGAAAATTACATATAAATGGAGTCAAAGTATCATATTTACTTAGAGACGGAGTCAAAGTTCCATATTTCTCTAAAATGGATTGCTGAGGTGGCACATGATTTTTTACTGTTTAAAAAATTGTGATGCCTAAAATGCCCTTTCCTAATAAAAAAGTAGTACCTTCAGTTCAAAAAAGTAGTACCTTCAGTTCAAAAAAGTAGTACCTTCGGAGAAAAAGTAGTACCTTCGCAAGTGTTTAAAAAACATGGTACCTGGACGCCAAAAAGTAGTACCTTCAGTTCAAAAAAGTAGTACCTTCGAAGAAAAAGTAGTACCTTCGCGGAAGGGTATTTTAGGCATCACAATTTCTAAACAGTAAAAAACCATGTGCCACCTCAGCAATCCATTTTAGAGAAATATGGAACTTTGACTCAGTCTCTAAGTAAATATGGAACTTTAACTCCATTTATATGTAATTTTCCCTAGTTTATATGTCCCTTACATTTTATCTTATAAGAAAATAAATATAAATAATAAGATTTTGACATGGCTTCCTCTTTCACGAAATAATCCATGGTTGTACAGGACGGAAGGATGACAATTTATTTTCCATAAAACGCACTAGGGGTCAGATTGTAAGATATTTTTTTATATTTGTGACCCATATGATTTGGATACGTGATTTACTTTTATTATTTAGTGGTTAAATAAAATTTATCTCAGATTAATATTATATTATTTGATCAACTTATAAATTACTTTTTTGGTAATTAATTATTGGAGAAGTGTTTTCTTTTCTTATTCCTTACTTTGATGGGAAGTGGAATTAGGTTACTAAAAGGAAAATTGATCATCTCTCTGCCTTTATAAAAGTGTATATATTCTATCAATTATGTACAATTAATGATACAATACGTAAAAGTTTTATGTGTGCAAAAAGCCAAGAGAGAGAAATCAGTTTCCATACTTACAGTTTATCACGTTATGCTTCGGCAAAAGGATCTCGATATTTGGCTTGATTTCAACAAAATTTGCAATTACAGATCGAGGTATTTATATCTAACTATTTATTTATGCATTATAGATATGTGAAAATCATGAAATTCTAAGATATGGGATTCATGTAAATTTGTGATTTATGGTTTCACGAATTATTAAAGTTTACATGTGGTATCAAAGTTTATGGTTTAGGAACTCGTTATTTTCATTTAAAGTTGCATAAATAATATGTATAAATTTAAAATATAATTTGTACAGTTTATGATTTTCGAGCGTAATGAATTTTGTGGAAGTTAACTTACTTTCACACGAGTTACTATAGATGAATACATATGTATATACATATTGTTGGCCTAAGGATTTTATCTAAAGGTCAATCTTATGTTTTGATGATTACAAACCATTAATGATGTTTATGTACTAATATTTTCATTGAGTGAAGTATAATTGATCATCATTCAATCCTCAATGATGAGCTAGAAGTTCCATTTCAAGCATTCCAAACACTCAAGTAATGGATTCAAGGAAGCATCAAAGTGCAAGAAATTAAAGAAGAACTCGGATTTCAAAGATCACACAAAGCATTTCAAAGAAAGAAAGAAAGTCTTCATCAAGCCTAAACGATCATAGTCAAAGAATAAAGAAAAGGGTAGATAGGATGGTGAAAGTTTAAGATTCAATGTCAAAGTCTTTATGAATTCATTTGAAGCTCATATCTATTGGACCATGCATATCATACATCATTTATATGCTCCAACATCATTAGCATTAGATTATGAACTTCAATACATGTATATTTAACAAATGAAGTCTTTGCTAAGAATGAGTTAGTTCAAGCTTGCATAAGCTTTGAAAGAACTCACAACTTAAACTAGAAATGCTAAAACCATGCACATTAATCATAACATTTATTTTGGTCTCTAAAAAGAAAAGGAAAAGGCATTGAATTAATTTTTCATCTTTAAAGCATTTGTTGCCAAAATTTGGTAAATGACCCTAGGACACAATGCACTTGAAATTTATCTTCTTCATATGTCCCTAGACTCTTAGAAATAGGCCTTAAACAAAATTGAATCATTCATCAAAGTCCTAGGTGCTAAAAAGATGGATATCTCAAAGAAGCAATTTTCAGCCCAGAAAAATTTCAGACCAACTTGCACTAAAACTACTATAACTATTTGTGTAGTTGGCATTTTTACACAAGACCAATGGCATTGGAAAGCTGACTTCGAGCCCTTGAGCTTAGACTCAAATTTCACCCAAATTGGATTAAAAATGACTGAGATATGAGCTTCACAAAATACCTGATTCTGCTTTGCAAAAATTCTGACCAGGTTGCACTTAAACAGCCATAACTTTTTCTATGGTTGGAATTTTTGAGCAAGGCCAGTGGCTTTAGATAGCTGACTTCAAGAAAATAAATTTAGACTCAAATTTCACCTCATTTGGAGTTTCATGGACTGAGTTATGTCCATTTGAAGTCATGCACTTTTTTCTGTTCAATCCAATTTAGCAGCAGCCTTCATGAAGCAAGAGCAGCCTCTATAAGAAATAGAGCCAGCTCTCTCAAGGCCAATGGAGCAGGCTCAATTAAAAATTAGAGAAGGCTCAAAGAATAGAGAAGGTTCAATGAAAACTAGATAAGGCTCTACAAAATTAGAGAAGGTTCTACAAAACTAGAGAAGGCTCCATTTTTCTATTGAGCCATCTCCATTTTAGAAAAAGAGCCTACTCCACTTTTTTAGAGAAGGGTCAGGAAAGTAGAGAAGGCTCTATAAAACTAGAGAAGGCTCCATTTTTCTATTGAGCCGTCTTCATTTTAGAAAAAGAACCTGCTCCACTTTTTTAATGGAGCCGCCTCCATTTGAAATTGAGCCGCCCCCACTTTTGCAAAGAGCCGGCTCCTTTGAGGGTTTTGAATTACAACGGCAATTTTTTCTGCATTTATTTCCTCTAACCACTTTTAACAGCTATATTGAGCTATGAAATTCTATAAATACAGAGGGGTTGTCTGCTGAATTAGTTGACCATTTTTTAGAGACATTATATTACATCAAAGAGAGCTTTTGGCTCTACCATTATACAGAGCTTTTGTTCTGGTTATACTCACTCATAGAGCCTCTGTTCAGACATCGATCTTTATCTCATATACAAGCTTCCATAGTTGAATCAGAGTGAACTTCAGAGAGCATTTCGTGAGCCTTTGCTGAACTTTTATTCTATTATTTCATCAGAACTTTTGTTCTACATTTTCCTCATCATCTCTCATACATTTCATACTCAGAGTTTGAGCTTCACTTGATTTCATATATACTCTATTGTGAGGTTTGATTTGTATTAGTTCTTGAGAGGATTTCTTGTACTACAAATTCTATCTACAAATCTGCTGTAAGCCTAAAAGGAAGAGTTTCTCTTAGCAAAGAAATTGTAAGGGCTGGTGTGGCCTATGTAAAACTAAGAGAGGTGGTCTCTTAGCAAGGATACTGTAAAGGGTTGGTGTGACCCAAAAGGAAGCTTAGGAGAAGGGTGTTCTCCTAGCAAGAAAGAGAAGCAATGTCTTACTTCAATTGAAGGTTTGCTCTCCACCATTAAGGAGAAGCTCTAAGGAATTTGAGAGAGGGATCTTGAGCCGAGGAGTAGGAGTTTCCGAACCTCGCAAAAATCACTGTGTTATTGTTTGCAATCTCTTTTCCCTTATCTCTTTTACAATTGTGCTAAATTGATTACTTTCATATCTCGTTTATTGCATAATTGGTTATACTGTTGATTAGAAATTGTATTTCTAAAATTTGCTAAAATTGACCATTGACTCTATTCACTCCCCCTCTAGAGTCAATTCTTGGGTAACACATATAATTGATATATATATGTGTGTGTGTGTGTGTGTGTGTGTGTGATACCCCCTAATTTCAGAACACGGGTTGATCAAGTCCGCGCACAAAATTAGGGGATATCAAAACAATTAAAGTATTTAAACAAGCTCATATTACAAATTGAAATTAAGAATAAATAATACGCTGAAAAAAAATTAATAAATAATAATTTCCATTAATAATTCTTCAATGGTTATAACTCGGGAATCCCGTAACTCAAAGACCCCTTAACCAAAATCCATTATCCAATAAAAACACTACTACTTAAAAGTAAATAAGATGAATAGATGAATAACAGTCTCCCAGCTGCGAATCCTCAACCTCGAGACTGGAACTTCTAATAACCTAAAAAATAAATCGTGGATTAAACCCTATGAACAAATTCTCTCTACCATACCTCTGAAAATCAATAAGTAAATCATCTCTGATCAAAACCATTCCTAATAAAGTTTTAATTTTAATATACAACGATACAAATATATATAAATACTTATATATAATACCATAATCTTACCTATTAATAGGTTCATTAAATTGTCAAAACTATTCACCAATGATTAATTAATAATCATACATAGACCAATCAACAATTTCTTTTTAAAGAAACTCCTTCAACCTTAATTCCATCGTAGACAACAATTTAATAATTTAAACAATAAAATATAATTAAAAGAACATTATATTTAATTCCAAAACCAATAATGACTTTAAGTATTTAAATCACACAATCTATATCTAGGCTTTAACAAATCATCTATGTCACCACCAGTATTATTTTATTAATATGTCTAAAATAATACATTAACCTGTAAGTACTAGACTATTCTAATTTAAGAATATCTAATCATAATTCAACTTACTAACAGTAATCATAGATGATATATTTTAATCATTTAACACACAACATTATAATTACACTTTGGCAAATCAGTCATGCCATTATAAATATATTTATTTATATATTGACAATTCAACCATGCCTCCTGAAAGTATATTTATTTATACCTTGGCAATTCAACCATGCCTCCTAAAGTATATATATTTATACTTTTAACTAAGCAACTCATCCATGCTTACTATTTATATTTTATTCATCCCTATACTTAGGCAATATATTTACGCCTTTGGCAACTTATTCATGCCTCCAATTCAACCATGTACCAAACTTTAGAAGTTAATTTACCAACCAAACAATTCATACATAGGCAAATTAACTTATCAACAAAACAACACATACCTAGGCATTTCATGCATATCATATGTATATAATTAATTTAATAACAGCCTATCCATATATACCAAATAAGACTAATAATTTAATCATCTTAAGTGATATATACATATACCAATATATTATACAAGATATATATGTATAATACCTTCCATATATAATATATATATATATATATCCACCTTTCCTTCCATCACAAAAAATATTAATTAATTATGTATACGCCAATTAAATGCTATTAATACCGTAGTAGTACTCTATGGCTCTCAGAACACCAAGAATACCCCTTCAAATGGTTGCTTTTAACCCTAACGGCTAAAATATCAACTCTGGGAATTCATCGAACCCCACAGGAGCTTTCCGGGACTCCAAACACTCCCTCACGCGTCGCCACACGTGCCTAGACCCGCTGCACGCGCATCCACGCGCTTTTCTTCATTAGCAGGCGCGTCCACGCGCCTGCACACACTCCCACGCACTTTCCTTACTCGCGGAGTGGGGTGGCGTCTTCTGGTTGGTTGGATCCATTCTGCTTTGGTGAGGTTGCCACACTGGATCCATCTTCTTCGTTACACCTCATCCAATGGTCCAAAATCCATGCGCTCTTGAACACACCCACACTGGATTTTCCTACACCCATCAACTCATTCCAACGACCCAGATCATTAAGTGTAAACTCTTCCCATACACCTGACCACACTAGATCGTTTGCTGGTCATCAGGATCATCAAATGGTCCTGCCTTGTGGTGCACCAAAGTGCTGCACACCGCAACTCACCTAATCCTCACCTATGTGATGCGCAGATGCATACTATGCATATACTTTATTATAAAAATAATTCTAAAATAAATCCTAAAATATTCCAAAAAAATACCAAACCCATTCTAAAAATCTAGAAAAATTACAGAAAATTCCAGATAAATTCCAAAAGATATAGAAACCCTAATTAATCCTTTTGGGTCACAAATTCACCTATACATTGATTTTAAAATATATATACAACACCTAATATATATCAATTTAAAATCCAAAATTTCAAAATCAATGTATAGGTGAATTAATCCAATCCAACAATGATTTTTAAACAAATAAATTTAATCTGAATATTGATACTCAATGTGATAAACTTATAGGTCCTAAGAGGAGAGTTAGAAAAGAACTTGCCTGAAGGTTTCGAAACGAAACCGATGCTTCAATCTTGGATTGTCTCCTTCAATTCCGGCATCCTCTTTTTCAGATCCGGCCTACTCCTTGTTAACTTCTTCTTCTTCTTCTCTCTCTGTCTTTCTTATTTTTCTAACGTGTAAACTCTTTAACCCTAAACCTTATGTGTATCTTTATACACATTAAAACCTAAATCCTATTCTTAGTAGGACTACCAAATAAAATAATAAAATAATAAAAATAATACTCTTTAAATAATATAATATATATAAACACATATTTTATTACAAATACATATATATATCTCCCATAATTAACCATTGGTTAATTAAATCATATATATATATATCCATAAATATATATCTCATTCCGTAAAACTTATTAATTAATTATATTTTTATATATAATGGATATATATATTTATAATTATACCAAAACTGATCATTTAAATCATAAAATAACCATGGGACTTTATTAATTAACCTAATAAGGTTTCATTCCAGCCCAAGACCATATCATTTGGTCCAACTTCCCTTAAGCCCAAACCAATTAATCTAAATAAATAAAATAATTAAACAAACACTTATATTAAAATAACTAATTACATGAAACACATAAACAAATAAGAATTTACACCATACTAATAAAATTAACACGTCAACAATTAAATCAATAATTACGCACACAAATAATCAATCATCATACATAATCATGAAATATAAATTAATACAAACAAGACCATTAAATCATAACACTCAATTAACTAAAACAAATCATTTAAAAATAAAAATAAAAGCGATTAGTCCTAAATAAATCCAACAAATTATTTTAAATAAAAATAAAATCATTAATCCCAATAAATAATACCTTTAAAATATTGGGGTATTACAATATATATATATATATATATATATATATATATATATATATATATATTTCATTATCTATGAACAAGTGACAATTATTATATGAATGTCCATTAAAGATTTGCTTGGTTAATGGACTTTGTCATACATGTGATTAAATAAGAATATATTCATTTTATTATTATTTTAAAAATAATAATATTAATAAAATTTTAAATATATCAAGTATGTGTATTTATTTAAAATTTCTAGAATGATATGTGAGTCTAGAAATTTAATTAAATTTTTGTTAGACATAATGAATTATTGTTTTATACTCAAACATACATACATGATGGAGAATCAATTTTAAATTGATTCAATTATGATCTTCAAGTCCAAAAATAAAAATAACATATTTTATTATATATATAAAGTAAAAGGATATTTTTTTATTAAATTTTTGGACTATTAAGTTTCTGGGATCGAACCTACCTAAATTTGGATCGATCAGTATGAGTGTGTGTGTATAATATTAAATGAGTAAATTAATGATTAATTAGTTACTAGCTAATTTAATATTCATATTATGTGAGGGTTAGTTAGTAGTTACTAAAGTGGCCTAACCATAATAGTCGATGAATATTAATTTTAGTAATAAATATAACTTAATCATGAATTAATATCTGTCTAATTTAATATTCATATTATGTGAAGATTGGTAGCTACCAAAGTGGCCCAATCATAATGATTGATGAATATTAATTTTTGTAGTAGACATATTTAATCATAAATTAATTACTCTCTAATTTAATATTCATATTATGTAAAGGTTGGTAGCTACCAAAGTGGCCTAACTATAATAGTTGATAAATATTAATTTTAGTAGTAAACATAATTGCAATACTTCATGAATTAGCTTATTATTTTTTATGATATTCATAAATATTGAGTTTATTTAATTATGATAAATAATTCTCCAAAGGGAATTGATTTTCAAGTGATTAAATGAAAATTAAGGGATTGTCTGTATTTTTTAATTAGGTAGATATAGTATATTTAAAGGTAACTTATCTGTTTAATTAAATAATGCATTACCAATGAAGATATATATATAAATACAAATAAGTATCATTATTAGGATTTTATAGTTGTCACCCAAAGAGGTACTATAGTTATACATTACATTTATATTTTTAAGTTATATAAACGTGTTGTTAAATCAAAGCATTATTGTTGTGAGCATTTTATCTTAGTGTATTTGTTTTATTATATCTTTTAATGCGCATGCTACATTTGTTCTGATTCTCAATAGGACTAACTTCTCATAATTGAATGAGTAAGTTAAGTCCAAAATTTAGATATGTTAAATCTTGATTTAGCATTTTAAATTGAAAAACCTACTGTTATTACTGACAAAGACAGTGAGGGAGAAAAGATTCTCCATAAAGTTTGGGATAGATCGAACAGATTAAACATTATAGTTATATGAATAATTGTTTCCCATAGTGATAGTGCTAAGGAATATTTTGACTAGAAGAATGTTTTCGTATTGTAGATAAATATTTAAAACGAAAATTATTAATTTATATCACTACTGTGCAATTTTGTTGGTACTCTTACCATGTATGAATATGTTCTTAAGATGACTAATGTTGCTATAAAATTGAGAACCTTATGGATGAGAAATTTCTCATTAAATTTATTCTCAATTTTTTGTCCACTCGGTATGGGTCATTTCGAATTAAGACAAGTGGAAGTGAATGAATTGACCATGTGTTAATTTAGGAAGAGACAAGGCTTAAGCAGCTAGTAATCATTATGGTCATTTAATTACTCAAGAAGTTATAAATAAATTTTGAAAATAAGTTTAAAAAGGCATTAAGTGAGCAACATCCAAAATTAAAATATTTAGGTCAATCTACTAAAAGAAATGAATGTAATAATGAAAAAGTGTCATTAATGTATTGAACACTTTTAGAAAGAGTACATGAAATATAAAGAATGATTCAAAAAAGAATAGTAAGTTTTTGGCTTTTGTATATTTCAAATTACTAATTGAAATTCTTTTTAATGCATGATAGGTTGACTTAAGTACTAATGTTTATGTTTCTAATAGATGCAAGAATTTCTTATGGTCTAATCACAAATTCAAATAAGAATTTCTTATTTATGATAATTGGGAAAAAGTTTTATTGAAACCATTATGACATTATGTTTAATGTTAGACAATGGATTTTATTTAAAATATTTTAAAATATTTATATTTATTCAATTTCCTATAATTTGATTTTATTTCAAAACTTTATGTTAATGATTTTTCATTTAAATTTGATAATGATGTTTATTCAACAAATTTTAATTTGTGAGTTATGGTATTATTGTTGATGATTTCTGTAAATTCAAATTTGATAGTTTATTTATTAAAAACCTTTTGATCTTGCATCATAATGTTAGAATTAAGCATAACTCAATTAATAGAAAATTTATCTTTCTTGTGGCATAAAAGATTAGGTCAATATCTAATGAAATGTTAGGAAAATTAGTAAAGGATGTGATTCTCCTGAATCTAAAATTTACTGATTTTGGTGTGTGTGTAGATTGTATTAAGGGTAAACAAACCAAATACACAAAGAAATGAGCCACAATAAGTATAGGGCTTCTTGAAATTATTCGTACAGACATTTGTAGACCTTCTGATGTTCCATCTTTTGGTAGAGAAAAGTATTTTATTGCCTTTATAGTTAATTTTTCACGCTATGGATATATTTATTTGTTGTATGAAAAATCTCAAGCAGTGGGTACTTTTGAAGTATACGTAAATGAGGTTAACAACTAGATAGAAAAGTGAAAATAATAAAGTCATATAGAAGTGGTGAATATTATGGAAAGTATGACGAAACGAGTTAATACTCTAACCGTTTGCTAAATTCCTTGAAATATATGACATTTGTGCTCAATACACTTTGCTATACATGCCACAGTAGAAGCGTGTAGTTGAAAGGCGTAATCGTACTCTTATGGAATTGGTTAGGAGTATGTTAAGTAATTCCTAGTTGCCCATAATGTTGTGGATGTTAAATAATCTAAAGGGTACAAGTTTTACTATCCTAAACATAGTATGATAATTATTGAAACTGGTAATGTCAGATTCATTGAGAATGGTGAAGTCGGTGGATGTGATAAAAATAAGACTGATCATTTAAGAAGTTAGGATACAAATTTCTTTACCCATAACTTCTAAAGAAATAATTGTTCATTCAGTTATTGAACTGTATAACAACGAAGAATAATTGAATGATCAGCAACTCTATAATGAAATCGTCACCAATGAATAGATTGTAAAAGAATCATAAGGAATAACATTAAGACGATTTCAAAGAGAAAGGAGGTCTGTTATTCCGGATGAATATGTAATATATCTGCAAGAATCTGATTTTGATATATAATGAGATATATACGAATCCGGTTACATATGCACAAGCCATTAACAGTAATGATTTTACTAAATGGATTAGTGCCATGAATAAAAATATTATAAAAAAACATTCTCTCCAATATTTAAGAAAGAATTTTTTAAAATATCATGGCATTAGTAGTTTATTATGATTTAGAGTTACATCAAATGGATGTGAATACAACTTTTATGAATGGGAGTTTAGAAGAGGAAGTCAATATGGAACAACATGAAGACTTCAAATTAGAGGGTAAATAATATCTGGTCTATAAACTTAAGATGTCAATATAGGAACTTAAATAAACTTCCTAACAATGGTATTTTAAGTTCAATGATACCATCATTTATTTTGGTTTTAAGAAAAATACTGTTAATCAGTGTATATACTAGAAGGTTAGTGGGAGTAAGTTTATATTTCTGATTCTATATATTGATGATATTTTGTTTGCTAGTAGTGATCTTAGTTAATTATATGAAACTAAAAGTTATCTTTACGAACTTTGAATGAAATATATGGATGAAGTATCCTACGTGATAGAAATAGAAATATTTCATGATAGATTACGTGAATTTTTTAGATTATCTCAGAAAGTATATATTGAAAGAGCTCAAGAAAGATTTGATATGGAATATTGTTCAACTAGTATTATTCCATATAGAAAAGGGAATAAATTCAACCTAATGCAATCCCAAAGAACGATTTAATTAGAAGGTAAAGAAACGAAAAATATACTTTATGCATATATTGTGGAGTTTGATGTATATACAAGTTAGTAAGGGATAAAAGATTATATGCTCACACTTAGGAAGACATTTTTTAATTGATTATTTGTTTCTTTTGGCCGGAAGAACAATATTATGAAAAAATGTAAAATAATTTTTTATTACTTTGTCTATTATGAATTTTTAATTTGTAGCATGCTCTGAGGTTACAATTTATTATTGCAAAATTTATTTCAGGATTTGGAATTATGAGTACCATTTTTAGATTGCTGAAAATTTATGCTGCAATTGTTGATCTTCTTGTATGAAAAATGATAGGTATTCTAAAGTTTAAATACTTTATCATTAAAGAAGTTTAGAAATGACGAATGTCTATTGAATATATAAGCACATAACTTATAATTGCAATTCATTAACGAATGGACTACCACCCAAAACGTTTATGGAATATGTTTAAAGAATGGGTATTGAATGTAGTCAATGATGATTATTTTTTAATTGTGGATTGCTTAATAGTACTTATATATGTTTAATATTTTGCGCTGATTAAATGTGTTATGACATTTCCTATTAATTAATGTACATGTACGTATTACTTTAATAAATGGTAATATGAATAGTCTTGGAAAAGACATTATTGTTAGATCATTATTGATATTTCTCATTTATAGACTATGTTGAATGTGTTATTAGTATTGTGGTACATGAAAGGGACTGTGTCATTTAGGGACATATAACCGTCATGACTCGCATTGGTAGTTTATTTACCATGGTATTTATGATGGCCAACTTAATGAGTCAATTTGATTTATGGTGCACATTAACGACTATTTTACTAAACCATTACACTAATGACTAGCATTGATAGTTTATTTACCATGGTATTTATGATAACCAACTTAATGAGTCAATCTGATTTATGGTGCACACTAATGACTATTTTATTAAACCACTACAGAAGTTATCATATGTACCAAGTGGGAGAATGTAAGATTATTTATTTAATTGTGGTCCACATGATTTGGACATGTGACATATTATTTGGTGGTTAAATAAAATAGATATCAGATTAATATTATATTATTTGGTCAACTTATAAATTACCTTTTTGGTAATTACTTATTGGAGAAGTGTTTTCCTTTTTTATTCCTTACTTTGATGAGAAGTGGAATTAGGTTACTAAAAGGAAAACTGGTCATCTCTCTATCTTTATAAGAGTGCATATACTTTATCAATTATGTACAATTAATGATACAACACGTAAAAGTTTTATGTGTGCAAAAGGCCAATAGAGAGAAATCAGTTTCCACACGTTTTGGCTGTTGTTTGTACTTGCAGTTTATCACGTTGTTCTTCGGCAAAAAGGATCTCGATATTTGGCTTAATCTCAACAAGATTTGCAATTACAGATCGAGTTATTTATATCTAACTATTTATTTATGCACTATAGGTATGTGAAAATCATGAAGTTTTAAGATATGAGATTCATGTAAATTTGTGATTAATGATTTCACGAATTATTTATTTATTTGTAAATTCATGTAAATTTGTAAATTTGTGACATCGGTGATCCCTTTTTCCTACATATTTATTTATTTGTCCCAAAGTGATATCCTAAAAACATATTGTAATAGGACTCTAATTAAAATAAGCTATTAGTTTTGCTAGCATGTCACTAAGACAATAAAATCATCGGACTCTTGTCTAGATGGTATAACCTCACCTTTAAAACATTGGAAAGAAAAGGAGGAAGGTCAAGCGTTAAGTGAGGCAAATGAGTATTCAAAGTTAATGCTCCTATTATTTTTCTGGACATCTGATAATAAACATCCCTATTAAAATGTAATGTAAAATTTTTCAAAAATTCTCCAAGCTAGCAATAGAAAAATTTATTATTTGAGGGTAAATTTTGAAATGTCAAATTGAGATATGCATTAAATGTAAATATATATCACTATATCCCTTCTTTGTATATATACATTTATATTCTAAAACGGCTAGTGGGTGGGAGGAAGCAATAGTTTATCTATTAAACCTAATTGTAGATGAAAACTACTACCATATGGAGACTTTACTTACCGACACTTCAAAGTCATGAGTTAAATATTTAAAATAAAAACTCCAATCCTGTTGGTTGGCGTTAACGAAGCCTGCCATGTATATACATGAGCTTGAAAATAATATAAATAAATCAGTTTCTGAATTTAAAAAATAAAAATATAAAAAAATTCTTTTGAAGAAAGGTGACAAGAACAAATTATTTTTACTATACAAATTATTGTATTACTTATGGTGAGTCACAAATTTACAATTCCCAAAGTGCCTATTTATTTTGAGACGAAAGAAGTATTATAAGTATATGTGTTTATTGTCATAATTCTTTTTTTTAAAGTTATTTATTGCCATAAATTTACATGATATGTAATTGTTTGATTGTCTTTTAATTATAAAAATTATGGTTTGAAATGGAGAAATGTTTGGCTTTTAATTGGTTACGTTGTTACATTGGACTATGAAAAACAATGACATTTCAGACATATACTATTATATTTACACAATAATCTTAAATTTTATTGAAAATACTTCAAATAAGTCAAGGACCTAGGTGTAATTTGGGCAATTGACCCCACTTATATATATATATATATATATATATATATATATATTACTATTATATGCTAGCACATCCGTCCCTCCCTTACACAATTTTTCAGGTCCGTCCCTCCTTCAAATGTAAGGTTTTTTTTACATAAATTATGATGGGAAGAAAGAATTAATAAAAGGTAATATAGAAGTTAGAAGAGAGTAAGAAAATAAGGAAAGATGTGAATTGTAGTTGTAAAAATAGAATAAATGTATATATATTTTAATTCATATAAGATTGTGTTACAGAGCTATGAGAAGGTGTGTGGATTTTAAAAGAATGGCCTCATGGAAAAAAAACATTATTATGGGGACCATGAGTTAGCCCAATGAAAATGATATTTTGTGTGGCTAAAACAGACCAATAATTTCTGAAGAAAATTATATGATAAACATATAAGTCAAATGAAATGACAGCAAGGGTCGGCCCACATACGAGATTTATTTACTATCAACCTGTTTTTTCAGAATCCCATATGATTACTCATTTGCTAAATCAAGCAATGACACCGAGGTTTGATCGAGAAGTGTACAAGTATCCGGTATGGAAAACTCATCTGCGATGTATAAGTCGTGGTTTGCCGACTCGGCCGACTCCCGAAAAGTGATCACACGTAACTTATATGACACATGGACTGATTATTTTGACGAAAATATTCTTGCATAAGCAACAAAAAACTCTCAATTTCTCATTTATAAAAGTTAATAGTGTTGGAGAATTTGATCATGCCTAAGAGTATTTTTTGTCAAAACAACTTATCCATGTGTCATGTGCCACGTGATCATAACACCAAAATTTCAACATTTGTGTGCCAAAAGGGAGTATTTTGCATAATATTGTGAGTGTAAGCGTGTCTGTTTGAACCTTCAAAAAAAAAATAAGTAAAACTTTTATTTTGACAGTCATTAAATTAGAACGAACCGAAATCCTCTTTTATGTTGACCGGTATATAATGCAACAAATTTAAATTGTGAATGCAACCATTACGTAAATGTGTTAATTTTTTTATTTAATCTTGTTATAACTTATAATTACACGCTCTAGCACGTTGTATTGGTGTTATATCTTTGATATAAATATATTGCAGAACACTTTTACAAGTGTTGCATTTTGTAACATAATTGTGTTGCACCAATATACAATGAATGCTAAACAAAATGTCATATGAGTACCCACTTAAGTCACATGATTTACCTTAATGAGAGCCGCTTTTGTATCCTTTGTATCCGGTGCGCGCTTCCATTTTTACATTTTATACACTCTTCTAATTCAACTCTTACTTTATATAATTTAAATTTTGTCATTTTTCTGCTCTCGTTCAAACTTTTACTACTCTTACTGCTCTATGCAACACAAGCTTGCTCTATGCAACACAAGCTTGGTGCATTTGTTCGGTCACACGCATATATAACAGCATAAATCAAATAATAAGCAGGACTGAACGACAAGCGAGACATTAGAATAGTACATACTTCCTCCATCCCATATTAGTAGTTCATTATTCTCTTTTGACATGTCCCAAATTAATTATCTTCTTTGAGAAGTCAAAACAAATAAGTTCTATATTTTCATCATTATCTTTTATCTTTTTAAAAAATTTCAAACTTTGTAGCTATATATATTTAAATTAGAAGGAATAAGTTGGTAATTTTAAAAAGAAATAATATATTAAATGCATGTTTTTTAAAAATTCTAATTTTTAAAAATAGACCTCTAATGTGGGACGGGGAATAATTAATATACTATGCCATGACATTGATTTTGTGGACAATCGTTGAGACTTAGCAGGTCCCTGAAAGATATTTCTGATTTCAAAATCATTTTGAAAGACAATGACACATGTATTTGTATTTCTTTAATATTGATGTAATCATTTGATCAAAATTAAAGATTTAGTTTGATCAAAATTTTTAAAATTAATTCTTTAATGACATTGAACACAATATATGACAAGCACATATTCATTTTAATACTTTATTTACTTGACACGGTAGAACTTAGAACGACAACATTGTATATATATATATATATATATATATATATTTCAAACATTGTAAATATATATATAACTTTATTTCATTTTACACAAAATATAAGTTCTAAGTTAATCTTACACTCATATAACGACTCTATAAAATTAAAGTTGTGTTCGATTGTATAAAATTGGAGTTTTGAAATTGAAATTTATAAAATTGGAGAAAAGCAACTTATAAAATTGAATCAAATTTTTTTTCAATTCCTCCAATTCCAATTCTAATTTCAAATTTTCAATTCCATGCAACCGAATACAACCTATGGGTAAATTTCACTTATCTCTGGTGAGATTTGTAAATATCCCACATAATCTTCCAATATTTTATAATTCCACTTATCTCCTTTGAAATTTTGATTTATGTAAAGATTCAAAAATAGAAGGGTCTATGTAGAACTTTAGGAGAGTTAAGTAAAATTTATCCAATTTTTCACACAAAGTCAATGAATGCATGATAATGATCATTTTAATTTTCTCGCAAAATAATGTAACATCCTTGTAATCTAGAGAATTTTTATACAAAAAGTATTTTTTGTGCCCTATAAAATTCGAATGCAAAATATATGAATTTATTTTCACTCTATGCTAAAAGTTAGGAATTTTTTGACTATAGTACCCTTGTGGTGTAACGTACTTTATCAACATATTTATCTAATATTTCAGCATATATAACAAATATATTAAAACACGATTTAAATATATTAAAATCTAAAACAAATATGTTCAAATCTATTTTTAATATCTTTATTTTTAGTTTATACGGTGCACATTTGATCCTTCTTAAAATTGTGTTGAAATATTCAATAATTTGTTAAAATAAATTTAAAACTTGTTTTTCGGATGTCCCTAATTGTTTTACTTTACACATGCAATACTGTACTGTACTAAACTTGAAACCAAATACTATTTTTATTTCTTTTTCATTATATGTCATGTCATTTTCACAATGTCCTTAGCATATTTTGTTGCTATAGTATAAAAATATCTAGTAGGAGTACTATAAATAAAAATCTTTTGCTTTCTCATATATTTTAATTTATTTATTACGTCAGCAATTATATTAGCGAGTCTTGTGACTATCTATAAATTCTCTCACCGGATGGAAACTCGAACCAAGTTAGACATACTATATAAATTCTCATCCCCTTCACTTTCTCTCTCTACATTACATCTGCTCTGCTACTCTGTTTTGTTTCCTCTGTGGAGACTTTAATATCTCTCCTCTCTCCTCTCCTCTCCTCTCCTCTCCTCCATTGAAGCTCCTCTGCTTCAAGCTATAGTTTTAGAGAGAGAAACTAAGAAATGAATGCCGAGGCTGAGCTCCTGCTTCCTTACTTCACCAACTTCTCTCAAGAATTACAAAATCTTGAAGACTACTTTTCTTTCCAGAAATCGAACACTTCAATGGTAATCATTTCTCTCTTTCTCTGTCTATAATTTCTCAATCTGTATGCTATCGTACTTTCTCTCTCTAGAACTCTCTTTCTTTTGTCGATTTAATTGATAGGCATTTTTCTTTTGATGAGGCTGATAGAGATATTTAACTCCTATTACTGTTTGATTGGGACTTAGGGTTTCTTACATTCTCTCTATTGAAGTGTGGTATTTGCTTTCAGCTCTGTTCGGTATAAAATTACGATATTTTTTTTTACCCAAAAAAAAAAAAAAAAATTACAATATTTTCTTTGGAGGCATTTGATTATTTATTGAGGCTTTTGTTTATTTGCAAAGGAAATTTTAGTATTTTCTTTGATGCCTCTGATTTTGAGTCCTAAATATCTTTTTTTGTTTTTTTGTTTTTTGTTTTTTTTTTTTTTAACCCTAATATCTTATTTTGTTAAGTATCTGTTTTTCTCTGAACATTTTCGTAGCAACCAAACATAGCATAAATAGAGATATTCAACTTCTATTTGTGAGTTGAATCTGGAAATAAAAAGATTAAGAGATGGAAAATGATTTCACAATTATAAGTTCCTTGACTCCATTTTCTTTCAAAAAAAAGAAAAAAAAAGAAAAAAAGAAAAAGAGCGAAGGCAAGAAGCCTAGCTAGCACCAAGCACAAAGAAAGCAACACCAAAACAAGACAAAGCAAGCCCACCAACAGCAGATAAACCAAGAAAAACAAAACCCTACAAGCCTGGCAAAACCAAACAAAACAAACACTGTAGTTATTATCACAAAAAAGTCTCAGGAATATTCCAGGCAGCAACCAAACTTCTGTTAGCATCAGCATGAGGCACCCTTAGCATAGACAGCACCCTTTGCCACCAAACTTATGATGTCAACTTGTTTGAATGGTTCACTTTTAAATGCACTTACAATAATTAAACAAGAAAAAAAAAAGTTGGAGAAAAGTAGAACCGTATCTAATCCTTAATTGTTATTATTTTATGGTTTTTGTTTATGTAGTGGAGGCATGTGTGTGTGGGTACCAACTAGGAAAAAAAAAAGTTACAATAAGTCTTTACCTTTGTTAAAACTGGGTAATTTTTCTGGGCATTTACTGACAATAGCATTCATCTTTGGTCTTTTGAGGGTTTAAGGTTTAGTTGGAGGGTATTAGCGAAGATTAATAGTCGTATACTTCTTACTTAGGAACACTTTAGAAAATTCAACTTTCAGCATTCTGAAAATTTTGGGGAGGCCTGTTTTCTGAAATGTGGATTTCCAGGTAAATTTTCTTTGTTCGGAGTTGATTGTTCATTTGGTGACCAAAGTGGGTTAGAAAATAAGTTTTCAACTTTTTGATTATTCAGCCAACTCCCTCAAACTTTTAATTTTATTAATAGATAACATTTAATGGTCCTTTTTCATTTTTTATTTTTTGAATATTCTTCCCATTTCATTATTATTATTTTTCTTCTGATTTTCTAGAAAACAACCTTGTTATACTTGCCCCATTGAACCTTGGTTCGTATATGATACATGTTTCAGTCCATCTTTACTTATCTTACAAACAATATGCAGAAATTTTCAAACCATGGATCATATGCCATGAATCCTAAATTTCTCTTTCTTCACTTTTACATCAGTTGATTTTATATTTTCTTTTCATATAAAATTTTTGGTGCCAATTTTGAGGAATATTCTGGTCTGTAAGTTGCGCCTAATAATTCTGCCCGAGTATATTCTTGAATTTGACCAATTTTATACAATTGTTGGACTCCGAAATTCTCAACAGGCTCCTACATGACACGAGTTTTCACTTGTACTTTTGAATTTGACTTAACGGTTTTCATTTATCATCATCATCATTTTCTTCCTTTCCTTCTTCTTTGTTTCCTTCTTCTTCTTCTTCTTCTACTTCTTCTTTTATATATTAATTTATTTATTTTTAACACCACTCTCAAAATTCACGCTGATTTCAAAAGTTGTCACTTTGCCAGTTAGAGCTCATGCACAATAGCATTGGACAATTAGCATGATTGCAACCTCTTTTATGCTTGATCTGCTTGAATACACAATTCAAATCATCTTGATAGGTTCCTATTACAAACACACTTGATTCAGTTCCACAAAGCACAGGCTGCAACTTATACATGGGCTGTGCTTTAAACACTAGGGGCTTCTCATTTTGTATGTTGCATGCAAGTAGATGGAGAAGCAAGGTTTTGTAGTTCCAACTTAAGATTTTGTTCTTTTGCGGAGTACTGGAATTATTTGATGATTTAGACTACTTGATTTTATCTTAATTTTTGAAGTTTTGAAAAATCCACTGAAGAAAAATCTCAATCAGACACTTGGGGAAGAAAAAAGAAAGATCTCAATCAGACCATTTAAAAGTTAAAACCATTTAACCGTGGTGGTTTTATATGTTGACTACCATGAGAAGGAATCAAGTATTATGCAACCTCAGCTTGGGGTGGTTGGTTATGCAAGATTTCTCTAGAGAAACAGCTTTGGACTATTTGAAATAGTTACGAACTTACAATATAAAATGCTATGGTTTTTGAGTTTTGACTGTTATTGAACTAATATCCCTTTGTCTTTTGAATGTCTTATATAGCAGCTTCCATAAAAGGATGAAAAAAAAAAAAAAAAAATTCCTGGATGAGAGGTGTTTCTGTGTAGATGTGAAGATGCCTAGTAATTTAACTAAGATTGAAAGTTCTTGATATATATATATATATGTTATGAATAGTTCCTAAATGATCCTTTCACAAACATGTTTACTTCCATTTTTCTTTGATCTGTTTCCTCGTCATTGATCAAATAATAATAATATTTGTTAGATTCTTCTGAAGCTTTTTGTTTAGTTCTGTGCTACTGTGGGTTATCTGCATTTTAACAAATATTTGTGATCTATGTGAGGACACTAGCAATGATATGTGAAGTACTGGCGTTGGACAGACAACACTCGAGATAGGTATTATGCGATATGTATCCGTATGGTTTGACGTGCAACCTTACCCGGGGAAAAAAGAAAAGAAAAGAGTTGGACATGCACCTAATTATCTACTTATTAAAATTTTTTATACAATATGCATGAAACTTTTTTGTTATGTTCCATTTACTTCTAACAAGTGAAAACATGATCTTACTATAGAAAATAAGAGAATGGTTTAAATAATTTGAATATTCAGCCATGATCCTTTGAGTTTGGGGACGATATAAATTCAAAGCTTAAGCACATATCAGCATCTTGAGTACATGTAACATAGATTGTGATTCTCTAGACATAGACAATGCTCCCAAACCTAACTATCTTAGTACTTAATTATGACCTTGATGTAGACAATGGTTAATATTGAAATTTTATCACGCTAAGTTGTAAGTGGAATTTTGGCTATTTTTTACATATGGAAACCTCAAACATTCACTACGCTTACCTATCAATGTACAACAACCGCCCCCAACCCCAAACTAGCCCCCCCAAAACCAAAATTCCATAGAGAGTCTTTTAAGGACTGGGATGGTGCTATATTTATAAATTGTAAATTTTGTGTAATATCGGTGCACTTTTTCTTAAACTTGGAGTTAATTCGTAGAAGATGATTGATATTTATGTATATATTTTCATGATTTGTTGATTCTGTCTTGGGATCCAAGATGTATTGTGGTGTTTTTTATTGGTTTAAAGATTGTATATTTATTTACCTGTATTGAAGATATTGTCAATGAAGAATTGTTCTAGTTGGCATGTCTTATACCACTTCATCTTGGAATTAATGCAGGGCAACCTGATTCAGACCTCCACCATATTGGAATATGACTTGGGGGGAGAAGGGGATCTATTCAAAGCTCCAGAACCAATTACTGAAGAACCAGTAGTGGGCCTTGATCCAATGACAGCTTCCATTTCAATGACCTCTTGTGGTGAAGATGCCATCTCCCCCCATGCACTCGAGGTCACAGACATTGAATCAATTCAGAGTGAGCAACTCTTGAGTGACGTTTTCTATGAATGCAAGAAGGATATCTTAGCAAAAGATGCCATAGAAACACCATTTTCTGATGTCCTGGATATCAAGATTCCTGGTGTAAGGACGGATGAGAACCTTGTTGCTGAGGACAAACTACCTCCTGAAGGACCATTCCAGAAGAGTGAGAGTTCAGGGTGTTTAAGTTCAATGGAGTGGATACATGGGGCTCCAATGATGCCAAGTTTTCTGGATTTCCCAGCTGCCTTCGGGATGCGAAGGGCATTCAGTGAAGGAGATATAAAGGTTAGGTTTAATTACTCTCTTTCATTCCTTAGTTCAGTGCATTTCTTTCTATCTTTTTTTATCCACTTCATAAACGGTTCTCTGAAAAAATTGAGCATGAAATAGCACCTGTGTAGCCTTATAGGTGCTGCTAGTTGGGGTATCTAGAAGTGAGTATGTGCTCCTGGCTAGAACAGGGGAAAAGATACAGAAATCATAATAAATCCACAAAACAGTGGTTAAGAGATGTGGCAGGTTTATTCGAAAACCAAAGTAATTGCAGTTCTTGAAATTTAATTACTGGAAGCAAGTCTAGAAGAGCAGAGTAGTTTAAGTAAGCATGACTAAATTTGAAATGGTTGAGGCTTCCTTTTACACTTCTTTTATCTTGCATTATAGTCCTTGTAGAGGCTGGCTTGTCTCTGTTGACGCTGTTCCAGTCCCAGGAGTTATAAGCAGATCTAAGACAAACAAAAACATGAAGACCTATAAAGTTTCTGTTCTCTCCTATTCATGAAAGAACCCAAGTAAAAATAAGTCAGTCTGTTTGTTTGTTTGTTTTTTTTTTTTTTTTTTCTTTTTTTTTAAGTTAACTAAAAATAAGTCGGTTGTTATTTATGAGAAGGTGAAGCGGTATTCTGATAAGAAACTTGTAGTAAAAATCTCAAGCATCATTATTAACAAAAGAAAGAATAGGCCAAGCTGGAAGCTGATCAACTTCTGTAGCATGGACACATTATGACACTGGACACGACAAAACATGTACACATCAGCACAACAAATCACAAAAGAGAAACATTAGATGGTAGCCACAAAGATATATTTATTATATGGCATGTATTATATTATGACAGTGAATCTATTAGTTTATGGCTATAATGTGAAAGTTTTAACTTTTGAATTATTTACCCATGCCAAAAAAGTTTTAATTGATATCCAAGGTTCCTTGATCAAGTGTCCACTTAGTGGCACCCACATGTTCAAAAATAAAAAATATATATATTTTAAATAGCAAATACCACGTGTAAGATGTGTCAAATATGTGTCTAAGGGTGTCTTCATGAGTGTCTGAAAAGTGCAGGCCCCTCCTTACTTGTCTCTGTATCTTAGATCATTGTGATCAGATCACCAATTTTTCAAATTCCATCTCCACAACAATGATTAAGTTATATCGAGTATACTTTGGAAATTGCGTAAAGCACCTTGGTGGGCTTGATACTACTCTTTTGGTTGCTTAAATGACCGGAGAATATTTTGGTCTTTTGAAATACCACATCAATGGCCTTTCTGATCATTTCTTGAAGATTAGTCCCTAAGTAGCACGAAAATGGATACGAGACATGCATATGACATGAAACGGATACGGTGATACGGCAAATCCTAAAAAATTAGAACACAAACACGGCAAATAATAAATATATTTTCTATATATATGATGTTGTACTTTAAGAAATTAAGAATAATATTAGTTTTTACAACCTTAAAATGAAAAAAATTTGTGTTGTGCTGGGAAAAAGAGAGAATAATAGAAAGACGGTTAAGAAAGAGGGAAAAAAAAAAAAAAAGAAAAAAGAAAAAAAAGAAACAAAGAGGATTATGGTTTTGTTAGAAAAAGAATCAGGCCTCAGTTAAAAATAAATGTAAGAATCCATAGAAGAGAAAAAGTTCTCGGGGAATAGAGGAAAAAGGAAAAAGAAACGCAAAAACAAATTTATTGTGAAAAGGAAAAAAAGAAATATCTAGGATTTGTGAAGAATAAGAAGAAGAAAGAAAGAGGAGGACAAAGAAGAAGAGAGAAAAGAGAAGAGAGAGATAGAGAGAACATCTACCAGTAGCGAAGATTGGTTGGTGGGAGAACATGAGAGTCAAAGATGACCGTGCAAGAGTTCGAACCTTGAACTAAAATATAAGGATAAATATCTAATTGTTTTAATATAAAATTGTTTAATAAAACAACAACTTTTAAGTAATTATGTAATTACCATCATATTGCTGAAAGTTATTTAAGGACTCCTAATATTTATATTTGAACTCAACATTGTTTCTAGAACTTTCTTAAAAATCCCCAAGAATGGACGTGTGTTGGGCACGTATCAATGGCGTGTCAAACGCGTGTCCACGGTGTGTCCAGATATTCAAGAAAATATAAAAATTTCGGACACATTTTTTGGCGTGTCCGACACGTGTCGAGGCATGTCTGGCGAGTGTTGGTGTCCGACACAGATTCTTTGCCCTTTTAGGTGTGCCCATGCTTCCTAGATTACCATCGACCAATGACATATGTCTAAACAACAGCATAAAAATTCATTTATAAATGAGCCTTTTTATCCTTGATCTCATCCTATATATATATTTATTGCTAAGTAGCTTTTCTAATTGTACATACTTAGTTGAAGAGCAGTTTACATGTCAGGTCTCCAAACTAAGGATTCATTATAAGGAATTCGTTTCATCTGCATTCATTTTCTTTTAATTACAATTGTCTTTTTTCTGTTTCTCTGGTGTACACCACCGGGTCCTAGTGTGTGATTGAGCCCTAAGCATTTACTAATTCTGTGATGAAGTCTACAAACTGAGAACTGTTTAGATGTTTCTGTCCATTTCAACAGGATGGGGCTGGGGTCATTGATACTGAATTTTTGTGACAGACTCTTGGTAATGGTAATTTGAGCTTCATCCGTTCTCCCCTTGTGCAGCCGCAAATTATCAGCAATTGTGGCAATGAAGACCGCGGGCAAAAGCTTTCCAGATACAGGAACAAGAAGTTAAAGAGGAATTTTGGCAGGAAAATCAAGGTAATTTAGAATTAACAACTTCCTTTTCCATGTTTTCATTAACATCCCACCACTTGCTCTGTAGTTCTGGATGTAGTTTTCATAATTTCTTGGTAATTATTGTTTATCGTAGGTGAAAGTGTAAAAGTTGAAATATTATTTAAACTTGTAGTGATGTACAGCTCATAGATTTGATCAATGAGTTTGTCAAGCCTTGGATGGTCTGTCTTCCATCAAACTTTGCATTCTCGGTTTAGAGGATATACTTGTTTACTAAATAATTGAGCCTTCATATTGCCCATCCAATGTCCAACACTTGTAATCTTTGCCTGGATGTGCAGTGTTAATACTTTTTTTGTTCCTCTTATGGTGTCTAAAATGTTTCAATGGTCTTTTTTGACCTCTATTGGAAAATAGGTTCCTTATCCAAATTGATGCCATAGCAGGCTGGTACAAGTACAATGATTTTGCATTAGATGCATTCTCAACCACCTTTGCGGGGGACGTTATTTGTTGACCTTACTCATAACATAATGTTGACACCTATACTACCCGCGACCTCCTGTTTTAGAGCTTTATCATGGTTCATTTTGGATATATCTCCTTCCTAAGATCTTGAGAAGTAGTTAGATTGATTATCAACTGTCAACACTATTAAAGCACCCAACTTGGGATGGAGTAGTTGGTTTTGAGTTTTGATTGGTTTGGACATTGCTCGGTTCCAAGGATTTGATTCCTTTGAAGTTTATGCCATTGTTACCTTCCATTCTTCAATATAGTAGGAGCTAGTTTCTTAAAATGTCCCTGTATTGACATTAACCATTCATTTGGTCACTTGATAAGCTTTCTGAGGAATACAAGTGGTCTTCTCTTCTGTCTTCTATGACTTAAATGAATTACATTCATTTTGCCTGGTTAGGAAATATTTTTTCTTCGAGGGCCTCAGTTTCCTCAAACTTCTGCATCTTTCTTGAATAATGACTGTTCCGTGTGAACAATATACCAAGTTCGGTTAGCTACTTGTTATTTAAATATTCGTAAGATCATTTTTTTCTCCATTTCTTAATATTTTTGATGGAGAGATAATGAGTCTCATTGTCCATACTGTTACTATTGTATCTGACTATCTAATTACCCGGACTTACAGCTGCTTATATAATTAATTTTTCTTAAGATGGAAATTTTTGGCCAGGCGCAGGGCTTCTCTGTGAAAACTTTATTCTTTTCTTGCCTAAACATGAACTGCATCATTTCACACATGAGATAGTAAATACCACTGCTTTTCTGTGTCATATGATGAAAATTACCATCCTTTCCAATAATTACCATATGGATCCCGTGGTGAATTTAGTGTGGTTTGGTCAATTTCTCGTCAATACACTCATGATGTGTGTTACTTCAGTATGCTTGCAGGAAAGCTCTGGCTGATAGTCAGCCGAGGATCCGTGGAAGGTTTGCAAAGACTGAAGTATCTGATATTACCAAGTAGCGTACGTATCAACTCAATCAGCAAGCAGAAAATGTAAGAATGATATCAGTCAGTGGTAGTGTAGGCCTGGCATACCCTTAGTGGAGCTAAAAAAAAACAAAGAGGCTTTGCTCAATAAGCCAGAACCTGAACATCTACAAAACCTAGTTGATATCTTTTTCTTTTTTTTTTTCCTGTAATAATCTTTTGTAGATCGAAATGGCCAAATAGAAGTT
This sequence comes from Cornus florida, assembly GCF_030987335.1. NCBI lineage: Eukaryota > Viridiplantae > Streptophyta > Magnoliopsida > Cornales > Cornaceae > Cornus > Cornus florida. Next base: position 47,868,028 of record NW_026775578.1, read on the forward strand.
GTATATAGTGCATGTGGAATAAAAGTAGTAGTTGTTCATATATGTGCTATAGATTCGTTATAATTGTTCGTGTATGATTTACTTCTCCGTTGCTCATTTCACCATATTCAGTAACTAGTGTTCAGGAATGGAATGCGCGGTAAACTTGAAACGATGAAAATGTGTACTCGAGTCCTTTCAGCGGATTTCATGAATATAGAACCTTTTTTTTTTTTTGTTGCAGTGGAAGTGTGTCAACAGGGATATGATGCTTAGGCTTGCAAGCTTGTAAAACTAGACAGTCCAAGCCTTGTGATTGGAACAGAACACCAACCATAGTACAAAGCCACCATTTTGACAAGAGTAGCAAACTAGCCTTCCACCAAAATTGCAATAAACCCTACCAACCAATTAATTCATTCCATTGAATCAGGAAACCCCCATTTTCTCTACAGCCATAAACCCTCTTGTGATAGGAAAAACCCTTCATGGACCACATACTCAACTACCTTTCTTTTTAAATAGTTGGAACATCTTATAAGAACCAACGGGTTAGTGGTTTAGCAGTATCAGGTTTTTACTTTTTAAAGAGAGGTCAGAGGTTCAAGCTTTAACGAAGGTATGTGTGGCTTAGTACGTAGTACCAACTAAAAAAAAAAAAAAAAAAAAAAAAAACATCTTGTAAGAATGAGAGAGAGTATTCTGTTCTAGAATCAGAATTATAACCTGCTCCTTAACTCAGCTGTGCAATGCAAAAAAAAAAAAAATACTCGTATATATATATATATCTATAATATATATTTTTATTATAAAATTAAGAGGGATAAAGAAAACAAGAGAAAGGAAATCAAGAGGAATTCCTTTATATGCTTTCTGTAATAGTTTTCAAATCAATACATATATGCCTATTTATAGGCTCAAAATGAGGCTTTCTCTGTAAGATTCAAAATGAAGCTTCCACTGTAAGCCTTAATATGAAGCTTCCACTGTAAGCCTTAGTTGTGATCTTCCTTTTCAAGCTAAGGGTGTCATCATGAATGACTTAAACCATTGTGGATCCCACACAAACATATATATATATATATATATATATATATATATATATATATATATATATATAACACTCCCCCTTGGAATTCACAATACTACATTAAGAATATGCCTCGTTAAAACCTTGCTAAAGAAAACCCAGTGGGACAATACCCTAGCGAAAGAAAAAGAGTACAGTATTCTTGTGTATCTGAAAATTGTATTGCATAGATTAAAACTGCTTCATTAAAACCTTACCAGGAAAATCCAGTGGGACAGAACCTGGACGAAGAAAAAAGAGTACAGTATGCCAATACCTCTTCGATCAATCGCTCCCTCTTATTGTTGCATTAGTTCGTCCCTGAAGATCCTTCAGTTGACGCATTCCAATGTTGTGCACTAGCTTTTTGAATATTGTAGTTGGAAGCGTTTTAGTGAATAGATATGCTAGATTTTCACATGAACACATATTCTGAATATCAATATCGCCCTTTTTCTAGAGTTTATGTGTAAAAAAGAATTTTGGTGAGATGTGCTTGGTCATGTCACTTTTAATATACCCTTCTTTCATCTGTGCAATGCATGCCGCATTATCTTTATATAATACAGTTGGGCTATCTTTTATTAATGAGAGACCACATGTTGTTTGAATATGTTGGATCATTGATCTCAACCAAATGCATTCTCTGTTTGCCTTATGAATTGCGAGTATCTCAGAATGATTTAAAGAAGTTGCAATCATTATCTGTTTCATAGATCGCCATAATATAGCAGTGCCGCCACAGGTAAACACATATCCTGTTTGTGAATAGGCTTTATGTGGGTCAGAGAGATAGCCGGCATTTGTATATTCAATTAATTGAGAATTTGGTACTTTTGAATAAAACAATCCCATATCAGTTATGACACGAAGATATCGCAATATATGTTTGATTCCATTACAATGTCTACGGGTTGGTGCAGAACTGTACCTTGCTAATAAATTGACTGAAAAAATTATGTCAGGTCATATGCAATTTGCAAGATATAAAATAGCACCAATAGCACTAAGATAGGGCACTTCAGGACCAAGGAGTTCTTCATCATCCTCTCGAGGACGAAAATGATCTTTCTTGATATCAAGTGATCGGACAACCATTGGAGAGCTCAATGGATATGTTTTATCCATATAAAAACATTTCAGGATCTTTTCTATATATGTTGATTGATGGATGAGAATACCGCTCGAAAAATGTTCAACCTGCAGTCCAAGACAGAATTTTGTCTTTCCGAGATCTTTCATTTCTAATTCTTTCTTTAAGTAAGTGGCCATCTTTTCAATCTCGTTCAAAGTTCCCACAAGATTCAGATCATCAACATATACTGCAACGATAACAAAATCAGATTCTGATTTGTTAATAAAAATGCATGGACAAATATGATTGTTCACATACCCTTTTTTGAGTAAGTAATCGCTAAGGCAATTGTACCACATTCGTCCAGATTACTTCAATCCATATAAGGATCGTTGTAATTTTATCGAGTACATATTACGTGGTTTTGTTTCAGGCATTTTAAATCCTTATGAGATTTTCATATAAATATCACTATCTAGTGATCTATATAAATATGTTGTAACTACGTCCATTAGATGCATATGCAATCTTTTTGTAACTGCCAAATGTATTATAAATCTAAATATGGGTGCATCGATCATAGAGGAGTGTGTTTCCTCATAATCAATACCAGGTCTCTGTGAGAAACCTTAAGCTACCAGTCGGGCTTTGTATCTTACGATTCCATTTTTCTCATTACGCTTTCGTACAAACACCCATTTGTACCCAACAGGATTAACACCCTCAGGTGTCTGGACTACAGGTTCAAATACTTAACGTTTAGCTAATGAATTTAGCTCTGCTTGTATTACTTCTTTCCATTTTGGCCAATCATTTCTTCGTCGACATTCTTTGACGTTTTGAGGTTCCGAATCCTCATTATCAATATCAAGAGCAACGACATATGAGAATATGTTGTCGACAACAATTTCATTTCTATTCTATCTCGTTTCATAATTTAATGAGATCTCATCATTTTCAGATACCTTTGCCTCATCTAGGGCATATGTCTCATCAAGGGCCATATCATCATCTGTTGTTTTTGCCTTATCAATATTTATTATTTCATCATTTTTAGGTTGCCTTATCAAAGACTATAACCTCAGATTGATTAATAATATCTGTTGCTCCTTTTGTGGCCTCTTCAGGAGTGACAATTTTTCTTTGTGATTTTCTCTTACGAGGAACAATATCTTTTGCACCGACTGGTCTGCCACGCTTCAAGCGTGTTTTAGTTGCATTCGGTGCATTACTGATAGAAGGTCCCTTAGGGACAGCAAGTCGTGTTGGAATATTTGCAACTGGTATATGTGATTTTATTACTTTCTTTGTATCAGTAAATGCATCAGGTAATTGATTTGCAACATTTTGCAAGTGAATGATCCTCTGAACTTCTCTTTCACATTGATTTGTGCGAGAATCAAAATGAGACAGTTCCAGGGCATTCCAAGCAATATCACGTTGGTGCTGTACCTTTTCTCCCCCTAATGGTGGGAAAACAGTCTCATCAAAATGACAGTCAGCAAATTGTGTTTTAAAGACATCACTTGTCAGAGGTTCAAGATATCTAATAATAGATGGAGAATCAAAACCAATATAAATTCCAAGTCTACGTTGAGGACCCATTTTAGTGCGTTGGGGTGGTGCAATTGGAACATATACAATACAACCAAAAACTCGTATGTGAGAGATATTTAGTTGTTGACCAAAAACAAGTTGTAATGGTGAGTACTTATGATAAACAGTTGATCGTATACGAACCAATGATGCAGCATGTAATATGGCATGTCCCAGGCAGAAATAGGTAATTTTGTTCGCATAAGTAAAGGGCGACCAATTAACTGAAATCTTTTAATAAAATATTCGGCCATACCACTTTGAGTATGAGTGTGTGCAACAGGGTGTTCAACATTAATTCCAACTGACGTGCAATAATTATCAAAAGTTTCAGAAGAAAATTCAGCGGCATTATCAAGACGGATTGTCTTAATTGGGTAATCAGGAAAGTGTACCCGTAATTTGATAATTTGAGCAAGAAGTCTAGCAAATGCAACATTACGAGTAGAAAGCAAACAAACATGTTACTATCTTATTGAGGTATCAATTAAGACCATTAAATAACGAAATGGTCCACAGAGTGGATGAATTGGCCCACATATATCCTCGTGAATTCATTATAAAAATGGGGGAGATTCAACAATGACTTTTGAAGGGGATGATCTAATAATCAATTTACCTTGTGAGCAAGCGGTGCATAGATGATTATTTGGTAAGATGATTTTTTGATCCTTTAGTGGGTGCCCATGTGAATTTTCAATAATTCAACGCATCATTGTACTCCCCAGGTGACCAAGTCGATCATGCCAAAGCATAAAAAGTTTTGGGTCACAAGATTTTTTATGTATCACAACATTTGACTCAATTGTCCTAATGGTTGTATAGTATAACCCAGAAGAGAAAATAGGGAGTTTTTCTAATATCAGCTTCTTGCCTGAGGTAATGAAAATAATGTAGAGATATTCCACGTTTCTTTCACTTGCGGTCTCAATATGAAACTCATTACGACGCAAGTCTTTAAAACTCAATATATTTCTTCGAGATCTTGTAGAATATAAGGCATCATTGATTTGTAATCTTGTTCCTCGTGGTAAAATGATGTTGGCTTATCCGGAGCCATCAGTCAAGTTGGTGGGACCTGATAGTGTACTAACACTAGCATCTGTCAAAATTAGGTGAGAAAAATATTTTTAATCTCGAAGGATTGTGTGTGTCGTTCCACTATCAGCAAGACATATATCTTCACCTTTTATTTTAGGACTAGTCAGATCCATTCCTATTCATGTAAATTTAGAAAAAAAACAGTTATAACAAAAGAAACTTTAATACAAGGAAAATATAAATATGTTGAAGATAACATAATAGAAAGAATATGAAATAAAAAATAGGATTAATTGGTGTGGACATTTTCATCACCAATTAGGTGGTTTATCTTTCCATCAAGGTCTTAAAAAAAAAAATCTGATACATCCAGATTTGTGATGTCAATTAGCTCATCATGATCAATGAAATTTATTTATTTTCATTTCCCCTTTTCTTTTATTGGGGCTTGGTAAAGTTCAGCCAGATGCTTAAGTGTATGACAAATGCTTTGTCAATGCCCTGTCATTCGATAACAAGTATTATCACGTGCCACAGAAGGTTGAGCCACATCCTTCCCTTTTACTTGTTTCATTTCAATATAATCTCAATCTACTTTGGGAATATGGTGTGGATCTCTGATTTCGAAAATTTGAGGATTGATATCATTCACGGTAATAAGAATGATTTTTACCACAATTATATTCATTATTGTAGCCATTTCTACCACCACGATTATGTTTATTATTATGTCCACGTCCATGTGATGAGGCAACATATGTTTCAAGGATCAGTGTTGATTTAGTTGGACGGGACTGGTGATTTCTTAACAAAAGCTCATTATTTTGCTCTGCCACAAGCAAACATGATATCAGTTTTGAATATTTTTCAAATCTACGCTCTCGATATTGTTATTGTAAGAGTACATTCGGGCGTGAATGTTTTTTTCAACAAAAGTTCATCAGTTATGGTATCACCACACAATTTCAGTGTATAGATGATTTTAAATAGGGCAGAGTTGTATTCAACCATAATTTTAAAATCTTGTAACCGCAGTTGTTGCCAATCAGCCCGAGCTTTTGGAAGGAAAGCTGATGATCGTATCTTTCTTTCAAATTTTTCCACAAACTTAGTGGATCTCTTTCAGTGAGGTATTCAGTTTTTAGTTCCTCACTAATATGGCGACGAAAGAAAATCACGACCTTTGCTTTATATAACATAGTATGAAGTATTAGTATAATTAAACAATAAAGGCGGTAAAACAAGCCATAGTAAATAAATTATTAAACAATAAAGACAGTAAAACCAGCCATAAATCATTAAATAATAAAGGTGGTAAAACTGGTCATAAATCATTAGATAATAAAGGTGGTAAAACAGACCATAATTAGTAAATTATTAAATAATAAAGGTGGTAGAACCGACCATAGTATGATCACATATATTATTTAAGTGAACAAAATTATTTTATGAACAATAATCAATAATTAAAATTTTTTTACCCTTTGAAATCAGAAATACAATTTTCTTTGATAAAGCAAACAAACCCAACAATTTATCAAAACTAATATCACAAAAGAGATATATAATGGAGATAAAAAGAGGGAGAGAGAGCTTCTTCTTCAAATCTGAGATGGATAGAGCTCTTGCTGATAATGTATAATAAATATATGTATTTATATATAGTAGAATTAAGAGAGATAAATAAAACAAGAAAAAGGAAATCAAGAGGAATTCATTTATATGCTTTCTGTAATAGTTTTCAAATCAATACATATATGCCTATTTATAGGCTCAAAATGAGGCTTCCTCTGTAAGATTCAAAATGAAGCTTCCACTATAAGCCTTAATATGAAGCTTCCACTGTAAGCCTTAGTTGTGATCTTCCTCTTCAAGCCAAGGGTGTCATCATGAATAACTTAAACCATTGTGGATCCCACACAAATATATATATATATATATATATATATATATATATATTTGTGTGGGATCCACAATGGTTTAAGTTATTCATGATGACTATATATATATATATATATATCAATCATCAGCAAAACATAAATTAACGAATTGTAATTTATTTATTTGACTTCTCAAGTGAAATTTCAACTCCGAATAAATTCTGATTATTCTAACTGGGAATATAATTCAAGTGAGTTTTAGAAAGTGCCTACGCACAAAGTGGTGTTGACCGGGGGCTTTGAATCATAGGTCAAATGAAATTTTCGTGGCGTCACATTTGGTGTTATATATATTTTCTTGGCGTCATGTTTGGTGTTATATATATATATGTATTGCATTTAATATATGTTTGTCTTTAGACTTTTTAGAGCATCTCCAATGCAAAATGTTATATTTCTATTCCAAATCTATATTTTGAAAGAAGTTACAGTATTTAAAATGCTATATTTTTACAATTCTGCTTCAATTATGCATTTCATACAAAATGTTATATTTTGACACAACAATTATTTCATATTTTGAGAGCCGCCCATTGGAGTTCTTTATTTTCATTTTAGCATCGACAATCTCAAAATATAAGAGGTCTTTTGAGAGAGCCCATTGGAGTGTCTATTTTCATCCACTTGCTATATTTTGAGTTTGAGAGGTCATTTGAGAGCTGCTAGAAACTCAAAATATGAGAGTTCTTTTGAGACTCCATTCGAGTGCTTTATTTTCATCCACCTATTATATTTTGAGTTTAAGAGCTCATTTGAGAGGCAATCGGAGATGCTCTAAGGAAGCTAGTTTAAGCAGTCCCAAAGTCTTGTAATAAAGTGGGCTTTGTATATAGTATACAAGAGAAAAATCACCCCCCACACACACACAACACACGCTGAAGCAGAGTAAAAGGCCAGATTTCATTAGCATAGTCTGGACTCAAAACAACCAAAGGTGAGCAGTTAGATGCTCTGAGAGAGACTTTTTTAGGGTTTTACAAGTGATTCACATGATCCAACATTTATGTCCAAGCAGGCCAGGGACCATACCAGAACACAACATACATGATGATACACCGGCTAAAACGAAATCACATCATATATATATATATATAGATATAGATATATATTTATCCAATTCAATCCCCTCTATCTGAATTCAAGACACAGATCTGGTCCTTATTATTCCTCCCCTTTGACACCCTCCATAAACTGACTGGCCCACACAGTCTTCATCATCCAAATTCAACACATGCCTTCAGTTTGGGCCAATAGAAGATCCCGATCCAAAGAATATACCAAATTCCCCTCGAACTTGAAAGGACACTTGTCCCTAACCCACCTCCCCTTCTATTCTTCTTCAACATCTCCACATTTCTGTATTTTTTTAATGGAAAATCCCACCAAAAGAAAGTAAAACCAGAAAATATAAAAAAAAAAGAAAAGAAAAAAGACCAAAAATATCATAATCTTCACCCCCCAAATTCGGCATATGATTTGACTTTGATCCTTTTCGCCATCTTGGGCTCTCTCCATCATATTCAATAGCAACAAACATACCCAAATAAAGGTCCCACAAAATGAATATAAAAAATATAAAATAAAATAAAAGTATATAGATAAATCATTTTTTAAATATTTTTTTAACACACTTATCACTAGCCCATCTCCATTTTACTGGTAATAAAAGTCCCTTCCTCATCCTTAGTCGTCGTCTTCACTTTCTGCAGCTGAAAACCCATGAAAGTAACCCAAGTAAAGCTGGTCCACCATGTACTATTTTGTTGTTATTTATTTATTTATTTTTCATGATCTTTTTGGTCTGTACAAAAGTTTTTTATTCAATATCAACACATCTCCCATATTTCTTCAATTGAAAAAAAAATCTTTTTTTATGACAGCATCATTGAATCCAATTAAATTTGCAGACCCATCCACAGTACAAATTTTAACTCTTAAGTCTTAACTAATGCATGGCCAAAAAATCTTAATCATAATTTAACTAGATTAAAATTAAATAACCTTTTTAGACTTACAGGCACAGTTGTCACCAACCCCATCTCCCCCGTTTATTTTCCATCCATCCAAACACCTTTTCCTTTTCCCTTCTCCTCTACCCTAACTGTGGAAAACAAAGAAGATAAACGTCAGCAACAAACATCCAAACAAAAAATTATTTTACTAGTCATTAATATTTTGGTCCAACCATCATTTTTTTTCTTCAATAACAGAAGTTACAGAACCATAGTGATCCAAACAAAATATAAAATTTACGAAATAAAAATTATATCTTTTCTGTAATTGAAATCCCTTCTTGGAACAGAATCAGAGTAACCAAAACTATATATATATATATATATACAAAATATTCACTAACAAATTTTAGACCCTACCTAAACTATGCCAAAAATAATAATTTTCTCCTCGAGTCTCCGGCCGGCGATCGGACAAACAAAAGTCCTCATCCTAGCCGGATGAATCATCAAATGACTACCAAAACCATTTTTTTATGGTAACAGAAGCATCAAAGCGCCAAAGTACAACAAAACTTTTTAATGAGACATTATTAGGGTTGGAATACTCGTACCATTTCTTTCTCAGGCGGACTCAAAAAAGTCACACATAACAAACAACACCTAGAGTTCCCTCATAATATCACTAAGATTAAATCACTATCCAGACATAAAAGGACAGCTGTCACCAACCCATCTCCTCCTTTCATTTTCCATCCATCCAAACACTTTTTCCTTTTCCTTTTCCTCCTCATCCCTCTTCTCCTCTACCCTGCGTGTAGGAAGGCCAAGAAGGTAAACGCCAACAACCACCAAAATAACCCATTTTACTAGTCACTAATATTTTAGTCCAAACATTATTTTTTCTTCTACAATAACACTAAATCCTCTCTTGGAACAAAATCAATGTAACCCAAACAAAAATTAAAAATAAAATCAAATAAAAATTATTCACTAACAAATTTTAGACCCTACTTAAAAAACAAGGCATGCCCAAAACCCTAATTTTCTCCGGTATCGCCACCGGCCGGAGTTCGGACCATTGAAAACACTCTTCCTAGCTGGATGAATGATTACATGATTGGCAACGCCATTTTTTCACTCAAATTTGTCAATTTTCATGAGACATTAGGGTTCACAACTTCCTTGGAACAAGCTCATACCATAACTTTCTCAGGCAGACTCAAAATCAAAACACACACACACACACACACACACACAATATGTTGGATCCATTAACCTCCATTATAAGCACCACTTCCACTATGGCCCACAACAAATTGACTGGGCCCATTAACCCGGTCCATCTACATCGACCGTTACCAGAACCACAAGTCAATCCTGTCCCCTAATTTTGATCATTCCTTCCATCAACAAAAGCTGTGTCACACACACACTTCACACAGTCACACAATTAACTATTAAAAGTAAACAAACCTAAAGTTGTGTGTACTTGTTGTATTTCCCAGTACGGGAAGATCATGGGACAACTTTGTCCCCAAGGACCCCTAACTTGTTTTCTCTCTCTACAACTTCACATTTTCTCTCTCTAAAGTTGTGTACTATAGTACTTCTCCTCCTCCTCCTCCTCCTCCTCCTCCTCATCAGTAGAAGTTTGTGATTGTGATAGTTGAAGGTGGTGTCTTACATTCCGGTGACCGGCCAATGTTTCTCCGGTGTGGACCATCCCATCCTATTCAACCCGGCCCAAGTACCAACCCGACCCGTAAAACACCAATCCCACCAACAGCACCATATTGGAAATTTTCATAAATTGAAACGATGAGTAGTCAATGACTTCCATGGTTGGTCTATTCCAAAAGCTGTTCAAAAAAATTAAAAAAGAGAAAATATATATATCTACATAAAATTTTATTAACAATTGCATCATGGAAAAAGCTTTCCAAAAGTCCAAAATACCCCTACCAATTAAAATGGTGGGAAAACACATAAATTCCGAGGAATTTGTATATATTCACTCATACCGCCATTTTTTCGAACTAGTGCCATCCATTCTTAAAGCCCGACTAACTCATTCTAAACGAGTTCAAAGCTCTAACCCATTAAAATCCCATCAAAATCTACATATTTTGTAACAATTCAAATTCAATGCAAAATTAAATGATTTCGAACGCTAAATTGACGTAAAATTACAAAAACCCAATTCCCAATTCTCAAAGAACAAGAATTGAATTTTCGAAATAATGTTCAATCGCTCATTAAAAATTCCAACTTTATTGGAACACACTCTTCTGCTGAAAAATCAAACCATGTCTCACATTAAAAAGTGAGAACCAGATTGCCACCTTGCACACACAGACACACACTGCCTCAGAATTGGACTCGAAAGCCGGTCAGGACTCAATGCGCTCTAATTCACTTAGCCACAACATACTATTGTAATCATAACACCGACCCAACTCTCTCTCTCTCTGTCTCTCTCTCCTCTCTTTCAAGCCAGTCATCCTTATTCCCCCCTCGTCTCATTTTCTCTCTCTAACTTTCAGTGTATATGATCTTTCTCTCTCTATATATACATATAGATATATATCCCAAAAAAAATTATATATTGAGAGATATATAGGGATTTATGATTTAAGTAATATAATATTATAAGGAGGTGTTTTATCGTGGACAAGTCTATTGAGCAGTTAAGAGCTTCTTCGTTCGAACAGAGATCCCTATTTAGGTAGGCTCTGCGGACTGGTTTTTCGATCTTTCTCGATCAGAGAGGATTTTCCCGCGCAATTCCCTCTGATTTCTGTCGCGTGTTTTCTGGATTGGATTCTCATTCCATCTTTATTGTTTCTTTCTCGGGAAATTTTTGTTTTTTTTGGGTTTTTCTTCTGTTGCGTCTCTGCGAAGTTTGTGTGCTGTTCGAGTCTGTGTCTGAAATTAGGGTTTGTAGGGATCAAAATTAGGGTTCTTTCTGTGAAATTGGGGGGTTTTGGTGGCGGAATTTGGGTTTGGAGGTATCGGGGGGTTGTGATTGGGGAGGATGATAATCAAGCGGAACTTGAAATCGGCAATGCCGAGTCTGAAGCGGTGCAGAGTCGGCGACTCGGGTGGTGAGGACGACGAGAATTCGGGGAATCGGAAGAAACGGAAGGTGAACGGCTATTATCCTCTGCATCTGTTGGGGGAAGTCGCCGCCGGCGTAATTCCGTTCGGTGACTATGGACTGCGACACCTATTAGGCGCTGGCGAGAAAGCTTTTGACAGCATAGCGGCGGCGTCGTGGTTCACGGAGGTTTCGTACTGCCCCAACGAGGCGGAGTCGAAGTCCATAGAGGGCGTGAATGGGAGGAGTAATCGGGCACCCGAGGCTCCACGGCCACCTCTGGTGAGAACGTCAAGAGGGAGGGTTCAGGTACTCCCTTCTAGATTCAATGATTCAATTCTTGATAATTGGAAGAAAGAGAAGAGTAAACCTAGTGTTCGTGAATCGAGTTTGGACCCTGAATTTACTCCTTGCAAGGAGAAACCCACCTTCAAAAACCCTAAAGTTCATGACCACATTGCAAGTAAACAGCAGAACGAGTATAAAATTAGATATCAGTGCCGAAAAGTCACAACATTGTTGGAGGAAGAAGGAGAAGAATTTGGATGTGAAGGATTGAAGAGTTTTGACATTAGGAAGTATTCGAGCTCTCGTAGCTCTCTAACATCACTCCATGAGCAATTGGCTGATATTGAGAAGTCTCCAGTTGGAGAACTGGATGAAGCTATAGACATTAATGGAATTGATAAATTGTCGAAGGATGATGTTGAGAGAAAAAATGGGTTGTATGGGCCAGAGGACTTTGTTCCTGGTGATATAGTTTGGGCAATTTCAGGGAAGAACTATCCTGCTTGGCCAGCCATTTTTCTTGATCCGACAAAACAAGCTCCCCAGCAGGTTCTAAATTTTTGTGTTGCCGGGGCAGCTTGTGTGATGTTCTTTGGTTACTCTGGGAATGGTACGCAACGGGTAAGGAGTATTTTTATACTAAGTTGATTTGTTATGTTTAGACTTTATTGATTTAAATTGTTTGTTTAACAATAGCATTTGTATTGATTGAGGTTCTTTGATGTTGAGGAGCAGGACTATGCTTGGATTAAACGTGGGATGATATTTCCGTTTGTAGAATACGTAGACAGGTGTATAATTGTTCTTTCCCTTATATCTGAATTGTGTGCCAAGACTATTTTGGGTTCGTGCTTAAATTTTGCTTGGTTCAGGTTTCAGGGGCAGACCTATTTGAAAGAGAGCAAGCCTGGTGATCTTCGGTCTGCAATAGATGAGGCATTTCTGGCAGAACAAGGCTTTACTGAGATGTTGATGGTGGAGATTAATGCGGCAGCTGGGAATCTAGATTATCTTGAATCTTTTCCTAGAGGAGTCCAAGAGGCTACTGATTCTAATCAGGATCAAGAATGCGACTCCAGGAACCAGGCAAGTTACCTTCAGCCTTCACCCTTTTCTTCATTTAGTACTATTGCTTTGGGATCTTCTGGCATTTTTAGGAAGCGGGTCGAAATGACAATCATACTATCGAATTGGTTTTTACAGTGGTTGGGCGTGTACTTGTTATTAGTTCATCTGTAACTGTAGGATTCTGATTTGCATGCTATGATCACAATTCTCTCTTATGATTTAAGGTTGGTCCTCTCAGTATTTATAAAATTTAAAAAAATATATATATATTCTTTTTGCAGGGTGTATTGAAAAAGAAAGTGACGCTGTCCTGTGAATGCTGTGGATCGAGCCTTTCAATTAAAACTCCCAAGAAAATGAAGGTTTCAACTCCTGAAAGCGGTCATTTATGTAGTTCCTGTGCCAGGGTTTGTCTAACTAGCCTTTCCTGGGTTTTTTCACACTAGTTTTATCTAGCATTGGGATTGAAGTTGTTTGCAAGCTGGATGCCATATATTAACAGTGGCGTGAATTTTGTTGCAGTTAACAAAACAAAAACATTATTGTGGCATATGCAAGAAGGTTTGGAATCATTCTGATAGTGGGAGTTGGGTGAGGCAGCCTACTGTTGAACTAATGTTGCGATTATATATGTATATTAGCTTACTGTAGATGAGTTCTAGGATCTTTTATTTTACTAATATATGCTTGGATCTGTTTGCTGAGTTAGGTACGCTGTGATGGCTGTAAAGTTTGGGTGCATGCAGAGTGTGACAAAATTTCCAGTGATCTTTTTAAGGTGTTCTCATCATTCTCTATAGCCAGCATCATTGTTCTTTTTAATCTGTGTGTGTGTGTGTGTGTGTGTGTATATATATATATGCACATTTATGGAGAATGTAAAATTAGCTTACTTGTTGCTTTTGTTTCTAAGGATCCGAGGGGCAACGATTACTACTGTCCCGAATGCAAAGCCAAGTTTAATTTTGAATTATCAGATTCAGAGAACTGGCAGCCTATGGTCAAGTAAGTTTGGTTGGTCTATTTTGCCAGCAACTGCATGTCTGCCATTGAGATTGAAACTGGATAATTAACTTCAATATGTCTAAGGATGTTGAATGTTGTGATACAGAAATAACAAAAGTAATAGTCAATTGGTGCTCCCTGACAAGGTGACTGTTGTCTGCTTGGGAGTAGAAGGCATTTACTTTCCAAGCCTTCATCTGTAAGTATAATTAAATTTATGAATCTGTATTTGATTTCTTATAGGAATAATAAACTGTTACATTTGTTTCTGTGGTTATCTGTTGTCTTCTTTTTTGTATGGATGACATAAAATTCATGATCTCAAGCTATTTATTTCTTATGCCAAAATTTCTCCCTCAGAATATCATAGAACAGGTATTCTTTTTAAAAATGTCCATCTTAGAGTTAGTCAGAAATTAGCATATGAATCAGTTTTACTGTCATATGAACCTGTCTTTTAAATATCATTTTAAAAGAAGTCATCATATTTACATTTCGACCCATCTTTCCTTTTAAATGTTTCTTAAAGCTCCCTAACAATGCAACACGCATGTCTGACACGTGTCCATGCTGTGTCTGTGCTGTGTTCGCAATGTGTCCCAAAATTAGGAAAAAATAAAAATCCAGACACTTCATTTTGCATTTCCAGCATGTGGTGGGCCATGTCTGACACGGATTCTTTGACCTTTCAGGCATTTCCTTGCTCCCTAGCTCTCTCTCTTATCTTCAATAATATGTTCATCGAATTGCATTTATGGTGTGAATGGATCGTAGTTGCATCATAATTAGAGATTATGAGCAAATCTACCCTTGTTTTTATGTTTGAATTTTAGAGGCATGGATTCTTGGAATTTCATTGCTGACTGTAGTGGAATTCATTTGGCCTTAACAAAAGTAAACAAACTTATACTAGAACATAAGAGTCATCTAAACACTATATTCTTTTTTGAAATAAGCAGTTTTAGATTCTCATTTTGTAATGAAAAAATAACCATATAATTTCCTTGCATATTTGTAGAGATACTCTTGAGGTCCTTTGGCTCCCCATTATATTCTAAAAATCATTGCTCTTAAATGCTTCCTCCATTTCTCTCTAAAGGGCTAGCACAAGCATGAGATTCCCGTCATTGCAGGGTTTGGGAAAGGTCAAATCTATGCAGCCTTACCTCCACTGCCTTACCTCAATCTCTCTCTCTCCCCCCTATATATAGACATAGTGTATATAACAGTATAGGTAAACTTGATTGTGGCATCACTTTGCATTTTACTATATGGTTTCTTTGCTTTTAATAAATTCTGTTATGTAACAAATCTAGGTTCCAAAATTTTTTATGTTAAATTCAGGAGTTGGGAAATATCTGAATTTGGAACTTTTGGTAGGAAATTTTAGGGAAGAGTTAAAGAGGGGATATAGCAATTAATGGAGAAGAAATTTGACATTGATTTCCCCCCACCCCCCCACCCCCCCCCCCCCCCCCCCCCCCCCCCACACCCCAAAACCCCAACACACAATCTATTGTATCTTATTAATTGTCTCGAACTATTTAAATAGAGGAATCATATAAAAAAAACACTATAATTGGAGAAAATATTTTTTCAGTCTCATAATTTCTTTGTAACTTGGTTTAACTCTGGAAGGATACAAGAAGTCATGGATGTTGTGAGGTGAAAATTATACTCCTTCCTTTCTCTTGCTTCATTACTTGATTATTATACCAGATGATACAAGATTTATGTTATCATATTCTGATCTATGAAAGTTCTGACTCAGATAATTTTAGTTCTGAATCCATAGCTTCACTCCTTTCCGTATTGTGATTTTTTACATTTAATTATCTTTTTTTCTTCTTCTGTCTTAGAGTTGTATGCAAGTGTGGGTCTTGTGGGACAAAAAAACAGGCACTTAGCGAATGGGAGAAACATACGGGTTCCAAAGTGAAAAACTGGAAGACCAGTGTCAGGGTCAAAGGTTCAATGTTACCACTGGAACAATGGGTTTGTACTTTAAATTGACCTCTGTCATTATGCATAATTTTTCTTTCCTCAAGTCTCCGTTTATGATGATTTATATATGCATGTATACTTAGACATATGTATTTTTATATATGTTTGATTTTAAGAAGATGAAATGCTTTTTCAGTTTTACTAGCTAGTGAAAACAAATCAGGATTTGCTCTTCCTCTCCGATTGCAATCTCATAACCCCTTAAAAATCATTTGATTACATGGTACTTCAGATTTTGGTTTATAATTTCATGCCACAGTTAATCTAATTGATAGTGAGCTTTCAAAAAAATAAAAAATTGATAGAGCGTACAGCAGCATAGATGTCAAGGATTGATCCTGGTACTCATTGTACCATCTGAGAGTGACTTCATATCATGGCCAAAATGAGTTTTCAGAGCCATGGTTGATTGGACCTTAGTATCTTCCAATATACACAATTATCACCAGCCTGAGAAAACTGCAAATGTATTGATACTTGAGACCATGATAGATTGTAAATGCATGTACACATATCCATCCGATTCCATATTTATTTATATTTATGTGAACGTAAAATTGATTTTTAAGTCGTAAACAAAATATTTTCAAGGCAGGATGGGTTAAATGGGGGAGTGCATCCAAGTATATTGTGGTATAGGCGTATCCCACCTTACGATTGAAAAGGGAGTTCTATCAAACTACTATTAGACTAACCATACTTTATGGTACCGAATGTTGGGCAGGTAGGAAACAACATTTGCATAAAGTGAGTGTGGCGGAAATGCGTATGTTGAGATTTATCTGCGGTAAGTCTAGAATGAATATAATTAGAAAATGATCGCATTCGGGAGCTTTAGGAAAAGTGACATAGTCCACATTGAGGGAGGTACTAGGGGAAGAGGAAGACCAAAGCTAATGTGGGTGGAGTTAATAAAGAAAGATATGATAGCATGTGGATTGACCAAGGCTATGGCCTAAAAAGAGCAGAATGGAAACATAGGATTCATGTAGCAAACCCAAGTAATTTAGAAAAGGCTTGGTTGTTATTGTTGTTCTAAAGAAAATATTTAGTATAGTTGTATTAGGTTTGAAGTTTATATTGGGTAGAAACAGAATTAGGATCAAAATTTAAGGAGTCCAGAATTATGGTTGTCCATATGGGTGAATTGAAGGTCGTGTATTATGAACCAGGTTGAATTAAACTGAAAAGGCATTTAAACATCTGGGATCCTGTTTACTGTCTTTTTTAATAGATATCCTTTTGGTCACATGAATTCAAGGCACATCCTGTTCAGGACTTCGGATGCATACATATGTTGTTGGCAATGGTCATGTACCATCTAGTGTTTTTTTATTTTTACTCAGTCAATTATCATGTCACACCCAAAACCATAGGGCGCGATGAATTATGATCTAAACGGAAAATGGGACAGCAGTCCTGTTGGAACGAAATATGCACAGAAATTCTCAGAAAATTCATTTTTTGTTAAAATAGGGCAAACTAAAATTCTTTAGAAGCTAGACTCAAATGATAACATGACTGCGCCACTCCCGGAAGCTGAATATTCACCATTGAAACCAGTTTTTAGAATAAAGAAAGACTATGTTGCATGTGCAAAAAATTAATAGTGTGGCGAACTTTGACTCTTTTTGTAATCTGGAGGGCTGATATATCATAGATAATAGACAGTGAAAATCAAATTATTGCAAGCATCCAACCCAGGACAGAAGCATTTATTCTATTCTTAATATCCATATTTTTCATTTTATTAGTTTTTTAAAACAAAATTTTATATTATATCCCATTGATAGTGTATCTGTTTTCAATCTTATCTTGTTATCTTGTTTTCATTTTTTTTGACCCCTTTGCTACCTCAGTGATACGTCCATTGTTGATGCATTTTATAAGTACTAATTTTAAAGTTTATATTAGAGGAAGAAGAATTGTAGCTGCTGGTTTTCTAGATTCTTGACCCCCCTCGTTTTTCTTGTTTTAAATTAGCAAGGTTGATTGCTGTAATGATTATGTATGCTTCACTACACAGATCTTTGTCAGTATATGACTGCTATTTAAAATAAGAGATACATGTGTCTAATAGAATCTCATTTGACTTCACAGATGCTGCAGATAGCAGAGTATCATGAACGCACTCTAGTGTCCGCAAATTCTCTTAAACGGCCTTCTAATAAAGTACGGAAGCAGAAGTTGCTTGCTTTTCTGCAAGGTATACTCATTTTTCAATTTAATTATATGGTTCTGCTGCGCCTTAGTAGCAACCAGTGAAATGACTTCACAATATATTTATTTGACAGAGAAATATGAGCCTGTTTATGCCAAGTGGACAACAGAACGGTGTGCCGTATGTAGATGGGTTGAAGATTGGGACTACAACAAAATTATTATCTGCAACAGGTATTGTCAAAAAGTAGTATGTTGTGTCTAAATAAACTGGTTCACTAAAACAATATCTAGAAATATTAACCATGCACCATCTAAAGGCTAGCTTCCAGATTCCTCCATGAGTTGGTCTGCCTTAAATTATACAGACAGTGAGGTCAGGCAATTTTGGACTGTCCAATTGTGGACATTTTTCTAGAACTGTGGCAGAACCCTATGATATAGAATGGATTAGATGGTTTGAAGTTTTTTATTAACCCTAGTCACTGTATCTTTTTGATAATTCCCTCAAGTATTGCCGTTGCACCTATCTTTTGCATTTAGTCACATCTGCATGGCATTGTAAGCTGAATGAGATATGAGTGATTAAGTTTTCTTTCTTTCTCATTTTCAGTTGAAACTTTTGCAGTATATCTGGCTAGCAAAAGCAAATTTTTTTTTTTTTTTTTTCTTGCTTAGACGTTGTAATGAAATTTAGCGCTCTACACTATATTACTCATATTTGATGTCTTTCAGATGTCAAATAGCTGTCCATCAAGAATGCTATGGTGCAAGAAACGTCCGGGACTTCACTTCATGGGTTTGCCGAGCATGTGAGACACCAGAAATCAAGCGGGAGTGTTGCCTCTGTCCTGTAAAAGGCATGACCACTAGACTGAGTTAGATCTAACAAATTTTGAGTTGGTCATTTTATCTGCAGGTCTCAAAACTAATTAATTTTGTAATTGAAAGAATCTGATAAAAGTTTAATCTAGTAGCTGAGAAAGTTTGATTTTTGTGGCATCTTCCTTTCTGCTGTTGACCCTCTAATAGTGCAAATTAGAGGGGTAACATGTGCTGTGCTCATGTCCCTTACCTAGCATGTGTCCCTTATATCACTCTGTCACTATTTGTTATCCTTTACCATCTTAAAGTTGCAGAGAATTTTGTGGGTAAGTAGGAGTGGTGGAAAGTTGAAATCCTGAATAAAAGGACCTTTAACAGGACATTGATCTCATTTTGTCAGTGCGAGGAAGACTTTTGGATAATTTGTTTTCTGTAAACTTTTAAAATTTGCCCGGACTTTGATTTTTGTGGATAGAGCATAGCAAGAAACGTTTAACAAGCCAGGGGCATTTATGGAAGCATACTATGTGTTGACCACAAATATATAATCCCAGTTTTCATCCAATCAAATTCCTTTGCCTTTTTACGTTCAATTGCGTAATTAAGATTTGATAACAGATGAAGTATTTGTAAAGCTTATATTTTTTTATTGAAAATTGTAAATTGTTCGAATTTGTAATGGTTGTTTTTTGTTTATAGGAGGTGCTCTCAAACCTACTGATGTTGATTCGTTGTGGGTTCATGTTACCTGTGCCTGGTTTCAACCTGAAGTGTCTTTCTCAAATGATGAAAAAATGGAGCCTGCTGTTGGAATCTTGAGAATTCCATCACACTCTTTTGTAAAGGTAGTTTGAACTATAACTGGTTTAGAGTTACCCTTTTTCTGTTCTTTTTATATATGGAAATTTTATGATGTTTCTCATCCTACAGATGGAAGTCCTGATATAACAAAACAAATTCATGATATATTCCATTATAAACCTGTTTACTGTCATAAGTTTCTCGTAAAAATGAATAATCTTCTACCATTATCCAAATTTTGCATCATAAAAAAATATATCTAATGATTGTTGTTTAATGTTGTCAAGGTGAAGAGTGCAAATTTTTGTGATTGATATATTCTTCTTAATATAGTTTAGTTGAAAATGTTAGCATGCTGGGATGATGATATGATTTTTGCTAGTATGCTTGAACTTCACTGTTGGAATCTAAATTATGGTTTGTTTCTATGAGTTTCAGATATGTGTAATCTGTAAGCAAATTCATGGTTCCTGCACACAATGTTGCAAGTGTTCCACTTATTACCACGCAATGTGTGCATCAAGGGCTGGGTATCGCATGGAAGTAAGTTTTCATTGCTTTCGATTTGTTATAGAATTCTTACTTCATATATAGATATATACATACATTCCCCCGAAGTGCTTCATTTGTTGAAGTGGGTTGGGAGTTCAGAAGAAGTGCATCAGACTTTATTTTTGATAAGTAGAACTGCATCAGACTTTATTAGTACTTCTAATTCGCAAGATGAACATATCACACCTTCTGGTTGCAAAGTATAATTGGATTAAGGATAGTTAACAATATAATTTTCATGTCACTGAATAAATATTCAATCTGCTTAGTCTTTTGCATTGCAAGTTTTTTTCTTACCCATCTTCATGAGGCATGGTTATTGTGTTAGTAACTTGGGTCAACTGATTGCTTAATGGGAATTGTGTGTGTGGCATGACTTATGTTTTGTAGGCCAAAAGAAATGGTTGTAGGAGTTTGAATATTAAAATGGTTCGGATATAAATTCTCACAAAATTTATTCATTTTTTTTAATAATTGCTTTATTTTGTTTTTTATATTTTTTTATATGTGACACATGATTAAAGAAAAGCAGAATCAACCAGTAATTTTTTATAATTATACATTGTTTGAAGCTTTATAAGTGACAAAATTTTAGAAAATAATTTTTGAAGTAAGATTATTAGAGCCTTAAAAAATGATGAATCTCAATCTCACGTCCAAGAAGGAGAATTATGTTCAATTCTGAAATGAAAACCTATTTTAATATTTAGATCTCTGTAATTTTCTACTTTTACAAAATCTTCTCAATTATGGAACAATTAAAAAATAGTTGTTTTATTTGTATATGTGTGATCAAGAGATTGTGAAAATGTATTGATTCAATTTTCATTGCAATTGTAAGCTTCTTTGTAACTACTCATTTTCTTATACATAATTTTGTGTGCGGACTTGGAGATTTTCTATATTAAAGAAGTTTGGTTTTGTGCGAAATTGACAAATTCAATATGGGAGAATCAGAATCACAAGGGAAAAGAAAGGAATAGATAACCAGAATACCCTTAAATGGATTTGTCCTTTAAATTCGTATCTTATGGCCTTTAGTCTTTCCATTCAAACCAAAGAGGCAAAATTACTCTCTCTCTCTCTCTCTCTCTCTCTCCCCTTAGAACATCTAACATTTTCAAGAAATACTAAAATTTTGATCTTATTCTATGTCGTGGATGCTAAGTTGTTGTTTAATCCTATGTTTCCTAGTCATTATGTTACAGCTAAATTTGAAAAGAAAAAAAACACTATTTTACCTCTTTACTATAAATGGGTAAGGAACCCATGGATGTTGGTGAGTTGGCTAAGATGATAGCTAGTTGACGAATCAGACTTCTCAGTATTAATTCTTCTGAGTTTATGCACTTGGAACATAAAAAATAAAAATTTTAAGAAACTTTTTTATCCTACCATATGCATATGGTTTGGGGGTAATTGTGTGCCTTCATAAGGATTGTTTTCTACTCAAAACAGAGAGGAGCAACCCTGACATGACCAAAAAGAATAAGAGAAATGGGTAAGGATAATGACTATCTACTGCAATGTTTAAGTCAAGGTGCAGCTTTAGGGAGTGGTAGGATGCCACCTTCACATAGAGGAGTTTTTCCATAGGCATCAAATTTCACTCGTCAGTTTGATAGTTATACCACAGACTCAAAGAGAGAAATGATTTCTGCTTAATTTTTTAAACCGTCAAATTTGAACATTATATGTGGTTAATGTGATGTTCTGTCCAAGTTTATCGTATTTAACACTCAATTTTTTAAACTGAATTGATTTAACCCATCATTTTTTTTCTTTTCTTTCTTTTAAGTTTTGGCCTGTAACTTCATCTCTTTTTTATACTATATGTTTGCATTTTGGTGAAAATAAATTAGTTGTTCCATTTTATTTTTTTCATGGTGCTATTTTTATGCTAATTTGATCACGTAATATAAATGACTTTTAATTTGCAGTTGCATAGCTTGGAAAAAAATGGGAGACAGATTACAAAAATGGTTTCATATTGCGCGTATCACAGGTTCGAGTTCTCTACTTTTGGTTTGAAAAGAACTCCTCTGTCTCTCTCTCTGTTATTTTATTTGCTTATTTTTAAGAGTAATTTGCAGCCATATTTCCATTTTCTCCCATGACTTCTGGGTAATAGGGTTCATGGGCATATTTCATTCTACCTGTCATCTATTAAGAGCAGTTGCATGCGTATCATCGTTCTGTAGCTACGTTTGTGACTTTGTGGTTATGATTTTTCTGTGCAGAGCTCCAAATCCAGATACGGTTCTAATTATACAGTCTCCTCTAGGGGTTTTCTCCACCAAAAGCCTACTGCAAAATAAAAAACGGACTGGTTCAAGGCTAATTTCTTCTAACAGATTAAAACTTCAAGAAGCTCCGACAACAGAAATCAATGATGTTGAGCCACTCTCCGCTGCAAGATGCCGGGTCTATAAAAGATCTATCAATAAGGTATGTGCATAAAAGTTTTATATTTCCATATATTCTGTCTGCCTGAAATGGTTTACTGCTACATAATGGTGTATGTCGTAAAATGTCTAGATTCGCCCTGTTTCTTTGTGTGATAACTCCATTTTTCCCCACATAATTGTTCTTGTAAGTCAAGTAAGCAGACTCGTTTATGCGAACGTATCTTATAGAACATATGCAGGGGTGATTGCATATTCTTGTTCAGTCGCTATCCTCTTGTATGCTGTTTATACAAGTTCGTGTCCAAGATTTTGCTGTCACTCCTGTACAAGTTTTTACCTTCAACTTTCTTTGTTGCATTGTTGGTGATTTTCTGGATGACAAAACTAGTCCAATAGTTTTTAAGTAAATCCATTTTATGGTAGCCATTGACTGATTAAGATGTTCTGAATGGTAATTGGAAATGGAGAAACACCAGCTCAGTTTTTCCTTCTAAATTATGTGCACTCGCTATTACAAGTCCATCTTTGTGCTTCTGTTTTGCTTCCATTTACATTTATTTTTTGCTTTATACTAGCTGCATTTTGTGAAGTGGTGCACAACCCATTGATAGTGGACTCCTGCCATTTTTTTAACTTCTCCGTATCATCAAACTCATTTATACTGTTCTATTGTGATTTTATATCATTGAGTGTGTGCATGATGTATTGCTGGTGTTATATCATTTTTAATGAATACCAGTCCAGTGGAACTCAAGGCCTGTTGTTATAAGGTGGTTAGGTTTATTTTTTATTTTTTATTTTTATTTTTAAGTGATTTGTTTTCCAAAACTTCTTATATCTTTACTGTTGTTGCATGAACCTATTCTGATCGCTACTCTCTTCTTTTTGCACCAGAGGACTGGAGAAGAAAAGGCCATTGCCCATCGGTTGATGGGACCTTGCCATCACTCTTTGAGCACAATACAAAGCTTGAACGCATTCAGAGTAAATTATTTCTCGTTCTTAGTGATACTTTCCTCTGGTTTGATTTGACCATAAAAAATTAAAAATAAAATACAACTAGAGCTGACATTTATAGTTTTCCTTTAAATAGGAAATAGTGGAGACGAAGAACTTTTCTACTTTCAGGGAACGACTTTACCACTTACAGGTAAATTTTCATCAATTTGTCATGCACACAGACACGATACGACATGGATACGCCGACGCGTCAAATTCTAGAAAAGTAGGGCATGGACATGGCTAATATAAATATAAATTTTCATTTATTTATCTATTGATTAAGACAATTATAACACTGTAATTATTTAATAATGTTTATACTGAAGTTACATAAGTTAGAAAGTGAAGCTATTTGAATATGATATTTCTATTCTATCTTGTCGTTGTAATTATGTTTTTGTTCATGTTACATACTGTGACGTGTTTATTGTCAATTTTTTAAAGAAAAAGATGTTGAACACAATGATATATGTTCATATTGATTTTTAGGATTGTATTAGACAAAGTGTGGGATATGTTGTCGAGTGTCCGAAATGTGTCAACCAAGTGTCCAAGATGTGTCAGCCAAGTGTCAAAGATGTGTCGACCAATTGTCCGAAATAATTAAAAAATAAATAAATAAATAAATAATTAATTATGGACACTGTCATGAAGTTCGAAGATGTGTCCTGGAGTGTCCATGAAGTATCGATGTCTGACACGGACACAACACCTCATAGAAGTGTCCGTGCTTCTTAGGCTTATTACTTCTTCGATCGTCTTTCTCACTTTTTTGTGGGTAATGTTTGTTTATGACTCCAGAGAACCGAAAATGATCGGGTTTGCTTTGGTAGATCCGGAATACATGGTTGGGGCCTCTTTGCACGACGAAACATCCAAGAAGGAGAAATGGTATGTACTTATTTTTCTTTAATGACAATCTTTTTAGTAATTAATTATTTTTTGCATATCAGTGCTTAAAGTCCCAGATGAAAGCTTTCTGCAGACTTCATGAAACTTCTATTGGCTTGGAGTGTGCTTTGAAGTCCTGTGGACTCGAAGCCACTCTAATCTGTTTTCCATAGCCTTTGACAGCAGAATTCCATGCTCTGTAATAAAATTATTGTAAAGTCATCACTAGAAATGATAATAAAGAGCTAATGTTGCTATTTTATGAAATCATAAAGTGATTCTTCACACATAAAGACTGGTTTAGTTGCTATGGAAAGAAATGTTGTCTCATTTCATATGCAATATCAATTGCATAAATTTATTCACCTAGTGCATAATCCAAATACTACAAACATACACTAATGTTTTGCAAACCATAATGCTTAGTCTGTGTGCACCCGTCATTAATGCTTCTCTATGTGAGGGTTTTGGTTATTCCTTGTCTTAAGGATTCTACTTGGCTGCAATTCCCTCCCCCCCTTCCCTCCCTCTCAATTTTTGGGTTTAAAGTACAAAAGTTATGTACTTTGCATGCATGTGTATTTGTATAGGTTCTGGAATATCGTGGTGAACAGGTGAGGCGCAGTATTGCAGATCTGAGGGAGGCACAGTACCGTATAGAAGGCAAAGATTGCTATGTGAGTTAATTGCTTTTGGAGGTGTAATGAACATAAATTGTTACGCAAATCTCTCTCTTTTTATAATTCATATTGCAGTCTCTTCCTAGCATTAAAGTGGTGAATTTTAATCTGCAGCTGTTTAAGATCAGTGAAGAAGTAGTGGTGGATGCCACGGATAAAGGGAACATTGCACGCTTAATAAACCATTCGGTAAGTAATTCATTGGAGCTGGGTATTCTTTTGTGCTCTAGGATTGCTCTACCTCCTATTTGCAATTGTCTGCAAGTTCCCAATCATGTTTGTCCATAAGTGTTCCCACATTTTACAAAAAACGAGGGAAGAACTAAAATAGGTGAATCTATAAAATAGGAAAACAGATTATTATCATAACCCTATCATGTATTTTTTATTGATTACCTGTTATTTAATTGCCATTTGAGCTATATGTCTCCAATAAATGCACAGATTTGCATTTCTTCTTACCTGTTTTTGTGTTATTGGCCCAGTGCATGCCCAACTGCTATGCAAGGATCATGAGTGTGGGTGGCGATGAGAGTCGGATTGTACTCATTGCCAAGACTAATGTGTCTGCTGGTGATGAATTAACGTATGTATCTCTCTCTCTATCTGTGTGCGCGTTATGTGTGTCTTCATGTCTGCATGCACATGTTTGTGTCTTTGGGGGTTGCAGGGAGGGTGGTTTTATTTATTTGTCAGATGTTTACTAGTTTACCTCATAATCCATCATCTTTGGTTGCAAAACTGGCAGGTATGATTACTTATTTGACCCTGATGAGTGCGATGAATTCAAAGTCCCGTGTTTGTGTAAAGCTCCAAACTGCCGAAAGTTCATGAATTAGGTCACACAGAATACAGCCATTGTTTCTCCACAAGGAGCACTAACTTACGCCCCTCCCCCGCGGGACCTCACAGTTCATTTACTGAGTTTTGTCATTTTTCTTTTGAAAGAAATATGTGTATTTTAGTTTTCGTTCTCTTCTGTCAATCTTTCTAGCTTAATAAAAGCTATAATTTGCCTACTCTTCGGCTTCAGGCATCTTTTGTAAATTGATTGATCCACACATCCTTATTTAATCATTAAATGTTAATTCAATTTTTTCCTGTGTATTAGGTTTCTTTGTAATTTAAAGTTTATTTACATTTGCTTCTGGAATTCCATTAGCCTGTGCAGCAGTAAAATTTTCTTGTAATTTAGCATGTGTTGATGTTGATGATGTGAAGTGCACTTTTCACTACTACTACGAAATTTTACTAAATGATAGTAAATTTTATCACCATAAATTTTTTATTATTATTAAGGTGATTTCGGAAGTGGTAAAACTTAAATGGAGAAATGATCTGGTGCCCCCACTTCCACTGCAACTAGGTGACAATGCAGGTGAAAGCGGCTGTAGTACATCTCCGAAAAGCTAGGGCTGTCTTTTTTCATATGGAGAGTTAGTTCCAAACTTCAAATCAGAACACAAGTAAACAAGGGTGCATAGTACCAATGTAAGTGGGGTCACATGTGAACAGAACTATTTCTACCATGTTTGGCTGCGCGTGAATCATTATGCTCATTCCACGAATTTTTTTGAATCAATGTCAAAGCAATGACATGAAAAAAAATAGGGGTAAAATGCTATGACAAATCTTCCAAGTTTCACTCATATTAAAGTTGGACGAAAATTGTTGGATCATACACCCCCTATCAGAGTTAACGGTGGTTTGTTTTTTGGTTTTTTGACAGGAGAAAGTAATTTACCAATATACCCCTCCTTTGTTTAAGTAAATGAATACATCATTGCTTGGCTAACCCTTTCTTCTTCAACCGCGTGACGGTGACAACTACATGATCAGAAGAGGGAGAGTGGAATTGTTGCATATATACGTCTTCATCATATATATATATATTCATGGATTTATATAGTAATTCAATGATGTTTTGAAATCATACATGATTTTCGCCTTCTTTTACTTCTATCAAGTATGATTCCTATTTACCCATCTTTCTTTTCAACTATACTCTAGTTTAATCTGATTGGTCTTTCTCGGTTTGTCACTTTCCTTGAAATTTCTTTGTCTTTCACGTTTTATCTGTATTTCATTATCAAGACAAGATTATATATAAATTTTCAAAAAAACAAAGAAGAAAGATTATATATATATATATATATATTTAATTCTTCCTGGTTTTGAACTTTTGACTGGTTTCAACCTGAATAAATTTCTGATTAAATGGGTGTTGTTCCATACCTAATATGATTTCGTGTTTCTAATTTTTCAGTACCCTTTCTGGGATTCTTTCAAGTATTCAGGCTTACCTGGCTTTAAAGGGTATGCATTTCAAGAATTTCATTGAGAATTTTTAACGAATGTTTTACCGGTGATGCAATTGCTAGGGGGTGTCGAGGAGGTGCTGAGTTTACTGTTGGTAGCGGTGTTGGTGGTAGAAAAATAAGAGAACAGAAAGGAGGACGATCTCTGAGAAAGGAAAGGCGGTGCTGGTCGAGTTTTAGAAGAGAGAAAGAAGCTTATATGGACATTGTTTAGGCTTTCTTTCTTCTCTTTTTTAGGATTGCTTTCTTCTCTTTTTTCACTAGTTTAATCTGCGAGTAATAAAAGCAAACTTGATGGGGTGTTCAGATCATTTTACCCCCAAAAAAATTATCATACATATTCCTCATATATCAATTACCAAAAAGCAGGAAAGAATTGCAATGCAAAAGAACATATCGATGTTGAAGAGAGCATTCCCGTAAAACTCGGAACTCGGAATCCAGATACAGTTCAATCACGATGAGGAACCTTGATCAAGGAGGTATTTTGCAGCTAGACTGCAGTCCATAAAAGATGAAAAGGCTCCTATAATCAGTAAAACTTGACTACTTGAGTTCCCAAAGACAATTATCCTACAATTATAGAGATACAAAATGTGGCCCACTGAAGCATGAGGGTGTTGATGGCATATTACAATCAATAAACCACTGAAGGTATAACTACAACTTCATTCCATAAAAATATCCTACACAACTACAAAATACTCTTGAGCATTCCTAGTAGTAGTAGTATCTCACTTAAAAGCTGCTTTGTTTTAATGAGCATTTGGGGGACAGATGCTATTATATCCATTCTTGACCATCCAAACACATCTGTCTGCTTACTTCTCTCTTCCCCCTTCCACAAGCATTAAAAAGATCCAAATCACAGATTGACTGATTGAGATCTTTCTTCCTAGTTCCTACAGTTCAAAAGAGAGGATATAAGCTTCAAGAGCAAGAAACAAAGAACAAACACTTTTAAGAGTTAGAGAAAATTATTACACTGAACAAAAGGGAAGGGTTTGGATTTGAGCATTCAACCGATGCCTCGAGGGGACACAGGATCCTAGGGGAAGGGGGGAAAAAGGGTCCTAGCAGGAATAACTTCGAGCTATAATTTGCTATCCATAAAATTCTTTCTTTTTTCACCTTTTTTTTTTTTTTTGATTGGGGTAAAGTGTTTAAATCAATGCCACAAGAAGATAGCAAAATACTTAAATACTTCTGATTATCATTATCACGCTTTACAGCCTCGACAATTTCATTATGGGGCCTGTATCAGAGTGGTCTAAGACCAATAAGAATTTCCATATTTCCACTTAAGCATACTCCGGGTTCATCCCCAAAATGAAAATAAATAAATAAATAAAAAGGGGCAATAATTACCCATGAAACTTATTTGGAAGGAAGAATGATCTGAAACTACTGTTTATCATTAAATCAGTCCTTGGCGCTGCAAATCAGTGTACGTCTTCTTGTTGTAAATGTTACCCTCTCTGTCTTCATATTCCTCTTCAAGGTCAGGGCGCCATTTGTTCACTCCTGACCGTTCCTGTATTCTCTCCCATAGATGCTTTGCTTCCTGTATACGCGGAATGAGTGTGGGGTTTCAGACTTGACATTAATTAAAACTACAAGAAAGGAAGATGACTGCAATTTTCCAACTATCGATAATGGCGCAAAAGTAAATTTTACATCCAACATCATGCAGAAGCTCAAAAAACTCCCACACATAAGAACACGGGCCTTCGCAATGTTCTATAGAAAGTTAGCGAAACCACATATGCTTTTATGGACTCGAAGACCAGCTATTATCCAAATAGAACCTAAGATAAATGCTGCAATAAAGGGCCAACACATCATGTACATGCAAACACACACACACACACACACACACCCACACACACACACATAACACAAGTCCAACATTACAACAGTACCACTGATATGCTATTATTAATGATTGTAGAGATAAAATAGACACCAAAGTCATAGTTTTTCCTTTCTGAGAAATAACAACAAATTTAGTTGTTTTTGAAGAAAATAATCAATTTCCTATTTACAAAAGATGAGTTGAGGAAGTAACTATACAGGCAGTTACTTGTCAATGATTTAAGGACTGATTGGTTTTTAAACTTTCCTTCTTTCTTATTTTTCCGCCAAGTTTAGGGCTTGACAGAATGAACAGGTGGCTTGTAATATAAACCTGACTGGCTAAATAGGTCATGTGTCCTTGCATATCTCTATGTATAAGCGACAAGTGGAGACACACTTTAGATTAGAGATCAGTTCACACAATGAAATTTACTATAGATATATATATTGCATCCCAAAAGATAAGAGCAGGGACCGCATACCTCTATTGATGTGATTTCATTGAAATTCTTGGTATTTGGAATGCCAAGACAACGCATTCCATGCTGATGTCGCCATTCCTTGAAATGCCGCTCATAAGCCCTGCGGCCCCAATAACTGTGGTTCCCACATATCTCACACTTGAATTCCTGTAATGCGTTCAAAAGAAAGTCTTAAGAGTCCATAGAGAAGCACTATGCCACTGTCATCCAATACAAATGAAAGTGGTTGAAAATACAAGAATTAACTCCCCGAAATGACTTTCTAGCAGTAAGCATTACTATATCATGACACAATTTGATGCATCTTAATAATGAATAACATTAGTAGTATGACAAGCAAGAAACAGAAATTTTGATCTTTAATAAAACACATATAACAAGAACCATCATCTTCTGCTTCACCATTGGATCACAACACCACGCTTACCAAAAAAATGGCCCAAGAGGGGGGATTTTTCTCAAATTATAGTAGAATCAACTTTCCATTTCCTCTCTCTAACCCATTCTTTACCCACTACTGCCCAACCTATCTCCTAAATTTTCGTTACGTTAAGTCTAAATGTAAAAACATGGTACAACATTACTCTAGGTTAAAGATCTTAAGCCTTTACTCATCAAAATCGAGTTGTATTCACTTTAAAATTTCCAACAAACACCATGTGCAAGTAATAGCTTATCCACATGAAGCACCATCTTTTTGTATACTGCAAGTTCATGCTGTATAGGTTCGTATCCATCATCAATGAGGGAAAAATTACAAAGCAAGAGAGCATTAGATCGAATCAGTGCTAGATAACTCATGGTGCAATAGAAAATAAATAAATGTGCACTTCTAGACATATCAGAAAAAACATTGAGGGAAGATTTCTCCTTTTTTTGATAAGTGAAGATTATTTCTCTATTGATCTTTATTTATTTTTTTGAGAAGTGAAGATTTCTCTATTATTATACAATTGGAATTCATAATCAATCAAATCCTTTTGAGGCTCTATACATCAATTCTATAAGCTCACTATACATGTATAGCGATAAAGAAAAGATAAACCGCACAATATGAAGTGTCGTCGTTAAAGTAGCTGACAGATTAGTCTTGAACAATTGACAGTATGAACCACACGAAAGGACTTGGGACTAAATTTGAAGAAACAGGTCTCCTCAAAGCAACTAACAAAATTTGGAGCATGCAATTGAAAAACGTGTAAAAGAGTTCTCATAAAAGGCTTTAGTGTGGTGTTGTAGAGGCGAGAAGGAAGATGACTTCACAGATGAGTCGAGCAGAGAGGGTGTGTGAAGAATGTCTGATAGAAGAGAAGGAAGGTCTTATGAAAATCACTTTATGAACAACCAAATTGGTGCTATATATATATATATATATATATATATATATATATATGCCTTGGGGACCTTGGGGTTTAAGAAGAAGAAGAAGAAGAAACAATAAGGAAGAAAAAGTAATGGAGTGAATCATCCTTCAAACGGACGGTCAATGGGTCATTTAATTTAGTTGAGCAAATGTCAAAAAATTCAGCAAACGACAATGTTTGACAATAGGATATAATTTAGTCATTTGAGTGGTCTCATTTATTCAGTAACAGCAGGATTAACACCGTGGATGAATTGAAAACTTTTAGTAGTATATAGGGGTTTTTTGCCACTAGTGGGCTATTTGCAGAATGATGATAGTTCAAGGAGGTTTTTTGCATTTTACCCCAAAACGTATAATGCATTTACTTGTGTAGTACTTGTCTACGTACCCATATCCAACTTTTGGGCACATATCCCCGTAACCTAAGATTTGGAATTCAAAGAGTTCCGACACAAATACACACATGCCCACACCCAACACACTTATCGAAGTCCAGGTAATATAAGAACCAGGTCAGGGCAAAGGTAGGGTGGACTGTCTTGAACTAACCCCACTCTGAAGTCTGAACCCATGTCAGGTTTTGGTCCTTACCCTGATTGAGACCAGGTTGGGGGTGCTTACCTGCATATAAACGGTTTATTGCCATCCCTTTATCATTCAACTATCATTTTTAGACATGTCAATCCAAATGCATCAATGTGATATCCAATATAAAGAAAAGCTCCTTTCTAGATTAAGTACAATTTTTTTTTTTTTTTTTTTTTTTGACAAAAACAAATTGAAGGGAAAGGATATCTGCATAAGCATATAGCATTTAAGAAATATATATATAAGGAACAAATGTAGATTGACAAGAACAGGAATCTTGATTTACTGCAAAAAAAATTCATATTAATAGAAGAAGAGAAAAAATTAGCTCAAAGGACTTGTAAGAAATTTACCTGACCAAGGCCATGAAGCTTATATAACCAGTATGGTATAGGCTTCCCATCCCAACCCATTGGTAACTTAAGGGGATTATAAATCTGTTGTTCTTCATCATCGCTTTCCGTGTCAGCTTGTACCTCATCCTGAAGTTAAGAAAAAAAAAATCAAATTCAAAAGAACATTTTTATTTGACAGTAAAACAATCTACCTAATAAAATTTATTCAATAAGAAAAACATAAATATGTACCAAGACAAAACTTCATCTTATACGTGCAGTCGTGCACAACGATTACCAATTTCAGTCAGGGTATTAGTAAGTCCCGAGACAATGCAATTCATTAGTACAACTCGGTTTTAAAAGGTTGAGTTTATTACATACATTAAGGATAAGAAACACCCTACATCTGCTACTGAATAGACCATGCCAAATTATTGTATAATTTGGTAAAGTTTCGGGGAAAAAAGAGAAAAAACACTACCATCAAACCTTCTCTTGTAAAAATATTCATTCAACCAATTTGATAACCGTTTATGATGAGAACAAAAATATAATTACAAAAAAAAAAAAAAGAAAAAAAAAACTGTTATTAGTTTATAAGGAATTCTACAACCAATTCTACAAATTATTCATAACTTATAAGGTATTGTCTAACAACTGGATAACTAATCTGAGCACAATGCTTATCAAACAAGAAATCTGAAAAAGGATGTGCCAACAGTGATGCTACTCATGAATTGTAACAAGACATCGTATGTTATCAACTATTACCACATTATACATATGAAGCATGACAATGACAGGATATCACACAATACAGGCGCGCTGTGTCTCAAGAAAGTAAGGCATCAACGACACTCAGCACACGGCAATACTTATAAGTGACTATAATTTTTATGCTTGCAACACCTTTTTTCCTGAAAATAGTGCACTTGTTATTCAGAACATAAGCATAATGCTGAAAGGAAGAAGGAAAAAAAAAAAAAGGTAGTGGTGTTCCATGTTCGGTATGTACTTACAAAAATCTGGTTAAAAGTATTTCAGGACAAGCTATGTGTGCTAATAAATCAATGCTGTCTACACATACATAATAAAGAACTTGGGTATTAATAAAAAATGAATAAATGTGAATGTATTCATGTGAAGTGCGAAACAAATATGCAGAAGTGGGTTAAAGGGATGTGTAAAAATATTACAAAAATGGGGTAACTAGAGTAAATAATCTAAATTGGTTCACCTTATCAAGTGATTTTAATTGAAATCTTTATTCTATTTCAATTGACAGAAGAAAGAAGAATAAGCAGCATTGGTAGTGGCCAGCAGCATCAATACCCTATCTTGTGTGACCATTGGCATTGGACATCACTAGGAAACTCAAATTAATGCAGCTTACTGTTAGGTTTATGGTGGATTAGAATTAAGAAAAGTTGTAGGTTTAGGGTTTATAAGAGTAGGAAGAAGTTAAGAGGACTTGTGGACTGAAAAGGGATGGAGTTTGCTTGGTTTTAAACCAATTGGTTGTTGACACCATAAGCAAAAGATTCTGGACAGCAAGATTCATATGATTATGGTGTTATATTCAACGTTAAAAGAAATAACTAGGATTAATTAAGGGTTAAAATGGTGAAGTTTTGGTAATGGAATAAGGACACTTCTGGTTTTGTGGATAATAATTCAAGAATCGTAATCAAAGAGAAGAAAAAGAAAAAGAAAAATCTAGGAATTCCACCTAAAATTCCTTAGCAAACCCAAACCCCCCCCAAGGTTAAGGTTACAGCCATATAAGAAAAGGTTTCAAATTCTCAAACTCAACTCAATTGAATAAAATAAAATAATTAAAATAAATAAATAAATAAAAAGCTAGAGCCAGTTTTTAACATTTCGAAACTCTGTTCTTGAGAATAGACACATACTACATACTAAAGCTGCATTAGAAACATCAATACAGCAACCACTAAGAAAATATAAGAAACAACTCTTCCGTATAACTCTATGGAGGACGGGAAAAAGGGAAATAAAAAATACAATAAAATAATTTATATCACCTCCTCACGTTCTGCTTCCATTTCCTCATATGTCAAAGCCTGTTTCTTCTCAACATTTTCCTTTGTCCGCAAAATTGTCTGCAAAACGGGCATAATTTTTTAATATAAATTGCAGTCACCAGACTCCAGATAGGTTACATCTTCAATCATTCACAATGATGTTTCCACATGCACAGTGATGTTTGAATGGAGACTACAAATACACAAGAGGTGAGTAAATCATGGCTTCAATAGCCTTCCCTCCCTCCCTTGCTCTCTGTAATTATTAGTACAGCTAGTAAAACAAGGATTAAAAAATTACTTTGGACGCTTTTGATAAAAGTAGTACAGTATGCAGCAATCCTAACCTCATGCAGTAAGTCGCATAATTTTTCCATCTTGGCTTCCATCAAGGCAATTTCTTTAGAATTGTCAGCTTGTCGTGGAGCTGCAGCAATGCCATTCTGCTCTGACCTATGTAAACCTTTGGCAAAATGTTTCCTATCCAACTGTTCAAGAGGCGTGTGCTGCAGAAAAGGAATGGAGATTGCTATGAATATGCAGGTCAAATTGAATTCTTAAATAGAGAAAAAAAAAACTTGAGAATAAAGTGAAGTTGAAAAGCACTCAAATGGGAAATTAGGCCATATCCGGTGTATGAAGTAGATTGAATTTGTAAACCATGGTTTAGTTGCACAATTTTAGAAATTGAAACATGTTTGAGACTTGGAGTCTACTCCTAAAAATTATATTTTGAAAAATAAAAATATTAAACTATAGTACCAAATTTAGCCTTCATAAGAATGTTGATCCGTCTCATTCTTTTAGACTAACAAATCACTGTAGCAGTTGAAGGTCAAGCCACTAAGGTCTATCACCATGCAGGTCATTAATCCACAAGATCCTATGGAGCTTCAACGCGAGATCCAATAGATATTTCAGTGTCTAAGACCTCTAACCATTATATTCTTCTTGGTAACTATTTAAAAGTTTAAAATAAACAATGAATATGTAGTTCAATGAATACCAAAAGCTTAGGTTTGTATCCATTCCAACCATCCCAACACCATGCAATCAAACCCATCAAAAAATAGTTCCGATGGTTAAATAATTACAGTGAGCCAGCAATCGATTTGCAGGTCCAAGTGAACTTTTCTCCTTTTCTCATGCCAAGTATATACACCCCTTTAAGGGGCTAATCCCCGTTAAACTACCCTGAGAAACTTCTTAGTGCACTAGAAATAGTGTACCTATATTCCTTTTCGGACAGTTATGGAGTACAAGTCCACAAGTACGCATGTTAGACAAATATCAAATACCCATAGACATGTGAAATGCATAACATCAGGACCATTGAAATGTCAAAGTTCCATGTGACAGAGGTCCAATAATCAGTCTAACCATTTCTTTCATCAAACCTTGTATTTCCCCAATTGGCCATTTTTGGTCATATCTTGAGTTGATAGAGCTAGATGGCACTTTTCAAAATAAAGATCTAAATTATGTTCCAAGTCA
The DNA here is from genome assembly GCF_030987335.1 of Cornus florida. Taxonomy (NCBI): domain Eukaryota; kingdom Viridiplantae; phylum Streptophyta; class Magnoliopsida; order Cornales; family Cornaceae; genus Cornus; species Cornus florida. The sequence goes on from NW_026775578.1 coordinate 47,903,952, forward strand.
TGTACATGTATGAATGCCTATGTCAGATTTCTAAAGAATCTGTCACTATTACTCATTATTACCTAAACCTATCAATGTCGTCCATCTCAACCACCTCCAAATTTGTAGAAATCATTATAAGTGTAATATGTCAACTAGAACTTCCTGGGTACTGAACTTTGTGACTGAATTTAGCTTTAAGACCTATGACTAATTAATCAGATATAAGGTGAAAATAGCATATTACCCCATCATGAGCCCAAATCAAACAATTTCTATCACTGTACCGATTTTGATAGACAAGTTAAGAGTTTAAATCACTGTAAGGAGCCAGCCAACAATTACTCTAAGAAAATAAAAGATGTTAACTATACAAATACAAGACTGGTAAGGTAAAGGAAGGAGTGCAATTACCTTTGTAAGGAAAAGCCTCTCTGCACGCTGCTGAACAGTACCACCCGTCTTCAGTCCTAGCACAGCCAACGCCTACCAGGCAAATTATACAGTAGTAACTAATAGATAGAAACGGCACATAGAAGGGGGAAAAAAAAAAAAAAAACGTTCTTTCTATTCAAAAAGGTTTTCATGTTACAATCAACACAACCTATTTAGAGATACTAATGAGGCCCTGAAACATTTGTAAACACCCAAACCAAGAAATCAAGTTTTATTTTAATTTCTTAGATTATAATGTTCAAATTTAATTTAAAGATGTCTAAAAATTTAATAAATAGAGATGTTGATCCTGTCAGATATTTTGATACAGCGCCTGTATTTCATCAAACTGCATAAAATTCTGTAAAACTTCAATTTAGTCCCGACCAGGAATACAATTTAAAAGAACCAATTCAGAACCTTGACTAGGAGGGTCAGATCAAAGAAAAAGGAAGGAAGGTGCATTTTCATTTCTTTAGGTACTCAAGTACTAAATCCATATGCTTTCAGCTATCCTAAGTGGACACTTCAATACACATGGAATACCCAATTCATGTTTAGGCATCAACATCTATTAGCATTGTTTCATTAATAGACCTCAGTCCAAAATAACAAAAGCAAAAGCTCCCCAAAAGAACAAAAGCCTACCATTTAGACCATGTATGTAAGCAATGCACACACAAATAAGCTTGCCAAAGAAACAGACGCTCCAAGAGTAAATGAATGCCCAACTTCAAGACTCTAGCAAGACAAGAGTCTGGGAGCCACTAAACTATAGTTGGTTCACAACACTGCTGTGTGTGTTAAAATTAGTGCATTTAAAGAAAAAGGTATTTTCTTCTATCCCTGTTACCATTGTTTGGGAAAAAAAATTACACAATGGAACCATTTGCAATCACAGCAGTTCCCTCCACTATACCCCAACAACCTACTCAACTAACCATTCACTGGGTACATAGCATGTGGCGCTCTAGTATGTAATAGATCCATCCTCAGTTTAAATCCTTTATGCTCCTTTTCGTAGGAGGGATGGAGGAGACATCTCTAGGAAAGGGGTGATGTCTCCCTCACTTTTTGTTTGGTTAGATGGAAGGGATAATGGAAAGGATGGAAAATGTGACACCTTATTTTGTCTGATAGAAAGAAAGAGAAGTAGAGTTTTTATAATTTTGTAGATAATTGAAGGCTAAAAATGACATTTAAAATTTACAGATTAGTTTTTCTATCTTTTTGTCCGCTCTTGCGCCCAATTATGGGTGGGATGAAAAAAGGTGGGTAAGAGGGATGTTTCATCCCTCCTTGCTTCCTTCATCTCTTCCCTTCCTTCCAACCCAACAAGGGAATCTTCTTTTATCCATACTCTCTCTTCCACCCTTCCTCAATCCTTCCTTCCAACCAAACATTTAATTAATCCAAAAAGACCATAAACTTGGAAAACGAAGGCTTCAGAAAATGAATTTTGGAAGTTTGAATAACTGAGAACAACTAACTAAAAGAGTATCAATAAATTGCACTACTAATTACAAAGGAGTACCCTTACCTCCTTTAACTTCTCAGGTCCAACTTCCACCAACTCTTCAACTGTGCTGTAATAATCAAGATCAATTACAGTAGGCTGAACTGGAATGGGTCCATTTTCTTGACCCTCATTCTCCCAACCTTGTACCTTGCCATTAGCCCATTGCTCCTCGAATTCAGTTATTACCTGCCACGAGACAGAACTTTCAGAAAATAACACATGAAAAAATATCTGAAACTGAGAAAGGCACATTCCAAGAGTAATTTATATGACGAATTTGTCTTCATCTTCCATATGAAAAACCACCCCAACCAATAACATGAAGTCAAGCTCACAACACCAAGCTAGCTGTTCCAAAGTCACTCTTTTTCTCAGTATAGAGTAGTAATTAAGCTTGTGGATTACTAGGTGATTACTTAGGGAAGTGAAAAGATACTATTAATGCTGAAAGGGGGTTCTAAAGTTTGTCGAGGTGGGCAAACAAAGCAAGAACAAGTTCGCCGATGTCAATGAAGCTAAAGGAAAGGCCACACGTGAAAGAAAATATGCCCGCCCTTACATTAAAAGTCCTTATTAGATCTTGTAAAAGGACAACCCACTTTTTTATTTATTTATTGTAACAAGTCTTAATCAATATAATTTCGAGATGTTATCAATTCACAAGCCATTCTTCAGGATTTTCCTCAATTTCTTTTTAGAAATCTAGGTCCCAATGGTGATTGGAGTGGCTCTAGGCTATCTTACTATTGTAAAAAGACTATTTTCTGAATTTTGTTTGCTGCAGTTAGTCACTGTTGATGCAACTAAAAGATTTTAATAATTCCTCCTTACTTTAGGATTTGATATTTTCTCCATCAGTTGAAGAAAAAATTGCAGGAAAAAGATATGCCATGGCTACAAATAACTAGCCACTTAATAACAAAACAATACAACTAAAAGAAAAGAGTTCTTCTGCATTTGAACCTTTGAGAAAATTCTATCAAGATCTTGCAAGGGCTCTGTCCGCTCAAAAAAATGCATTAAATACCCCATTAGTTTGTCCAAATACTCCTTGTATTGCCTGAAACCAAAGAAAAAAATAAAAATAAAGATCTTTAATCATGCAAACAATTGAAGGAACATATGAGATTTATTGCTATGTATTTGACCAAATAGAATCATCCGGTTCCTACAGAACCGGTCATTAAAATACCCCTAAGAGGGAGATAACGCTAATAACATGCATAAGCAAACTGAAGATGTAGCCAAAATAAATCGCTAAAGCAAACTAAAAATAGGATGAACCATCTACATTGGGATGAAAGAGAGAAAGAGAGGGAGAGGGAGACACAGAGAGAGAGAGAATTTTACCTTGTTAACTTCAGTTTCCGATGAATCTTATGTGGTTGTGAAAAAACGTCAAGGTAAGCAGAGTACTCAATGGGCTCCCCAAATTTAGAATTGATATAAACATTATATAATTCATGCAAATCTAAATACCGTCCAAAGGCTTCCTGAAAAAGAAATTTCAAATAAATTGAGGACCATGAAACATGAATTTCATAAGACTACAAGTTGAATGATAAGGCACACTACTGCCATGGTTCGGTTAAATGCAAAAGATAAAGTCTCAACCAAAAAAAAAATTAAAATGAAAAAAATTGTCCATTCAATACGGGGAAACATTGCACTTACAAAAGCAACTACAGGAACCAGCTTTACTTTAAAGGCAAAGCAGAAGGAAAACATCACTGACTATAATGAACGAAATATAAGCTTAATCTGATGTGCAATATGAACCAGAGAGAGAGAGAGAGAGAGAGAGAGAGAGAGAGCTAGTATAACGTCAAAATTATGGCACTGTGATAAATTTTTTCTCTACTAAGCATGCCTAACTTGCCACTCAGCCACAACTCAAATTGTATCTCATCCTCTTCTACATGAGAAGTCAAGTGTCCAACTCCCCATAGAATCAAAATAAGGTTTTACGTCACGGTCAGAGAAGCGAATGCAGTCTCAGTGTAATGGGCAAGGGGTGTAATGAGCATTACATAACTGTACTAGAAGATGCGATCGTGAATTTTTCTAGATGTTGCAAACCATCGGAAGCTGTGATGGGTCAGCCAAGTCCCTAATGACTAAGACTAGTATGATGAGATCCAAATTCCAATATATCGGTGAATATCAGACTTGGACTTAGCCAACTTCATTACGACTCAGCCTATACATAAAGATTTGCCGAGTCTCAAAACCATGGGCATAGCTGGTGTATGACCCTAACCTACCAAAAAACAAAGAAGAAGAAGAAGAAGAAGAAGAAGAAGAAGAAGAAGAAGGAAGGATGTCTATTATAAATATCCATCAATTATTAAACTAATTATGAAAGTAGTTCAATTTATTCACAAATTGTCCGTTGAGGTTTAATGCCATATCACAAAGTGATAATCAGGATTCTTAAGGGGAAACAAAATGAAACAGTAGTAAGTTTATCAAAATAGAAGTCATGATGCTGTGCAACAAACTAGTTAACGTTAAGATATGGTAATTGCATCATTCATTACACTTTTGCACAGTAAGCATAGAGTTACAAAATTCATACCTAAACATTTTTTAACAGCATTATTGATTTCCAAATGTCATCATGCAGAGTTTTTCCAAAACGATGTTAGGCATTTTTTTATGTCATAGTGCATATAGTCCAATATTGCATGTCATATAAAATCAGAAGATAATGTAGTTTGCACATGCACAGAGAAACATGCCGCAGTGCACACATATGCACACACATACAGACCTCTCCACTGAACTCGATCCGTGGTTCCTCTTTGAGTAGCTCCTCGTACTCCTCATTGGCATCGACAACACGTGCAGCAGAATGACGTCTATGGTACTCACGAATCTGGACATATTACAATTATTGCATTAAGAATTGGCATATAGAAGCAATTCAGATAAAGTTCGCACATGAAAAAGTAGGGATATAAAGATACACAACCCCTCTCTCACATCTTCAAGTTTTATAGTAAACCTAAGTGACTTGCTGAAGCAAACCCAATAGCTAATACTTTCATAAACTCAAGTTCAAATATCTTTCTATTTTATACCTAAACTAAACATCCAATTATCAAGAGATTGAAATCAATTTACCTCAAGTTCAAGTGACAGAAGTACAAAACCCTAGATATTATATAAAACCAGTGACAAAAGTACAAAACCCTAGTGATTACCTCTTTTAATCTGTCATAAAATGCACTAAACACGTTCGTTCCAGTGGCTGTCTGGCCTCCAAGAGCAGCAATCTCATCCTTCCTCGCATTATCTTTGTCATCGTAAACCTCAATCTGCGACAAACCCAATAATTTACGCAAGAGGAAGCACTCAAATATACTAATTGACCATTTTAATACCAACTGGTGGTCAGGAAAATGAAAGAACTGCAAGGAAATCAAAAAAGGAAACAGGTTTCTCGGAAAACAAACACAATGGAGAAGAATGAGAAAACTTACGACTTTGTGCGTTGTCGAGGTAATTTGGTGGATCATCTTGCGAACACGGTGGCTCTGGAAGAGGCGATCCTTGCTCGTTGCTGGTTCGTTCTGGAGATCCTTCACGATGAGTCTCTCTAGCCGTTCGACTTCTTCGTGACCCCCACGAGTCACCTCCAGTAGGGTCGACGACATCCTCTCTCTCCTCTGGATTAACCTTTGTGAAACCTAATAGGAGAAGACCCCCCTCTCCCTCTCTACTCTTCCTTCTCGCTTTCTCTCGCCTGAAGTTGCAGTGAAGGTTGAGGAGAGTGTGCAGATGGGTGGGCACCAGCCTACCAGGGTTTGGGGGAAGAGGGATAGGGTCTTGCGAATTCGCGAGCTTCAAGACGGTGAAACACGGTGTCGTATTATTTACAGAATAAACCGTGCTTGTTTGAGAAGAAATTATTCCGTGTTTGGAACCAACCAGATTTGAAATTGGAAATATTTGAAATTTTTTAATTTCAATTTGAAAGGAAACAAATTTATTTTTGGGCAAGTTACACTAACCTCCCGATTTTGAGCAAATTATAGATAGATAGAACATTTCGCCTTTTGACCTCCTCCTTACCATAGTCTAATTTAATACTAATAGTTTAATATAAATAATTCGTCAAACCAAAAGACTCTAATATTAATACCCTTTTTTTTCCTTCTTGTAAACACTGATAGTATTTTTGTAAAATTAAATAATATGAAATTGGTGTGAAAATTGACATTTTGCATTTCAATGGCATTTCATAATATTTTTGTTATTTCATATCAAAATATAAATTTTTTGATGTCTTTTAACACAAGAAAACAGTAACTTATTCATTTTTTGAATTTTTCACATGCCAAGTTCTAAGAGGAGGTTAAAGTAATAAAAGTCAAATAATTTATCTAGTATATAATTTATTCAAACTTTAAGAAGATCACTGTAATTTCTCCACAAATTTACTATAATAAAGTTTGAACGTGTAAGAGTCTCAAACCATTAATCACATTCATATTTAACGGATTGAAATACCAAGTAGTTTTCCAAATTTACAAAGGAAAAAATAGGGTGTCAATTATATTATCTATTGTACCAATCAACAACTTATGGATTATAGCTAATGTATTATCACGACATAAAAATGAATAAATATAATATAGAAAAAATAATAATTTGCTATCTCGCTGAAAAAGCATATCGTTAAATGCACTGTATACCCTTTATATTTTGTATTAAAAGTGTAAGTTATGATTACATGCAGCTTTGTTCCTTAATTCTAAATCACACAATTCTTCTCAACAGATATCGCTTTCACACTGTCTTAAATTTGGGATTAAAAAAAATATAGTAGATATTTTAAACTAAAATTAAACTTCCTACAATTCCAAAAAACCTAACATTATAAATTTTTTTGAATGTCCCCTCAAAAAGCAATAGGAAATTATAGGTGTCTCAAACTCTGACTCAGATTTTTCAACGATGGGTATCATAATATCAATGGTGTTGTAGTTTTATACAATAAGTCTACAATGGCATGTTCTTGAGCTTTATACTAGACTACCATGGTTCTGTAAAAATACAATTAGGCTCGTTAATTGTCCGCTTTGAGCCTGAGCCAGCGCGGTTTTGCTCTTGAGTTTTATTCCAAAAGACCTCATACCAATTGAAGATAACATACTTACATATAAGTACTTCACCTTTCCTCTACCCAGGCAATGTGGGATTTGTGCACCCGTATCTCGCCAGTGTGGTAGTCTGACAGTGTATTAACTTCCAGAGTCATCCGAACAATATCATACCATGTGGTGCAATGAGTCGTTACATTAACGGTCTATTGATCTGAATACACACAAAAATTAAATCCAACTGAATCATAACATAACTCTAGTCTCTAGCATATATGCTGTACTGACAACACTTTTTTCTCATTGATAGCTCCACATAAGCGTTTAAACAAACACATCGATGGATGATCCAAAAGGAACCAAAATTGATTAATAGCAATCCGAAATCCAAAACCCGAATATCAATATATACTTATATGTATATGAACATATATATATATAAATATATATATGTAAAGGAAACAGTAACGTGGAAATTTAGAGTGAGAAAGATGATGAGTACTGAAAGACTTTTGGGGATAGGAGGGATGGCCTGTGCTGAAGGAGTGAGGCAGAACGAGAAAAAGCAGTGAGGTGGTGGTGGAGGGACATGGCAAATGCCCTGGCAGCTTTTCTAAGCAACGCCATTTTGTGTGTTCTCTCTCTAGTTTCTACATGGTTGGTTAGAGAGAGCATTTTAAGATTTGCACTTCCAAGTAGACCCGTCAATGGATCGGATCTCGATTAGAATCCGGTCCAATTAGTTGGATATGAATTGAGTGAAAAATTCGATAATCCGATAATAATCCGAATCCGTTAATTTAACAAATCGGATATGAATTTGGGTTAATCCGATCCGACTAAAATAATATATAATTATATTTACATTATATATATATATATATATATATCTTTCAAATATTAGATTTGTGTAAATGTAAATTATGTAACGAAAAACCATAATTAAAATGTTATATTTACAACACTACTACGGGTCCTCACGCACATAGGATCACACCCCTAATATCAATACATTGAAGACGCGAGAACTCCATAGACGGCACCGTAAGTCTATAACGTGCTTCCAGTTCTAGATAGAACCGAAAGTGAAGAAGAGTCATCTATTGACGCGCGATGGGGAAGGAGGAAGTTCTGATTCTTTTCTTCTCCCTCTATTACAAGCACAATGGGGAATGGGAAATGAATGTGTAAGCCTATTTTTTATTTTCTTTTCTCTATTACAAATCCTAATTTTTCATCTTTCAAAAGTAAAAGTTGTTTCAGAATTTTCTTATTTTCTCCTTCTATCTCTCTTTTTCTCATTTATGGAGATTCTGATTATTTGTTACTGGACCCATTTCAATCTATCTTTTTTATCCGAATTTTGATCCTTTTGTTTCACGGTTTCACCTTTACATGGAAGATATGATCGATATTTTCAGTAGCAAAAATCATTTATTATAGATTTGGTATCTAATTTCTTTGAATATTGAATCAATTTGCGTAATTTATGTTTGTATAAATGCAAAAGATAAAGTTTATAATCGGATTAGATTTATTGGATCAAACATCCGATAAAATGAGTATTGGACATGAATCGATTAAAGAATAATCCATCGGATTATCGAATCGGATCGGATCAGATCAGTTGATCCGGTCCGAATCCGATTCGACAGGTCTACTTCCAAGTTTTCTATTAGGTTTTGGATATAAATTGACAAGTATGCCCTCACTATTACTCTCGATGACGTGGCCACATCCTTGGACCTTAGAGCGTACAGAAAGGTATGCAACCTTCTAGTAGTTTTTTTATTCACTGAGGGCACACGAAACACCCCACAAGCCACATGCGCCGGGTAAGTCTATTATTATTTAGTTTGACTACAACTTAACTCGTGTGGGTATCTCACAAAAATTGCTTACTCAGATGTTCGAAGACCTAATATTTTATGAGGCATCAAAACCCCAATTCTCACCCGCTAGGCCAACTCTGAAGGGTTAACCTTGTTTTGTAGTTGAATAGTTCATTTTCTTGTAAGTTTGACCCATAGTAAAATACTGTATGGAATTTTTTTTTTTGAAAAGCTAGAATTTAATTCGATTTTTGTAAAACAAAAATAAAAAAGTTATAAAAAATCAGCTGCAATAGGTGTATAATATGTTGTATACTTGTGTGGATTAAAAATTCGAAACCCAAAATTTGGCTATACACATATTATATATATATATATATATATATATATATATAATATCCTTCTAAAGACGTTAAAAAAATATAACAAATAATAAAATAATTAAGAAAGCGTAAAAAAAAATAATGAAATAAAATTTCATTTTATTCAAATGGACACTATCACAATAACCATAAAAAAAATAAACTACATAAATATAATTAATCATGATATCATAAGTTCCATCACAAATTTAATAAAAAAAATTCAAATAATCAACTATGTTTATCTAAAAATAAATAAAAATTTGCTCTATTTTTTTCATCTTTTCTTGATAACCTATACATAAAATTTTAAATTAAATTAGATTAGAAGCTCACATAACATATTTATGTAAATACTTAAATTCTAATAGTGTTCCTGACTGATTTCGATTGCTGAAAGGTTTATAAACTTTCAAAAATAAAATAAAATAAATATTTATAAATATATACGGTTAGAAACAAAATTTAGAAGATCTAAAAGAAATAAAAATATATATATCTCCAAATATCTGTAAGAATCTATGTAATTTTTCAAAATTTCACAAAATCTGTGTATATATATATATTCCATAAATTGAGTAAATATCATGGCTTTGAGTGACAAAAGATATCGGACTGAACCACAATAAACAAGGAAAGAAAAACGCTTGGGATTAAACGGTGACATAGAAAGTCATAAAATTCGCGTACTTTATCGTATTTTGAAGACTGAACTACAAACGTAAATATTTTTAAAATCTATACGTACATGTATAATTCACGTATTTTTTTTATGGATTTACTAACCAAGCTGTGCGCATGATTCTATTCGAAAATCTGGAGCATGTTATTTTTATTTATTTATTTAACGGTTTTTGGTATGTTTTGACTGGTAGTCTGGTTTATCATTTTTCTTTATTTAATTTAGAGGATAAATAAATCTCATGAAGCATGAGAGTCTGTTTGCTCAGTGTTTTAAAGCAGACATTTTTCAATTGAATGTTTAGAATTGAAAATTAGAAAATTCAACCAAGAAGGCTTGAAACTCGATACACATTCGTGCATTGGCTGGTGACAAGAATTTTTTTTTGACAAATTAGGAAAGGAGGATTCATATCGAGGCTCATTTGTTCGGAGAGCTGAACCTTCTACCAACTTGGTCCTTGAATAATACCAAATTTAACCACCCTTCTGAAGTTGTTGGTAATACCTTCAAAAATCAATGCATCAACATTATTCATGAATTTTTGTTTTATCCAAAAAGCAACAAGAAACCAAAACCCGCATTCAACATTTGGTAGCCATATATATATATATCCAGTAAGAAAACCTTATTAATGTTATTGTCTTTTATGATTTTTTGGTAAATTTTTTTTTTGGGTCATTGACAAAAAATTCACACACATCACTCACACATTCATTTTGTTCATTTGGTGACATAAACCTTCACCATCCACTTTGAGAGATATCGCCACAAGGCCTTGGGTTACGAATTAATTTTTAGTAATTCCTTTTATAAACTCAATTTACAAAATTGGACTCTTCAATTGGGTACAATTTGTTTCGCTCTTGGATTAAAATATCACTTATAAAATTATTGCAAATAGAATATTAAAATGTAGAAAGTTGTGTCATAAAGAGAAAATATAGAGAATGAAAGGATTTAAGTTATTGAAAAATTAATAATAAAGGTACTTTTAAATATTTATTACCAAATAAGCTAAAAAGTATTTTAATTATGAAAAGTATTTTGTACAATTCATCATAAACAACTAACATGTTTTTTTTTTTTTTTTTAAATATTAATTTACACAGTTGTAGATAGTAGTACTATTAGGACCGTGAGTACCTCTTTCAACCATTAAGCTAAACATAAGATGCTTTGAATAAGAGCTCCATAGTAAAATAAGTCTCTCAAAAATGTCATCTCATGCAATGCCATTCAAATAGCCAAAAATATATTAGGACATCTGTTGATCACCGCAATAAATATTTCACATATTTCAAAATCAAATAATTCCAAATAGAAAATATAGAATTTCCTGAAAAATATACATGGTGTTTCGTTAAATTGAAAGCAAATCGACATACAATATGATCAAAATTGAAAATTTATCGATGAGAAAAATTTACCACAAAATTGATGCTAATATAGAAATAATATAAATTACTGTATCATACTTCAATATAAGTGCATAACAATCGAAAATATGACTCTTACATTTCAAGTACTCACGGTGTTGCATTAACTTATCAGTGATATTTTTTTCCCATATTATACGTTCACAAATTGAAATTTCAAACAAATAAATGATAGCATTCTTTTGCTCAAGAGCTCCATAATGGCTATCATAGACAAGGCAATTCTCCCGGGTGTACATTAAAAATTGACCTCAAGAAAGCATTTGACTCAGTTTCTTGGAATTTCTTATTTGATTCCCTAAAACTATTTGGCCTCCCCTCAGCCTTCTTCTCTTGGATACATTCATGTATTTCCACACCCTCTTTCACCATTTCAATTAATGGTGAGTTCAGTGGATATTTTAGGGGCATCAAGGGATCACTTAGAGCATGTTATTCAAATATTACTATAGATGCAAGAACTTGTCACTCACTCATTGCATTTTTGGTGATGACCTAATGTTTTTCTCCCATGGCAGCCTTGCTTATATTGAAACTCTAAAGCATGTTATTGATATTTTCTCCTCCCTCTCTGGCCTTCAAACCAATCTAGGCAAAAGCCACATTTTCCTCTCAGGTATCAATGAAATGTTGAATCTAACATTCTCTTATCTCATGGGTTTGAGAGGGAGATTTACCTGTGAGATATCTTGGTGTCCCCCTTGTTACTTCTGTGTTGAACGTTGCGGATTGCATGTCTCTTATTGATAAGATCACCTCCAGGATTGCATGTTGGACCAGCAGAGTCCTATCATTTGGTGGTAGAATGCAACTAATCATAGTAGTGTTGTTTTCCACTCAAATGTATTGGAGTACAAAATTTATTCTCCCCAAAAGCATCATTGTTGAACTAAATAGGATCTTCAAGGCCTTCCTATGGTTTGGCCCAACCCTTAAGAAGACAGATGCTAAGGTGGCAAATGACTCTTGTTGCCTTTCTAGAAGGGTTGGGGGTTAGGTCTTCCCAATCTTTACTCATGAAACATGGGAGCTGTTATGAAGCATATATGACACATTATGAAATCTAAGAATATGCTCAATCCGGATCCAATGGATTAATTAATTCTTATCTTCTTAAAGGCATAAGCTTTTGGGAAGTGAAGATACATGGCAGTGCTCTTGGGACTGGAGGAAACTCCTCCAAGTTAGAGCAGCCATACAACCTCTTGTCAAGCTTGAAATTGGAGATGAATAAATTGTAATATTTGGTTTGACAGCTTGTGTTACTTTGACCCATTGTATCAACTCATCTCCCTTGACAACTCATTGATTCCACTCATGACAGTAAAACCAAAGTAAGTTCTTTCATGGTTGATTCCACAGTCTTTCCCTCCCACCATTACTGATATTATACCTCAGCTACAATCAACAACCACACTTGATTCCCACACATTGTCCACTAAAACAAGATTAGTTTAGATAGAACCCATCTCCTTCTAGGGAATTCTCAATTGCCCAAACAATGAAACACTTAAGCGTATCTACCTACCCTTCCTTGGCCACACTTAATATGGTCTAGGCCCTCAATTCCTAAGCTTCACATTATAGGTAGCCATCCAGTATCGACTGCCAACCCAGAGTAGAAGTTGCACTACATTCCTCAATTCTACCTTCTGTGTACTCTATAACAAGAAGCTAGAATCTTATGACCACTAATAATTTAAATACTCCTTTGTGAATCCCTTGTGGTTATTTTTACAAACACTTTGTGAATTCCATATACGACCACCTACATGGTCAGAGTTAGTGACATAGAGTTCTCAACACTAGGGGTGCAACTTGGGCTGGCCTAACCAGAACCCAACCTCAACCCGACTTCGGGTCGGGTTGGGCAGACTCGAGATAATCCAGTTTTTGGCTTCAACCCATGAAGCCCAACCCGAATATTTTTAGGTTGGACAGATTGCACGGGTCAACCTGTTTTTTTTCCCCTTCCAAACGGCAGGACTATATATATATATATATCCTTTCTCTCTGTTTGACTTTAATTTCAAGAAAATTTAGTTAACATTTTTTCTTGTTTGAAATTTCTTTAGCATTGAAAAGGCAAAACATATGTATTACTTATAATTTAAATATTATAAAAAGAAAGGAGGGAAGATAAAAGTACAATTAAAAATGAATTCAAATTGAAACGTGCACTGGCGAGTTGGCCCACCCTAGTCCTACTTTTGAAGCTCAAAGACAATCAAGTCCTAAAAATAATTTTTTAAGACAAACAAGTTCTACTTTTGCTACTTATTTCCAAATCAATTCAATTTTTTTTTATTTCCAACATTACCCTTTTTTGTCGTTTCAATAATTAGGGTTGGGTAGGGTTGGGAATCTTCATATTCTTTTTCGCGCTGCGTCTTCGATACGGCTGGAGACAAACGAAGAGAACCACATGCGAAGCCAAGACAACGAAGCAAGGCGAAAACCATTTTGCCTGTTCATCGTCATCCACCATTTTTTTTCCGGTGATTTTAGGTAAGGTAGCACTTCTTTCTATTCTTTTATTTGAAACTTTATCTTTTAGATTTAGATTGAGGATTTGATGATTGCCCAGATTCATACTACGTGCAGAGTTTTAATTAGGGTTTTCCAATTTTGTTCCCATCCTGAAAGGGAATGGTTTTTACCTTTCCACCTTTAGTCGGGCGATTGGTCCTATAATAAGAATTGTTTACTGATATGTTGTTATGCCATCTTTGGGATCCCCATTCTTTCCTCTTTTATTTTCTATAGTCATTTAATGCTTCTAAAAATTCATGTGAGATGCTATTAACTCGTGCAATTTGTTTCCTGATTTGTTATTAATTAGGATTGTGTGGTGATTATTTTTTCATATATATATATTTATAATTTGATGGTTAATTGAACAGGGGCTAAAAAATGGGTTCTTACTTTGAGAAATACATATTTTGCTATTGCCATATTGGAGGAAAGATTATAACATGTGTTAGACAAGTCCGTGAGATATGAAGGTGGTTTGATTAATGGTTTTACCATTGATCAACATGTTGTGTATGATCAATTTGTTAGAAATGTTCATGAGATACTTGAAGTTTTAGATAGTACTTTAACATTAAAGTACAGTGTTCAGGCCGATAAGACACGATTATTGCCTTTAAATGGGCAAGATGCATTGGCAAATTTACTTAGATTTAATGAAGGAATTGCAGATGTCTATGCATTTGGAGAATGTAATCCGACAACAGTTAGACATCAAAATATAAGGTAAGTTCAAAGAAACATGTCTGTTTTTTTTAGAGAGTTTATTACAATATGGATAATGCATGTATGTACAACTTTTTATTTATTTTTTAAATATTGCTAGAAATTCCACAAGCCAAGCACCAACTACCAATGTCATAGTTATGTCCTCAAGCATTGATCCGGTCACACCACTTGTTTCGGATTATGGAAGTCATTAATAAAAGGGGAAGGACAAATTTTTGATGGTGTTGCTAATGTTCGAGATGTACTACATAAGTTTGCACCAGCCAACCGATTTATGTTTAAGTATGTTAAGAATGATATTTCGTATATAAGGACCAAGTGTGCTGTGGTTGCTTGTCCTTGGAAAGTAAGTATTGGCCAAGTTGGTTATTCTGGGATTTATATGGTAAAGAAATTTGTAAGAGAGCATGTATACTCAGCTCAAGATCAAATAGAGATGAAAACTTTAGTTCTGACAAGATTTGTTGGGAGTATAGTGAATGAAAAGATTAAAAAAAAAACCCTGCTTACCTACTGATGCAAATTGTTTTAGATTTTTCAATTGATTATTCTTTGAACATTGCTACAAAAAAGCTTGGCGGGGTAAAAAGAAGGCAAAAGAGGTAGTTGATGGGGGTAATGAAGGACTCTTATAAGCTTGTTCCTTAGATGTGTGAGCATTTAGAGAGTTCAAATCCTGGAACTGTTGTAGTATACACGAGCGACGATGAGCAGAGATTTCATCAGCATTTTATTGCATAACATGCTCCTCTTCATGGATTTTGTACCGGATGTCGTCCATTATTGTTCATTGATGAAACTTTTTTAAAGGGGCCATTTTATGGTTATATGCTTGGAGTAACAGTTTTGGATGCTAATGATGGGATGTACCCGATGGCATTTGGGATTGTAAAATCAGAATCATTAGAGAATTGGCTTTGGTTACTTGAAAATCTGAAAGCAGCACTGAATGATGACAGAGAAATAATTATCATATCTGATAGAAGTCCAAGTATTATTTTAGCTGTTAGGTAAGTATATTCTGATGGGATCCATGCTCATTGCTTCCGCCACTTGAAGGAAAATTTCTTAAAATTCCTAGGAAAATTTCATTTGTCAAAAGCAACAAAGGGAACTCTTGAAGATCATTTAGA
Source organism: Cornus florida (assembly GCF_030987335.1). NCBI lineage: Eukaryota > Viridiplantae > Streptophyta > Magnoliopsida > Cornales > Cornaceae > Cornus > Cornus florida. Next base: position 47,919,702 of record NW_026775578.1, read on the forward strand.
TATAATTGCTTATACATTTTAGGTGAAGGCATATGATAGAGCTTTAAATCGAATGAAGAGATTGTGTGCAGAGGCAAATGATTGGGTAATAGAAAGTGAACCCAAACACTGGGCTAATAGCTAATTTCCGAAGAACAGATACGGTAAATTGTATTCGAATGTTGCTGAAAGTTTTAATGGATGGGTTCTAAAGGAGAGAGAATTGCCAATATGAGAATTATTGAGAAGACTCGTGAGAAATTAACAAAGTACATTTACAAAAGAAAGAATAAGGCGATCATATGGAGGCTTTTAGTTAGAAAAAGAATTGATGAAACTTTAGCTTTGAATGTAAAGCTAGGTGAGAGGATGCAAATCATGTCGTGCTCAATTCACAAGTTTGAGGTTCATGAAATACATGGAAACTTTGTTGTAGACTTGGAGAGGAAATCATGTGGTTGTGGTAAGTGGGAGGCTACTGGACTCCCTTGTGAGCACGGATGCGCAGCCATCATAAAGGCAAATAGGAAACACAATGTCAAGTATATTCTGAAATCATGCGTCTAGTCCCAACTCATGATATGCCCTCTTTAGATTTTTTTGAGGATGAAACTGATTGTGACACCCCCAACATTTTCCACGTATAAGTTGATCAGGCTTATACACGAAAAACGAGGGATATCAAAAACATTTGGCAATATACAAGCATGGAATACAAAATGATAATAATAAAAGAATTTAGACAGGAAAGGAACACTAAATAATACAACATCCATCCATCCTTTATTTAATACAATACTCTATTACAACTTGGAAATCTTATGTCAAGGATCCCTAAATATAAACCTGAGAGTTCAACGTCAAAAGTAAATAAAAACTGAAACTGAAGTAATATGTAAAACTTCTACCCTGAACTGGATCGTAAGAGCAAATGAGTTCGGATGGTAGTCCCACACTGCTAACCTCAACCTTGGAACGGGTACTGACCGTATCCTGAAATAACAACAATGGTGGGTCAACCCCACGAGCAAGTCCTCTCTACTATGACCCAAATCAGAGAATCAAATAAATTAATCATTATGAATCGGATGAGTACTATATCTGTATACATCCTAAGGGAACTATCCAATGTATAACATGACCTCAACCAGAATAGACGGTGATCACTTAGACTCACATTAGGTGGTTAAGTGTCGCCTTTCCCTACCCGGGAAATCAGCTATTATACATGGTGCACGGTACTGACAACACAGACTATAACGAACTACACAGTGATAACACCTCTCAAAGTACTGATGAATATACTGAACATATAAATTAGGCAACACATGCCAATAATATTACTAAACATACTGAGCATGTCAATTAGGCAACACATGCCAATAATATTAAACCACATACCCCGACAGCCACACATCTGTCTATAGCAACGAATGCATAAGGTATAAATGAGTCTAAACTTATTAGCCAGCTCACATGGTTCTATATGGCAACACATCCATGTAATATAAATGCGACATAATTTAAACAGTCCATTTATTCTCTGAAATGCACACAGCATAATAATCATGGTTGATATATGATTAACAATATAAATATCCCATAATATCTAATGGATAACTTATATGACGATAACCGTGACATTATTAACAGTACTACTGAATACCATTTAATAAAATAATAACAGCATCTATAGTAATGTTATTAAAGGAATCACATTCCATACCCCTACAGTAAACGGGCCAATTAAGGTTTAGAAATATTAATCGGCCATAAGAATAAGTAACGGGTAGTAAAATAATAATTTCGTGGCCCGTTAAACCCGTAAATACCAAACACAGTACCTAAAAATCCAAGTTTAAGGTTCTGGAATTTACAAAACAGGCCCTAGGGGTATTCTGGACTTTTCCAGTAGCTATAGGGGTCCCTCACGCGCCCCCACGCGCCTCCCAGAGCTTCCCACACGCGCCTCCACTTTTCTCACACGCGCACGCGCTCACACGCGCCCCCACGCGCGTCTAGAATCAGTCACGCGCGCGCACACGCTCCCACGCGTGTGTTGATGGCTTCTTGCTAACGCGGCGACCTCCGGTTGGTTGGCTGCATCATTTTTCCTACATGCACGCCACACCGGATCAATCCACCTATCTTCCCTCCATCCAACGCTCACAGATCCGGTTGTACCGCGGTAACATGGACCGCGGTGCACCGGATCAATCGCTCCTGTTAATGGCCCAGATGCGCGCGCATACCCTCCTATGGTGCGCCGCATCACACCGGATCACTCCGGTCATCTCCCCCATTGCCGGCGACCGGAAAACTCGCCGGAAGGTCGCCGGAAATTGCAGAAAAGCCCCGAAAAATCTAGAAAATTCTAGAAAAATCCCTAAAGCCTTATATAATTATTTTTAGCTATATTTTAATTACATAGGCTAATAAATAATTATCTAACCCCTTTAATAATTAAAATCGCATTACTTTAATAAACTAAAAATTAATTTATTGACATTCCTAGCATGGTTTCTAGTCTCTAAAAAACCGAAATAAATTAAATGAATAATTTATGGATTCAAAGGGGAAAAGTAGATAATAACTTGCCTTATGGATTTAAAATAAATCCACCGGTTGTGCGTAGTCGGGTAAAATCGCCTACACCGGTCCAAGCTTCTTTCTTTCTCTCTTTTCCTTTCACTCTTATAAAATAGCTCTCTGTAATTTTTAAGCTTTCTAACTTAAGTGAGTTGCCTTAAGGGTAAGTTGGCTAACTAATATATATATACAAACTTATATAATATATATAATACAAATATCTAAATTTACATTAACTTCTCACCCATTCCTCACATTCCTACCTATAACATTTAAGCCAAGCAAGCCAAGTCAAGCAATAAGTCCTAAGGTTCAACTATGGGAATGAAATCCTATCCTAAGATTTAATTTTTCATCATTACATTGATTTTTTTTTTATTATTATTATTATACAATACAAATTAAATACTTTAATTAAATAATATTAATTAATCTAAAACATAACCAATAAAATTTCTAAACTAATCATTATAATATATAGAACATAAAATCAATATTACATGCACAGATAAATAAAATTAATTAAATAATTTAACATATATAATTAAAAGGTGAATAAATCTACACATTAAAGAATTAACTTAACACAAAATTAATTTAAATAAACTCTTTACAATTCCGGGATATTACATTCTCCCCCCTTAATAAAGGAATTTCGTCCCCGAAATTCACTACATACCTGTATGAAAGAGCTCTGGATACTTGGCACGAATAATATCTTCCCGTTCCCAAGTAGACTCTGTCTCACTATGATGACTCCACTGTACACGTACTAATGGAATAGTCTTCGTGCGCAGTATCTGATTCCTACCATCGAGAATACAGTAAGGTTGCTCTAAATAGGTTGCATCGGGTTGCAACTCAATCTCACCCACATCAATGTGTTGATATCGATCTTCTTCCCGTAGAAATTTTCGCAGCATAGATACATGAAAAACATTATGTACCCTATGAAGATTATCTGGTAGAGCCAGACGATAAGCTACTGCCCCAATCCGATCTGTAATCATAAAAGGACCCACCAAACGAGGCGATAACTTACCCTTGGACCCAAACCGCATTGCTCCCTTCATGGAAGAAACCTTAAGCAAGACCTGATCACTAACCTTAAACTCCAAAACATGAGTTCGACGGTCAGCATAACTTTTCTGTCTGCTTTGAGCTGTACGCATCCGATCCCTAATGATAGCGATCTTTTCTGACGTGTCCTTAATAAATTCAAGACCCAAAAAACTGTTCTCACCAACTCCAAGCTAACAGACAGGAGACCTACACGGTCTACCGTACAAAGCCTCAAATGGTGCCATACCAATAGTTTTCTGATAACTATTGTTATAAGCAAACTCTGAAAACGGCAAATATTCTTCCCAATTGCCCTTAAAATCAAGAACACATGCCCGCAACATGTCTTCTAAAATCTGATTAACTCGCTCAGTCTGTCCATCTGTATGAGGATGATAGGCAGTGCTAAGATAAAGTTCTGTACCCAAAGCCTGCTGAAAGCTCCTCCAAAATCCTGATACAAACTTCGGATCTCTATCTGATACGATGGACAATGGTACGCCATGAAGTTTCACCATTTCTGCAATATAAAGCTTAGCATACTGTTCTGACGTAAAGTTTGAACGAACAGGCAGAAAATGAGCGGACTTGGTCAATCTATCCACAATGACCCAAATAGAGTTGTGATTATGATGTGAAGTAGGTAATCCCTCTATAAAGTCCATAGAAATACTCTCCCATTTCCACTCTGGTATAAGAAGTGGCTGTAACGATCCTGGCGGTCTCTGATGATCAATCTTAATCATTTGACAGGTGCTACATTTAGAGACAAAGATAGCTATATCTCTTTTCATGCCGGCCCACCAAAACTGGCGTTTTATGTCCTGATACATCTTGTCTCCCCCTGGATGTACAGAGAACTGAGAAGTGTGTGTCTCTCTCATCACAACATTTCTTAAATTATCAGCTGAAGGCACAATTAAACGTCCCTTGTACCTCAATCCTCCATCAGTCCCTACAGAATAAAAAGGAACATCTCCTGAGGCTAACTCCGAAACCCGATCAATACACTGTTGATCTGAGAGTTGCGCTTGAATGACCTGATGAATGATAGAAGGAGTTACTACCACACACGCCATAAAAGCGTCTGCTAACTCATCAACAGTTTTCAAAGCATCCCACTCTGTTGCAAACAAAGCTGAAAGGCTGACATAGGGTCGGCGGCTGAGTGCGTCTGCTACAACATTCGTTTTCCCTGGATGATACTGAATAGAGAAGTGATAGTCTTTCACGAACTCTAACCATCTGCGCTGTCTCATATTCAGTTCCCTCTGTGTGAACAAATACTGTAGACTCTTATGATCGCTAAACAATCGAAAAGTCTCCCCCAAAAGATAATGCCTCCAAATACGCAAGGCAAAAACCACAGCTGCGAGCTCTAGATCGTGAGTCGGGTAATTAAGCTCATGAGGTTTAAGCTTCCTAGACCCATAAGAAACTGGTCGCTCTTCTTGCATCAATACACAACCCAAACCCTTCAGAGAAGCGTCGGTAAATACCAAATACTCGATTCCACTCTGAGGTGTGGCTAAGACAGGTGCAGAAGTTAACTTACTCTTCAATTCAGCAAAAGCAGTCTGACAAGAATCATCCCATACAAATGGTACATTCTTCTTAGTCAGATGAATAAGTGGACCCGCAATTTTGGAAAACCCCTGGATGAACCTGCGATAATACCCCGCCAACCCCAGAAAACTGCGAATCTCTGTCGGTGAGGTAGGCTGTCCCCACTCCATAACGGCCGCAACCTTGGCTGGATCTATTGCTAACCCTTCTTCTGACACTACATGACCCAGAAATTTGACCTCTTTCTGCCAAAATTCACACTTCTCAAACTTCGCAAACAACTGATGTTCTCGAAGTGTCTGCAACACTGTGCGTAAATGTCTGGCATGGTCCTTCTCCGACTTAGAGTAAACCAGAATATCATCAATGAAAACAATGACAAACTGATCTAAGTACTCTCTGAATACTCTATTCATCAAGTCCATAAAGACAGCTGGAGCGTTCGTTAAACCGAAAGGCATAACACGAAACTCATAAGATCCGTACCTTATGAGAAATACTGTCTTTGGAACATCTTGTTCTCTGACTCGTAGCTGATGATAACCAGACCTCAAATCAATCTTTGAGAAGTAAGTAGCTCCCTTCAACTGATCAAACAGGTCATCAATTCTGGGCAACGGGTACTTGTTGCGAATAGTGACCTTGTTCAGTTCTTTGTAATCAATACAAAGACGAAGAGATCCATCATTCTTCTTAACAAACAGTACTGGTGCTCCCCATGGTGAAGTACTCCTGCGAATAAATCCCTGGCTGAGCAACTGCTGAATTTGATCTTTCAACTCTCGCATCTCCACTGGTGCCATTCTGTACGGCGCCTTAGCAATAGGCGTAGTGCTCGGAGCTAAATCAATGACGAAGTCTATCTCTCGACTCGGTGGCAAGCCTGGAATTTCTTGGAATATATCCTGGAATTCCTGTACTACCGGGATACTGTCAAGAGATACCGCAGTCGCTTCCTGTGAGTCCTCCTCAAGAACGAATAAATAAGTGCTAGGCCCTCTATCAGGTTGTGGTACAACAAGAAGATACATCTCATGTCCTAGTATAGCAAATACAATAGACTTTTCGTAACAGTTAACCTGAGCATGGTACTGAAATAACCAGTCCATCCCAAGTATAACATCATACAAATGCATATCTAACACTAACAAATTTGCAAGAAATCGAAGCCGGCCCATATCTATAAGGATATCACCGCTACACTCTCGTAAAGTTGCGCCAACTCCAAATGGTGTATAAATATTGAGAGGTTGGTCACATAACTGAGTCGTCATACCAGATAAGATAACAAAAGATCTAGACACAAAAGAATGTGATGCACCAGTGTCAAACAGTATACGAGCAGTTCTACCATGTATAGAAAACATACCCTCAATAGCCTGAGGAGCCTGTGCATTATGTGGCATGAAGTTATAAACTCTGCCATGATGCAACTGCTGTGGAGGTTGTCCCGGAGGAAATGGTGGTGCTGGAAGTGCCGGAAAATTCTGAACTTGCCCACGTGGCATCGGTGGGGCCAGTAGAGGTAATGGCTGATTAGGTCTCGGCTGCCCATACTGTCCCTACTTAGCTTTGGGACACATCTTGGCCGGATGCCCAATTTCTCTACACTGATAACAACATCCTGTAAAAGGACCTGCCTGCCTTCTCTGTTGATTTCCCGAAAACTGTTCCTGTCCGGTCTGAGGTACCCCACCTTGTCTACCCTGATTAGGGACTCCATCCCTCTGCACATCTGGGTTTCCTTTGTTTTTCTTCCAAGGTTGATGTCCTTGAAATCTGCCCCGATCGTTAGACTTGGTACCACTGCTACTTCCTTTCTCCACTGTCTGGTAGTCTCGGTTAGTCCGCTTATCTCCCTTGGACTTTCGGTAATCACTCCTCATCTGGCAGTACTGTAAAGCGGCATTAACCACCTGGATATAAGTAGTATATGCAGGACTACCTATGATCACCACTTTAATCGGCCATATCAACCCCTTAACAAAGCGGTCTCTCTTCTTCTCTTCCGTATTGACCTCCTCTGGTGCAAATAATGACAAGTTAATGAACTTCTGTTCATACTCAGCCACAGTCATATCCTTCTGTTGCAGATCCAGAAATTCAGTTTTCATCGGTAATCTTACTGACATAGGAAAATACTTGTCATCAAAGCGAGTCTGAAATTCAGCATAAGTCAATCTGGTCCTCTCTTCGACAGTAGTAATAGACTCTCACCACTGCAATGCATTGCCTATCAGCATAACCGTAGCTAGCATCTGTTTCTGCACTTCGGTGCAGATTACCATCCGAAGATGACGCTCGCTCTCCTGTTTCCACTGATATGCTAACAAGACATCTGTGGACCCCGCAAACGATGGTGGATTCCCTCTGATAAACGAGTGACGAGTTTTGTCCCATGACATTGGCTGTGCCACTGGTTCAGGAACAGGTACTATCGGAGGAGGTTGCTGGTTTCGTAGAGCAGATGCTACTCCTGCTGCTACAGCTCGTGCAATGATATCAGCAACTTTAGGGGAAAATTCCTGATTCTCATTTTGAGTTGGGGAAATACTGCGATGACGGTTTGCATTCCTTGTCCCACGCCGAGACATCCTTCTTTTAAATTCAGAAAAATCTAACGTCAGTACATTATAATGGACCGACTAAAAGAATACAAAGAACCCTAAAACTTAGGCTCTAATTATCATAATACACAACGCGGAAGTATAGTAATCATAGATCCCTAAGACACTCGAACCTGGAATGCTCTGATACCAACTGTGACACCCCCAACATTTTCCACGCATAAGTTGATCAGGCTTATACACGAAAAACGAGGGATATCAAAGACATTTGGCAATATACAAGCATGGAATACAAAATGATAATAATAAAAGAATTTAGACAGGAAAGGAACACTGAATAATACAACATCCATCCATCCTTTATTTAATACAGTACTCCATTACAACTTGAAAATCTTATGTCAAGGATCCCTAAATATAAACCTGAGAGTTCAACGTCAAAAGTAAATAAAAACTGAAACTGAAGTAATACGTAAAACTTCTACCCTGAACTGGATCGTAAGAGTAGATGAGTTCGGATGGTGGTCCCACACTGCTAACCTCAACCTTGGAACGGGTACTGACCGTATCCTGAAATAACAACAATGGTGGGTCAACCCCACGAGCAAGTCCTCTCTACTATGACCTAAATCAGAGAATCAAATAAATTAATCATTATGAATCGGATGAGTACTATATCTGTATACATCCTAAGGGAACTATCCAATGTATAACATGACCTCAACCAGAATAGACGGTGATCACTTAGACTTACACTAGGTGGTTAAGTGTCGCCTTTCCCTACCCGGGAAATCAGCTATTATACATGGTGCACGGTACTGACAACACAGACTATAACGAACTACACAGTGATAACACCTCTCAAAGTACTGATGAATATACTGAACATATAAATTAGGCAACACATGCCAATAATATTACTAAACATACTGAGCATGTCAATTAGGCAACACATGCCAATAATATTAAACCACATACCCCGACAGCCACACATCTGTCTATAGCAACGAATGCATAAGGTATAAATGAGTCTAAACTTATTAGCCAGCTCACATGGTTCTATATGGCAACACATCCATGTAATATAAATGCGACATAATTTAAACAGTCCATTTATTCTCTGAAATGCACACAGCATAATAATCATGGTTGATATATGATTAACAGTATAAATATCCCATAATATCTAATGGATAACTTATATGACGATAACCGTGACATTATTAACAGTACTACTGAATACCATTTAATAAAATAATAACAGCATCTATAGTAATGTTGTTAAAGGAATCACATTCATACCCGTACAGTAAACGGGCCAATTAAGGTTTAGAAATATTAATCGGCCATAAGAATAAGTAACGGGTAGTAAAATAATAATTTCGTGGCCCGTTAAACCCGTAAATACCAAACACAGTACCTAAAAATCCAAGTTTAAGGTTCTGGAATTTACAAAACAGGCCCTAGGGGTATTCTGGACTTTTCCAGTAGCTATAGGGGTCCCTCACGCGCCCCCACGCGCCTCTCAGAGCTTCCCACACGCGCCTCCACTTTTCTCACACGCGCACGCGCTTACACGCGCCCCCACGCGCGTCTGGAATCAGTCACGCGCGCGCACGCGCTCCCACGCGCGCGTTGATGGCTTCTTGCTGACGCGGCGACCTCCGGTTGGTTGGCTGCAGCATTTTTCCTACATACGCGCCACACCGGATCAATCCACCTATCTTCCCTCCATCCAACGCTCACAGATCCGGTTGTACCGCGGTAACATGGACCGCGGTGCACCGGATCAATCGCTCCTGTTAATGGCCCAGATGCGCGCGCATACCCTCCTATGGTGCGCCGCATCACACCGGATCACTCCGGTCATCTCCCCCATTGCCGACGACCGGAAAACTCGCCGGAAGGTCGCCGGAAATTGCAGAAAAGCCCCGGAAAATCTAGAAAATTCTAGAAAAATTCCTAAAGCCTTATATAATTATTTTTAGCTATATTTTAATTACATAGGCTAATAAATAATTATCTAACCCCTTTAATAATTAAAATTGCATTACTTTAATAAACTAAAAATTAATTTATTGACATTCCTAGCATGGTTTCTAGTCTCTAAAAAACTGAAATAAATTAAATGAATAATTTATGGATTCAAAGGGGAAAAGTAGATAATAACTTGCCTTATGGATTTAAAATAAATCCGCCGGTTGTGCGTAGTCGGGTAAAATCGCCTACACCGGTCCAAGCTTCTTTCTTTCTCTCTTTTCCTTTCACTCTTATAAAATAGCTCTCTGTAATTTTTAAGCTTTCTAACTTAAGTGAGTTGCCTTAAGGGTAAGTTGGCTAACTAATATATATATACAAACTTATGTAATATATATAATACAAATATCTAAATTTACATTAACTTCTCACCCATTCCTCACATTCCTACCTAAAACATTTAAGCCAAGCAAGCCAAGTCAAGCAATAAGTCCTAAGGTTCAACTATGGGAATGAAATCCTATCCTAAGATTTAATTTTTCATCATTACATTGATTATTATTATTATTATTATTATTATACAATACAAATTAAATACTTTAATTAAATAATATTAATTAATCTAAAACATAACCAATAAAATTTCTAAACTAATCATTATAATATATAGAATATAAAATCAATATTACATGCACAAATAAATAAAATTAATTAAATAATTTAACATATATAATTAAAAGGTGAATAAATCTACACATTAAAGAATTAACTTAACACAAAATTAATTTAAATAAACTCTTTACAATTCCGGGGTATTACACTGATGATGATGGATATATTGATGAATTAAGTCAACCTGAAAAGTTACTTCCACCCCAATGTAAAAAACCACCTGATCGTCCACGAAGAAAACGAATTGAGTCACAACATATTGAAAGAAGGGAATTTCATTGCAGTCAATGCAATACATTCGGGCATAATTGAAAAACTTGTAAACAACCAATTATTGGGCAAGTTTCATGCAATTCGTGATGGAGTATGATTTTATTTATATATATTAATTCCATCTCATCTTTGTTTCTCTTTTAACTTTTTTTTTTTTTCTTCACTTCACAGGTGATGTGATACCTTAGTGATTGCAATTTCTAAAAGAAGCTAACTTGATTTTTGACTTAGAACGTTGAAGTTTTGGTGAAAAATCCAGCACCACATTTAGAAGCATACTTTTTGGCATGATGAATTGTTGGCTGGATTTTTTTGTATCAGGTTTTCTTTCCTTTGATATTGTAATTGATGTAATGTATCAGACAATCATTGACGTGACTGGATTATTCCATTTTTATGTATCAAGGTTTTCTTGATTGAATGAATCAGACAATTATTGAGGTTGAAGACAGGATTATTCAATTTTTATGTAGCAGGTTTTCTTTGATATTGTAGTTGATGTAGTGTATTAGACAATTATTGAGGTTGAAGACTGGATTATTCCATTTTTATGGATAATATTAACTGATTTAATGTGTTCAAATCCTTGATGATTACATATTTGTTTTTGTTGAGTATATACAAAAATAATAATGCAGCTTGTGGAAATGCCCAAAAGAAGAGAAAAACAAGCAGTAATCAAGGGACAAGCAACTGTCTCAACTATTTGAGTGCACCTCTTGTATATTACACGAACTGTAAAGGATAAGAATGTGCGGTGGTGTGAGAACTAAAGAATAAATTTTTGTTCACCATGTTCTTATAGAAGTACATATACATATAGATGATCATATTATTAAGTCCTTATTTTTTATTTTTTGTGTATTAATTTGTTTGGTGATTTCACTATATTAATTTTCTAACCCACGTGGAAAGAACATGAAGATTCCCCAGCCTAATTATTGAAAAGGACAAAAAAGGGTAATGTTGAAACTAAATCTTTTTTTGAATTGGTTTGGAAATAAGAAGCAAAAGAGGACTCGTTTGTCCTCAAAAATTATTTTTAGGACTTGATTGACTTTGGGCTTCAAAAGTAGGACTAGGGTGGAATTTTTCCCCCTTTTTTTTTTTTTTTTTTTTTTTTTTCTATACTGTTGTTTTGCCTCATTGGATATCTTATATAACAATCAGATTGGCCTACAATTTATTTTCCCCAACCCCCACCCACAAAAAACAATCAAAGCCAAGCAACCCCTTACATGAGGAAAAAAACAACCCCTTACATGAGGGAAAAAAAAAGGTACTAAATCTCTCTTACTTTGTCAATTTATACAGAGACAATTATTATTATTTTTCTTTCTTTTCAGCACTCACCCACAAAATAACCAAAGCCAAACCCTTGCACAATTTGTTTCTTACATAATATATATATATATATATATATAAAACCTTACACAATCTCTTTCTATCGTCGTCACAATTCTTTTCTTTTCTTTTTCTTTTTTTTTTTTTCAATACCCACCCATAAAATAACCAAAGCCAAACAACCCTTAAACAATCTCTCTCTACATCATTTGGTAACACTTCTTTTGCTTCAACCCCATTTTAAATCAAGGAGAGGGAAACTCGAACCAAAAGAAAAAAATCCCAAAAATGATCTCTAGATTTAAGAGAAAATAATTGAGAAATTAAAGAAAAAGGAAGTGAGAAAGATGATTGGTGAAGAATACCTAGGATTTCACCAAAACCTTTAACAATCTCAAACAAAAAAAAATCAAAAGTAATGGTAATAAATGGTGAAGATGATCCGCGACGGTGACAGCGAGATGTTGGCGGCGGCAGGTGGTGGTGGCTTCCTCTTTGAACGATGAGTTCTTTTATTTTTTTATTTTTATAATTATTTTTTTTTTCTCCCCCTTAAGGTCATGGTGTCTTGGGCTTGGGTTAGAACATTTCTAACCCAAGGCCAACTGAATTAGGCCCGGGCTAAAAATTTTCAACCCAAGCCTAACTCATTGTTCTAAAATTGTTTTGGGTTGGGCTGGGCCAACCCGCCCAACTTGCACCCCTACTCACCCACTGGAGAGGTGACATGCACATCCACATCAATTCAGTATCTAGACTCGCCCTTGCATTCTTTGTCTATAATGTTTGGAGTGAGCAATTGAAATTTTTTTCAACAAATTCTATTATGCATTGCACCTTGGAACTAGTCCAATTGAAGCTAATGTCATTAACCTTCTTTGATTCCTTGAAGGCAGGGTGAATAGTTGATGAGGGATAACTTCTTTTCTCTATTTTGTGTCCACCGACAAAACCACATAACCATAGGATTTGAGGATAATTTCTCCAATGCTTGTCATTAGATTGAGGAGTTGCTCTGGTAACTATCACCTCCATTTGATTTACTCTAGGTTGGGCTTGAATTACCTTTGGGTTGTAAATGTAATGTTTTGTTAGCTTGGGCTAACTTTTCCCAAAATAGGCATGTACAACGTGTTTATACATATATTTATAAAATTAAAATTTACCTTTAAAAAAAAAATTTGAAATTTCTAATGAAAGCTTTAAATTCTTTACCAACTTGAGAGGGAAAAATAAAATGAAGAGGTCGAAGATCAAATTGAGCGTTCGTTACCTTAGAGGCCATGCATGAGACGTTCAAACACCACCTAACTAAAGTAGGGTTCATGTTGGGGACAATATTGTGCATTTACAAAGTGAATGAAAAGTCCAAATTGGGTACTATTATCTTTACCATAGCTAGAGCAACAAGTTATCTTGCACCATCTCCAAATTGGATACTATTGTCCTTACCATAGCTGTAACAACAATTTATTCACACCAACCTTTAGTTCTGATCCTCAGGGCTAACCACAGGCCCTGATCCACCATTGGTTCTGATATTAGTTGTTAAAGATATTAACGCAATCCAACCAACTCCTGGACAATTGTTGTTGAGAATTAAATGTCTCTTTCATCACATACACAATAGATATAACAATTATACACATTCACGCACAACACATTAGTTTACGTGGTTCACTTAACCTTTAGGGCTACATCCACGAGAGAAAAAGACTTCACTATTATATATTAAGGAAGAGAACATATAATCACAAATGTCAAAACCCCACACACTCTTTCACTAATTTACTCTTCATTTCTTTTCCGGGTTAATAACACCAGAACCTCTTTTACACTTTTCTTTGGCTACATCCCCAGGAATCAAAGGAAAATGCCTATAACAGCTCCCTATCCCATAGAGTTCTTCCTGATGCTGAAGAACGCTCATGTAGCTCAGACCTATTGGAAGGCCTTTCCTTAAGATACAAATTGGCAATGGAGCATATTGTTTCGTTGTAAGCTCTTTTATCTCTGGATCTTCTTAAATATTTCCCTCACCATTCTCAGCATCTATACTTAAACTCGGTAACCTCCGAACCCCAATCCTCAGGACTACCTTACTTGGATTCCATCTACAAACAATCAGTACTCCTTGGAAAGCACACTCAACTTCATTTTCCCACCTAGGGTTCAAGCTCCATAGGCCTATATTATCAATAACATAATAATAGTCCCTAAGCACTGATTCATCCTCTAGCTTGCCTTTTAAAGTCATCTCTTCAATATGGATCGTAGAAGCATGGCTCACCACCAAACCACCGAATGCTCCCGAGTTAATAACACCAGAACCTCTTTCACACTCTTCTCTGGCTACATCCCCAGGAATCAAAGGAAAATGTCTATAACAGCTCTCTATCCCACAGAGTTCTTCCTAATGCTAAAGAAAACTCATGTAGCTCAGACCCATTGGAAGGCCCCTCCTTAAGATACAACTTGGCAACGGAGCATATTATTTCTTTTTGCATAACTTTTGGCGCATAGGTGGTTCACTTTTCCTAAGGTATAACTCATTGATCTCTTAAAATTGTCGTTGTATGCTCTTTCATCTCTGGATATTCTTAAATCATTCCCTTACCATTCTCAGTTTCTATACCTAAACTCGGTAACCTCCGAACCCCAATCCTCAGGACTACCCTACTTAGATTCCATCTACCAACAATCAGAACTCCTTGGAAAGCACACTTAACCTCATTTTCCCACCTAGGGTTCAAGCTCCATAGGCCCATATTGTCAATAACCCAATCATAGTCCCTAAGCATCGATTCATCCTCTAGCTTGCCTCTCAAAGTCGTTTCTTCAATATGGATAGTAGTATCATGGCTCACCACTAAACCACCGAATACTCCCTTTGTCATACTGAACTTGAGAGCCATAATCACCTCTTCTTTAGCTACCAATTCACCTCTCTGATTTGGTCCTACATACAAAGGAAGTCTCCATTCCACATTAATCCTTCGAATGGGAGGAATTTAATCTCATGGACATCATATCACTGGCGGCCCAAAACATTTAGCAACTCTATCTAAGATGGCTCTTGCGATAACCGTGTACCACATTTGGCAGGAATAAAATTCACGTATCTTTCTATGGAAACATATTATTCAGCATTCTAAATTATTTGCAAATGATCTTTGGCTTCTATCTGGTGACTTCAACACCATTCTTTCTATCCATGAAAATTTTGGAGGTTCAAACAAAGTTAACCAAGCTATGAGAGACTTCAGATCATGTGTTTCTAAGGCTGGGCTTGAGGACTTAAATTATAGTGCTATCTTTCTATCTTGGACTAATAAGAGTCCTACTGCCAACATATTAAGGAAACTTGACAAAACACTTATCAATGGATTATGGAACACAAGCTTTCCTTTATGTCAATGTTCCTTCCTACCTTATGGGGTCTCTGACCATACTCCAATGGTCACTAAGCTTGGTAACCCTTCCCCAAAAAGGAAAACACCATTCAAAATTTTCAACTACTGGTCCTCTCATCCTAAATTCTACCCTATTGTTGAAAGTGTATGGTCCAAACCTTCCTATGGTGTACCTATGTACCAAGTCATTTCCAAGCTGAAAGCTCTTAAATATCCCCTCAAGAACAAATGTCCAGTTGCATTTTCTGCCATTTCCAACAGAGTTAAAATGGCTAAGGAAAAACTTCATGCTTGTCAAAGGGCCCTTGACCATAAACCTGATGATGGCGCACTCAGGAACCAAGAAAAGTTTCTTCTCTTATTATACCTAAAGCTATGTGAAGTTGAAGAAGATATCTTTAGGCAGAAATCTCGGATTACATGGTTAAAGTGTGGTGATTCAAACACCAGCTTCTTTCATAAAACTGTTTCCTTAAGGTTTAATAGGAACAAAATTGCTTCAATCACATCCCATGATGGGTTATTTCTGGAAACTGAAGCAGCTATCAAGAATGAGGCTCTCCTGCATTTCAAAAGTATCCTTGGAACCATCTCTCATACCTACCCTAGTATATCCCATCTCTAACCTTTCATATCTTCAACTGTCCCTTATTCATTTTGGCCTTCCTTTATAGCCATTCCTACATACAATTAAATATACCAATGTATGCTCTCCATTCACAGTGACAAAGCCCCAGGTCCAGATGGCTTTAATGCTTCCTTTTTCAAAAAAACATGGCACATTGTAGGCCAAGATGTTACCTATGCCATCAAAAATTTCTTCACCTCTGGCAAACTACTACAGGAGATCAGTTGCTGCTCAGTTGCTGCTCAATCTCTCTGGTGCCCAAGACCACTAATCCTGCTTCTTTCAATGATTATAGGCCCATCTCTTATTGTTCAACATTTTACAAATGCATATCCAAATTATTGGCCAACAAGCTGAAGCCTATACTTCCTATCATCATTGACCCTACCTAATCTGCTTTTATAAGTGGAAGAAGAATTGATGATAATATTCTCCTCTCACAAGAGCTCATGCTAGGTTATCACAGACATTCAAGCTCAACTAGATGTGCAATTAAAGTTGACTTCAGGAAAGCTTTTGATTCAGTCTTATGCCATTCCTTCTTGATTGTCTCACATTGTTAGGGTTTCCTTACCCCTTTATCCAATGGATCAAAACATATATCACAACCCCTTCTTTTACTATCTCTCTTAATGGTGAAAACCATGGATTCTTCAAGGGTGTTCAAGGCCTTAGACAGGGAGATCCCCTGTGTCCCTTTCTTTTTGTTATTATTATGCAAGCTTTTTCCTCCATCTTGAAAAGTTGCATTTCCTCCTCTCCAACTTTCAAATACTACTGGAGATGTCACAACCAAGCCCTATCCCATCTTATTTTTGCTGATGACCTTTTCATTTTTTCTCATGCTAACATTGTTTCAGTGCAGGTTATCAAACAAGCCCTTGATCTATTCTCATTACTATCAGGTATCTCCATTAACCACTCAAAGAGCAACAATTTTCTCTCTGGTGTCAACTCACACCTGGAAGCTTCAATTCTTACCACACTTGGGATACAAAAAGGTTCTCTCCCCATTAGGTACCTTGGTGTTCCTCTCATTTCCACAAGGCTCAAGCCAACTGACTACAGGTCCTTATTGAAAGAGTTATAAGAAGAATATCTAGTTGGACAAGCAGATTCCTATCCTATGCAGGTAGAGTTCAGCTTATTAAATCTGTTCTATGCTCCATGGTCAACTGTTGGGCAACAAAATTCATCATACCTAACAGCACCTTGGAAGAAATTAACTGCATTATGAGGAAGTTCCTTTGGAGAGGACATCAACTTAAAAAAGGAGGTGCTAGAGTTACTTGGAACAATGTTTGTAGACCTTTCTCTGTTGGTGGTCTTGGCATCCCCCATCTACAAACTTGGAACAAAGCTGCAGTTATGAAACAACTCTGGTTTATGCTCAACCAAAACTGCTCCTTCCTCTGGGTACAATGGTCTAGATCATATTTGGTTAGGGATAAGTGTTTTTGGACACTAAAGACCCCACAACCATGGTCATGGAATTGGTGAAAGCTCTTGCAACTTAGATTTGCCATTAAACCCTTTGTCAAAATGGAAATTGGGAATGGTGTCAACACCAATATCTGGTTTGACAATTGGTGTTCTCTTGGCCCCCTTCAGCATCTTGTCATACAAGAACAACTTTTGAGCACATCTGTTGATCATAACACTAGGGTCAGTTCCTTCATTGTTGGATCTTCATAGAGTTTTCTACAAATCATTACAACCCTCATCCCTTAACTGCTTAACCTCAACACTCTACCACTCCCAATTCTAAACCAACAAGACAGAATCTTATGGCTTCCCTCTCTTGATAGGAACCATACCATATCCCACGCAGTCTCAGCCCTTTCTCCAACCACAAATGTACCCTGGTCCCACCTTACCTGGTTCAAGCATGGAGTCCCAAAACATAATTTTATCCTCTGGTATGCTATTTTGCATAAATTACCAACTCATGATCGCAAACCAGTGGCACATTGGCACACCCCTAATCTCTGTAGCCTATGCTCATCCCATCCAGAATCGCATGACCACATCTTCTTTAGATGTTCTTTCACCAATCCCTTATGGAAATTTCTTCAAGCACGTTGTGCGTTTTACACTCAGCCTTCATCATGGAGTGATCTAATTACTTGGGCAAGTCTAATATGGGTGGACAGTAGTGATCCAAGGAACATTGTCAGGAAAATTTGCCTTGCAGCGTTAGTATATCACACTTGGATGGAGAGAAATCGAAGATATTTCAGAGGTGGGTCTCTCTCTGCGAATGCTCTTCTCAATAAGGTTCTTGTTGATGTAAGACAAAAATTGTCCTGCTTCTCTGTGAAAGACTGTCCAAACGCCAGACGCATTGTGGTTGAATGGGAGCTTCCTGGGGCTTTCATCCGTCCCCCTTCCATGCCTTCAGACGAATAAGGTTGCCCTCCATTGTTGGTGATTCTTCACCATTGGAGGTCTATGTGTTCACCCGAATATGCTTTGTAATTCAATTTTAACTCCTCTAGTTGGTTGGGAGAGTGGGGTTTTGTAAATTTGGGCTATTGGCTTTGTACTTTACAAGTCTTTTGCAAGTCATTGGGCGAATAGGCTTTTGTACTTCGCCCTTAATTGGCTCCTCTTTATTTATATATATAATCCTCATCTTACCATTCCAAAATATATATATATATATATATATATATATATATATATATATATATCACGTATCTTTAGCAAACAAAATCACCAATTTAATCAAGTGTAAACTTCAATCTAGGGCTTTGCGTCCCAGAATGGAAGCTTTGGTGTCACTCAGGGCATGTTTGGTGTGGTGGAATGAATTGGAATGGAATGAGAATGGAGGTGGGAATGAAATGAGAATGGAATGGAATGAGAATAATGATTCTCATTCCACTGTTTGGTTGTAAACATGGAATGTGTAAAAATGGAATCTCATTCTCATTCTCATTCCTATGTTTGGTAAGAAAGTTAGAATAAAATGAATTTATATTGTTTCTTTAAATTACATTTTATTATTAGTAAAAAAAATTAACTAAAAAAATTAATTTGCAAAAATAAAAGGGAAAGAGATAATAGAGAGAGAAAAATAAACGAGATAGAGAGAGGGGGAACAAACAGCATATAGATACATATTATATATATATATTATATTTTATATAGTGTGTGTATGCGTGAATTATCTCTTTAAATTATTTTATTACTTTATTAATTCTTAGTGGGAATGGAATGGTCATTCCACCTCTCAAGAAGTGGAATGGGCATTCCACCTTTTTGATGGAATAGGTATTCCCTAGGAATGGCCACTCCACTTTTAATGTGACACACCAAACAAGAGAATGAAAATAAATTCATTCCATTCCACCTTAATTTGTGTAACGACCCACTCCATCACATGGTATGATATTATCCGCTTTGGGTCTGAGCCCGCACGGTTTTGCTCTTGGGCTTCACCTCAAAATGCCTCATATCAATCGGAGGTGACACACTTACATATAAGCACTTCACCTTTCCTTTACCCAGGCGATGTGGGACTGTGCACCCGTAACTCGCCAGTGTGGTAGCCTGACAGTGTTTCTCGCACACGCTCACGGCACAACCGCCCACAAGGTCATCACAATCCACCCCCTTTGGAGGCCCGACGTCCCCGTAGGTACACTTCCGGCTGGGTCAGGCTCTGATACCATTTGTAACGTCCCACTCCACCACATGGTATGATATTGTCCGCTTTGGGCCTGAGCCCGCACGGTTTTGCTCTTGGGTTTCACCCCAAAATGCCTTATACCAATTGGAGGTGTCACACTTACATATAAGCACTTCACCTTTCCTCTACCCAGGCGATGTGAGACTGTGCACCCGTAACTCGCCAGTATGGTAGCCTGACAGTGTCTCTCGCACCCGCCCACGGCACACCCGCCCACAAGGTCATCACAATCCACCCCCTTGGAGGCCCGACGTCCCCGTCGACACACTTCCGGCTGGGTCAGGCTCTGACACACTTCCAGCTGGGTCGTTACAAATGGTATCAGAGCCTGACCCAGCCGGAAGTGTGTCGACGGGGACGTCTGGCCTCCAAGGGGGGTGGATTGTGATGACTTTGTGGGCGGGTGTGCCGTGGGCGGGTGCGAAAGACACTGTCAGGCTACCACACTTGCGAGCTACGGGTGCACAGTCCAACATCGCCTGGGTAGAGGAAAGGTGAAGTGCTTATATGTAAGTGTGTCATCTCTAATTGGTATGAGGCCTTTTGGGGTAAAGTCCAAGAGCAAAACCGTGCAGGCTCAGGCCCAAAGCGGACAATATCATACCATGTGGTAGAGTGAGACGTTATAAATGGTATCAGAGTCTGACCCAGCCTGAAGTGTGTCGACGGGGACGTCGGGCCTCCAAGGGGGTAGATTGTGATGACTTTGTGGGCAGGTGTGAGAGACACTGTCAGGCTACCACACTGGCGAACTACGGGTGCACAATCCCACATCGCCTGGGTAGAGGAAAGGTGAAGTACTTATATATAAGTGTGTCACCTCCAATTGGTATGAGGCATTTTGGGGTAAAGCTCAAGAGCAAAACCAGGCGGGCTCAGGCCCAAAGCGGACAATATCATACCATGTGGTGGAGTGAGTCGTTACAATTTGATTCCATTCACTCACACCAACCATAGCCTCACAAATTGGGACCAATTTAATCAAGTGTAAACTTCAATCTAGGGCTTGGCGTCCCAGAATGAAAGCTTTGGTGTTACTCACAGATTGGGAAGGAGTCATCCATGATCCTCCTCATCATTTGGACAGATTGGTAGCGAAAAGGTGTGATTGCCTTATACGGTGGGCAGTTACCTTCGGGAAACTCCATGATCGAATCTATGTGAACTCTGTGGCTCTGTTTGATCAACAGCTGTACGCACATCTTATGTTGCCTATTTTGGCATTGGACCATATTTTTGTAAGTAATTGATCTTGGGCCAAGTTTTTCTTTCTTTATCCCATGTAAGTAGTGAGGTCGAGTGGGTCTATCTTCAGCCAAAGCTGAAGCGCAATTGAAATTATTACTTTCATTAATGTATATTGTTTAACTTTTCAAAAATATTGAAAATAAGAAAACTAAATCTCAAAACTTGATTAAAGTTAAACCCGCGAGGTAGCTAGGTTTGGTAAGAAAATCTTATGAATGTCATTGTGTTTTATAAATTTTTAGTACTCACTTTTGCGAAACTCAATTTAGAAAATTAGACTCTTTAATTGGGTACAATTTGTCATGTTCTTGGATTAAAACATCAATTATTAAATTTTGTGGCTGGAATATTAAAATGGAAAGTTGTGATATATAGAGAATATAGAAAGTACAATTATTTAAAGAACATTATCAGGAAAAAAAAAATTAAAGAACATTATTGAAAACTTAGTAATAAAATACCTTTAACAAATATTGTTATCAAACAAGTTAAAAACTACTTAATTTATGAAAAGTATTTGATACCATCCATCACAAACAACTAATATTTTTTTTTTTTTTACCTGGCAGTTCTACTTATAGAAAGAGCAAGACATTTTGAAATCGTACTATTTTGGGTATCTCTTTCAATCATCAAGTTAAACAAAAGATGCTAGAATCAGAGCTTCATAGTATCAGAGCTTCATAGTAAAATAACTCTCTGAAAAATGTCATCCCATGCATTGCCATTCATATGATCATATAAATGAAAAATAGTAGAATAGAAAGTTCCTTTACTCCCCCATTGAAATTGAAAGGGTCAATCAGTCTATCAAAAATGTCATATTAATTTCAATGAGATGTCATTGATCATATGAAAGAAATGTGAAAATCTAATAAAAAAAGAAAGCCCAAATGACCATCGCCAAAGAATACATCAAAACCACACCTATTCAATGTTGATCCATATACTGTTTTTAAGCTTACATTCTTCATCCTTTTTCATGGAGGGATGAAAAATTATTGCAATACTAAGTTTTATAGCTCAACAACCATAAAAAGTAATTATATGTTTGTGATATTGGAAGAAATCAAATATTTTGATAACTTAATCAATAATGTATCCAGTTTCCCTTACACCCGTCAGATTGGAGATGTGGTAAAATATCATGTTTTATCATTTCTGCCAGCAAAATTACTAGTCAAATTCAGCACAGTTTTGTGAGAATGGGATAGCTGTATAATGAGTCGACATCTTGCTGACCTTCAGACTGATATGCATCCTAATCCACTCTTAAATATATATATTTATATATTTTAGACACATATATATATTTATTTATATATATATGAAAATTTTAATGTCATTCTTCCTTAATATGAGTAATTTCTAAAATTATCTGTTAAAAAAGAGTTCAACCCTTGACATCCCTCTTTCTTTTTTTGTTTTAGCCCCGAACTGAAATCCTCCAAAACCAAAGTTTCTCTAAAAACTTATTAATGTATCTTATGGTTTTTATTGTTTTATTTGTATAAAAAAAGAAAAAAAAAAAAAAAGTGTATGTGTTACTCCTAAGGATTTTTTATTTTTTATTTTTGTATAAAAAAAGATTTGACTCTCCAGGAGGAACTAACACGCTGGGCTATCGAGACATCTGCAATCTGTTTGTAGTTTAAAAATAATAAAAAAAATATTAAAAGAACATTTATATAGGTATATTTATGTTTTACATAAAGATATATATATATAAGAGGATGCTTAGACAAACCTTTTAACTCAAATGATCAAAACCAAAGGATATATACAATTCGTCTAATATCCTGAACGTTGAAAATTTTCTTTAGTTAGTATTTAAACTAAATTACATGTTATTTTATACAACAAAAGTAAATTTAATTTGATTAAACCCAACCAGATAGGTTAGCTAAGAAATATCTTATCATGTCATTCTGCTTTAGGAATTTTTAGTAGTCACTTTTCTGAAATTCAATTTACAAATTTGGACTTTTCATTCGTATAATTTATTAAATTATCTTCATGGTTTAAAGCCTCAATCATAAAATGATTGGGGTTGGAATATGAAAATGCATAAAGTTGAAATAAAAAAGAAAATATAAAAATTGGAAGGATTTTGGATCATAGATAAAAAAAAGTAAAAAAAAAAAGTTAAAAAATACCACTATCAAATATAAGAGTGCTCAATTAAAGGATATTATTGAAAAATTAGTCATAAAAATACTTTTAAAAATATTGTTACTAAACAAGTTTAAAAGCACTTTAATTATGAAAAATAGACATTTGAATTAGTACTATGGTGGCTTTGTGAATATCTGTTTAGGATGCACACAATAGTTCCATAGTAGAATTATTCTCTTAGAAATGTCATGCAATTAAGTGCCATTAATATGACAATATAAATGAAAGGTAAATGAAAATGTTTCATGTAATAGAAAAGAAAGCTCCATTACCACACACTGAGTGGGTCATAGTAAAATTTAGCCTATAAGAAATTTTATATTAATGTCATGAATGTCTTCATATGATAAAAGAAATGAAAGATTCATGAAAATACAATAGAAAGAAAGTTCCTCTGCATCTTGTTGCTTAAATTATTAAAACCATGTCAATTTTTTTTATTCAAACCCTATTCATAGATATTTTGATTTTTTTAAAAAAAATTTGGAGTCTTTCTTTAATTAGATATTTTGAGGTTTTAATGCAATTTTAAGAAGTTTGCAAGTAACAGTATTCATAAAGAAAGAAAAGCTCCATCCAGCATGCGTAAGCTCCACCATCATCAACCTTCTCCACAGCAGAAGCTTTACCTTCAACCACCTTCAACTCATCTAAACAATTTCAAACCCCCATCACTGACAAATCCAATCCCAAACCACCTAAAACCACCCTTCCACCAGTCAAACTCACCCCTACAATATCAAAGGAAAACATCTACAAAAAACCACAAGGCTCACTCAACCAACCTCCAAACAAAGGTCTACCATCCCCCCATACCATCTTCACTCTCAGGCAAACCACATGTCCACTTCCCTTCACCAACCACAAGCCTAATCCAATTACAAAATAATGCCACCACAACCACTAACAATTTCCACAAATCACCAACTAAGGCACAAAGTAAAACTGCATCCACACCTGCCACAAAACATTACCTCCCAAAGAACTTCAATCCACTTCTATACAGCTCTCCAGGCCATCAAATTGAAAGACTACAAGAGCAACTAGATTGGAAAGATGAGAACTTAGGGAAAGCTTTGGACATGTATAAAGAACAGAAAAGAATTGTTTCGGAATTGAGAGCTGAATTAGCTGAAGTCAAAAAGCAAATACAACAGCAATTTCATCCATCAACCAGCACAGCCAATGCAGCATTCACATCCACCCCCAGCAATGAAGATCATCACTCCAAGGTCATCTATACTAGGAAAACAATAGGCCTCTCTCTGGAGAGAGTATGTTCAGAGTCACCACAGCAGCTACTTCCTCCAGACGCCTCCATTCCACCACAAAATCCAGTTACCACCACCACCACCACCACAGCACTTCAGCAACTGGAAAAGGAGGGACCACAACCAGGTTTGAATTTGAATTTAAATTTGAATGATATCTCAGTGGTTAATAAAGTCCATGGTCAAACTGTCAAGCTAACAACCCCGAATGGCAAAAGTATAAACTGTTGTCCCAACCAAACTCTGTCCTTCCAGTAGAACTCCCCAACCAATGTTAACCCCTTACCCCTATCAACCCTAACCAATCACATCACTGAAAAAGCTCCAAAACCAACCTTACCACCTCATAAAACCCAACAGACAAAAACATGGTCCTAAGTAGCCAAACAAAGCATCAATAGCACAAAGATGGTCCTCGAATTCATCCCTCCACCTATGGATTCCCCAGACATTATTGTTCCACCACCTGAAGTTGCATAAAAAGGTCTTCAATTCTGGGGAAATTCACACCTTGTAGGTGTATCATTACAAAAGAGAATTCCATTCAAAGTAATCCAATCAGCTGCAGCTAAACTTTGGGGCAGTTATGGTCTCACAAACACCATCCTCAGTAAGAAGAATTCATTTCTTTTTAGATTCAAATCCTCCATTAAAGCTGAAAAGGTCCTAACCATGGGTCCTTGGTCTATTGTTGGCCACCCATTCTCACTTATGAAATGGAACCAACAGAACCACACCATTCAAACTCACTCTAGCTGCATTCCAACATGGGTAAAGTTCTTTAACATTCCTTACAGATACTAGATAGCTAGGGGCCTCAGTTACATAGCCAGCTCCATTGGAGAACCTTTATATGCAAATGAAGCTTCTGAAGAAAGGATAAAGTTCAAGTTTGCAAGACTGTGTGTCAACCTTGACCTTACCAAACCATTAAAGCATGAGGTTCAATTGAAAATGGATGATAACATCATTGAACTCATCGCCATGGAGTATCAGTGGCTACCAAAATTCTGCACTAAATGCAACCAATTAAACCACTCAAACACAAATTGTCCTCTAAACATCATATATCCTACATCCCACAAGGCAAAAGGCATTGCTACATGACCTGTGAAGAACAATAGCCTTGCAACACACCAGCCACCAACCACTGAATGGGTCACAGTAAGGAAAAAGAAGAAGAAAACTCCAGCATCAACTATGAACCACATCTCACAGCCTCCCACATCTACAAACAATAAATTCCATTCACTTTCACAACCAAATATTGACCTTGTCACCACCTCACAATCTGAAAATTCAACCCTCTCCCCTACGCAGCTTCCCTCCCTAACCTCACCATAATCAGTTACTCACATTATATCCTCCCTACCCACAACACTTATTCACTTCCCCTTATGCAGCCAAAAACTAATCTTCTCACCCCCAAAATCTCTAACCAAACCATCAACTTCATCCCAGATACACCAACCACCACTCTCCATCCCATCTAAACTCCCTACCACAACCCTAAAATACAACTCACCCACCACTTTCCCTCAGACCAGGAAGCATGGTTTGCTAAGGCAATCCAATGTATCCCCCAACCACCACTCATCACTCAGTAAAACAGAAAGCCCCTCCCACCATCTACTCAGCAAGAAGACATTAAGAAGCAGCATCATAGAGGCTAGGATGAAGCCAAACAACAACAATGGTCTGATGTCCAAAGTGAATGGGCATCCTGGAGGTTATTTCTCACCTCCTTTCCAATGATCTCTTTCCTTACTTGGAATATTAGAGGGCTAAACCAGCCCTCTAAACAGTCAGAGATAAAGAAATTTATCTCTGAAAAAAGGCTTGACCTTGTGTCTATTGTTGAAACAAAAATTTCTTCATTGAGAGTGGATTCTATCCACAGGTATTTAGCACCAAATTGGGACATCACACACAACTACAATTTCTCAGATCTTGGGAGAATCTGGATTTTGTGGAATCCTAACCAAATTGGATTGTCTGTAGTTGATTCCAATAGACAGGTAATACATTGCAGAATTACAATCCTAGGGGAGAATATTTCTTTTTTCACCACTTTCATTTATGCCTCTAATTGTGTAGCTGAAAGACAATTTCTATTGGAGTATATAGTCCACCATGCAGGCCTCTTCAGCAACCAGCTTGGCTATTAATGGGTGACTTTAATGTCATCCCTAATGTTGGAGAGACACATGGAGGGTCCATGAGGTGGATTCCTGCAATGACAAATTTCAAGGAATGTTTATAGCTTGCTGAACTTGAAGATCTCAAATATAAGGGCATTCTCTACTCTTGGAGCAACAAAAGATTGGGAAGTGCTTGTATTACTAAAAAACTTCATAGAGCTCTTATCAACCAAATGTGGACTTCTTCTTTCCCACTCTCTGACTGCACATTCCTCACACCTGGTATTTCAGACCATAGTCTTATCTTGGTAAACATGAATTTTCAGATTCCAAGGAGATGCATCCCATTCAGATTTTTCAATGCCTGGGTATCACACCACAACTTCTCACCATCAGTCCAGCAGGCTTGGAGCACATTCATCAAAGGGACTGTAATGTTCCAGGCAGTCCATAAACTGAAACTTCTCAAGCCTATCCTTAAAGAAAAATGCAGCAAGGACTTCTACAGGATGGACTTAAAGCTCCATTCAATAAAAATTGAGCTGGATGCATGTCAACTGGACCCAGATAGATGCCCCGGTGATGTTTCCCTAAGAGAAATGGAGAGAGCTCTCACCTCGGAATTCCTTAGACTTGCTAAAATTCAAGAGGACATGCTTAGGCAAAAGTCTAGAATGACTTGGCTGAAGCTTGGAGACTGCAATTCAGCCTATTTCTACAAGTCATTATCCTCTAGAAACAATAAAAAGAAGATCCATCACAGCAGACTCAGGCCAAATCATTGACAGTAAAGAAGGAATTATAAATGAAATAGTGGGGCATTTCCAAAGACTCCTAGGTACAGCTCCTCCATCAACCCACTCTATCTCTGAATTGCAGGCTTTCATCACTCTTCAAGTCCCATCACATTTACAGTCCTCCTTGGATGAGATTCCACCCCCCCTTAAAGTACAAAACTGCATTTTCAAGCTTAGTAGAGATAAAGCACCAGGTCCAGATGGCTTCAATGCTGCCTTTTTCCAAAAAAGCTGGGGAATTGTTGGTAGCACAGTCACCAAAGCCATCATTGAATTCTTCACAAATGGGAAACTACTCTCAGAAGCAAACAATACATACATCTCACTTGTCCCTAAATGTCAAAATCCATCTTCCATCCATGATTATAGACCAATTTTTTGTTGTAACACTGTCTATAAATGCATTGCAAAGTTGCTTGTAACCAAACTGCAATCCACCCTTCCCCACATCATTGACAGCTCTCAATCAGCCTTCATTCAAGGGAGGAAGATCACAGACCCTATCCTCTTGGCTCATGAATTGCTCAGGGGCTATCACAGGGATAATGGACCTGCAAGTGTGCCATCAAGGTTGATCTATGGAAAGCATTTGACTCTGTCAAATGGGACTTCATCCTGAGTTGCTTGACACTGCACCAATTCCCAAGTCATTTTATCTCTCTCATTCATTCTTGCATCTCCTCCCCCTCATTTACAATTGCAATCAATGGTGAGTTCAAAGGCTACTTCAAGGGTAAGAGAGGGTTAAGACAGGGTGACCCCATCTCTCTATTCCTCTTTGTCATTGCAAGGAATGCACTGTCCTCCATCATCAACAATTTTGTGAACAGGGAGAGAGATTTCAGGTTTCACTCGAGATGTAAGGACTTAAAGATCATCCACTTATCATATGCAGATGACCTTCTCCTCTTTTGCCATAGGGATGTTACCTCAGTTTCAGTGATTAAATCAGCTATGGACTATTTCAACACAATGTTTGGTTTAGACATCAACACTTCCAAAAGCACTATTTTCTTCTCAGGAGTTGATCAACTCACTCAGCACTTAATTACTTCTATACTAGGAATTGAAGCAGGCTCTCTACCAGTCAAATACCTTGGGGTACCTTTGATCTCCACTAATCTCAAGTCTTCTCATTGCAGCCTACTAATTAAGAAGATTACCAAAAGAATATCACATTGGTCCTCTAGGTCACTCTCTTATGCAGGCAGGCTTCAACTAATCAAGGCTGTTCTAGTCTCTACACAGATTTACTGGTCTAGCATTTTCATCCTCCCTAAAGCAGTGATCAATGAGCTTAATAAGATTTTTAGATCTTTTCTCTAGTCTGGTGCTGAAATGAGATCTACAAGGGCTAAAGTATGTTGGGAGAAAGTTTGCAGGCCAAAAGAAGCTGGAGGGCTAGGGATTCCTAATTTGGAATTGTCAAATAAGGCAGGGATCATGAGATTCATTTGGGAACTACAAACTGATAACAATGACAGGCTATGGATTAAATGGTGCAGCAACTATCTAATCAAGTCAAAGAACCTGTGGGAGTTCAACATTCCACAATCTTGCTCCTGGAGTTGGAGGAAAATACTACAGCTTAGACATCCAACAAGACTTCTCTTAAGGCATTCCATTGGCAATGGTACAGACACATCATTTTGGCTGGATAATTGGGCTCTAGGAGGGCCAATATGCACTAGATTCCCATCCTCAATTCTCACACAAGCTGGCATCAATCAAGCTACTACAGTTGACAATTTCATTGTTGATTCCTCTTGGTCTTTCCCACCACTTATCACATGCTCTATTCCTGAGTTACTGCAATTGCAGCCTCCAGTAACATCAAGAAGGGACAAGAATAGATGGACTGCATCTTCTACAGGAATTTTTAGCCTAGGCCACATAGCTGCTTTCCTTGCAAGTCACTTCCCTAAGGTTAATTGGCATAACTTAGTGTGGTGCTCACCAATTACCCCTAGAATGAAGTTGAATCTTTGGTTGGCAGTGCAATCCAGATTGCCAACACTGGATAGCAAATCAATGGAAAATCATCTCAATATCTGCCCTTTATGCCAAACACACTCTGAATCACACGACCACATCTTCTTCAAATGTTGTTTTACCTCTCCATTGTGGCTATTTATCAAGTACAAATGCCAATTCTACACAGCAATCACAAATTGGGAGCAACTCATTCAATGTATCAGTGAAAAATGGAAAGCAAAATCAGTTCCTAACCTGTTAAGGAAGGTATGTTTTTTTGCATTGGTTTATCATACTTGGGAGGAAAGGAATGAAAGGATCTTCAACAACAAGAGATCTTCTCAGAGGACAGTGCTAGCTCGAGTCTGCTCTACCATCACTGCAATCCTTAAGCTTGGTTTCCTTCAAGATTGCTCTACTTCTAGAAAAATTCTCTTTGAATGGAACATCTCCCCTTCCTGTTGTCGACCTCTACCTCGTCCACCAGATTGAAGCTTGCTGGCAAGTCGCTGGCTTACATGCCCTAAAGTGCACCGGATTGTAAGGCAAACAACCTCCATTAACGGAATTACAGTCCGTTAATTTAGGTTATTAGCTTTTGTTATGTATTGGGTCAATTCATGAGCCTGGTCTTTTGGTTTTGCCCAAAATTGGTTGTAACTATTACTTTCATTTCAATGAATTTGCTTTAAAAAAATAAAAAATAAAAAAAAAGGTAACAGTATTCATGCAGACATGAAAATGTATTACAGAAGTAAGTTTTACAGGTCTATAAAAAATAAGATATTGGAACAAACTAATTATTTGTATAAACTCATCAAATTCTTGGGTAGAATTGGGCTACAGAGTAAAAGTTATGTATTTTTAGTAAAATGAAAATGATAAATAATGTCAGCTAATGCAAAAATTGTTTTTTTACTTTACAAATTTCATAGGATCGATATTTTTGACTGTTTCTTCTAATCTACTCTTTCTTCTAACATCTTACATTTCTTTAGATTAATTGTGATTTAGATCTGACTGATATGGTGGTATAAATTTGGTTCAATGTTGTCTGTTCATTTTTTTTTTCATGCCCAAAAGTGGACAGGAGAAAAAAATTTCAGAATTTTAAGACAATTTTATTTGGCATTGAAATGTGAAAGAGCAACATAAAAAAAATATAGAGCTTCAACGAAGGCTCGGAGGACAACTTGGAGTCCAGCTAGTTTTGATCTTTTAAATAATTCACTAGACAAGTGGTATCTATATATGTATACAAAAATAATTATTATAAAAAATTTATAAAAGAAAATTCTATATTTTTTAATTAAAATTTTCAAATTAAAAATCACTAAAACTGAACCAATCATGACCTTAGTTTCTTTTATTTTGTTCTCTTCAAAAATGAATAAATAAAAATAAAAGCTTTTGATTATTCCCTTTGTCATAGTTTAATTAAAAAAAATATATATATATCTTACCATTTCTAATAACCAAAAAAAAAAAACATTATTTTTAACTTTAAATTAAGTTAAAGCATTATCTCTCCCTTTTTCCTTCCATAATCTTTCTTTAACTTTGTTAATTTTTTAAATCTCAGATATATATCATTTGATTTTTCTCTCCGGGCTGCTAAAACTTTAAATTTGGACTTTTCATTCGTATAATTTATTATTTTCTTGGTTTAAAGCCTCTAAAATGATTGGTTTGGAATATGAAAATGCATAAAGTTGTAATAAAGAAGAAAATATAAAAAGTGGAAGGATTTCTGTATCATAGATTAAAAAAATAAAAAGAAAAAGAAAATAGCACTATCAAATATAAGAGTGGTCAATTAAAGGATATTATTGAAAAATTAGTCATAAAAGTACTTTTAAAAATAATATTACTAAACAAGTTTAAAAGCACTTTAATTATGAAAAATACCATGTACATAAAAAATTTCATATTAATGTCATGAATGTCATTTATATGAAAATAAATGAAAGATGCTTGAAAA
Organism: Cornus florida; assembly: GCF_030987335.1. Lineage (NCBI taxonomy): Eukaryota > Viridiplantae > Streptophyta > Magnoliopsida > Cornales > Cornaceae > Cornus > Cornus florida. The sequence continues at coordinate 47,951,053 of NW_026775578.1, forward strand.
TATAATAGAAAAAAAGTTCATCTACTTGTTGCTTGAATTACTAAAACATGTAAAAAAAATTTTCAAACCTTAATTATAGATTTTCCGTTTAGAGTATTCTTTACTGAAATATTTTGGTTATTTAAGAAGTTTGGAAGCAACAGTAGTCATGGAAACATGAAAATGTATTACATATAAGTTTTATAGGTCTATGAAAAGTAAGATATTAGAAGAACCAATACATAAACTCGTCTAATTCAGGGTATATTGTAAGTTTTAATGGGTACATTTTACCGTATCGTCCAAATTGCCTTTGTTTACCTTACAAATTAGATGGGATCGATTTTTTTTACTCTTTATTCTGATCTAGTGTTTATCAAGTGTTGTTTTTATATATTGTAATATGCTACATTTTTTTAAATAAATTGTGATTTGGATGTGATTGATATGGAATTTTTTTTTTTTTTTAATGTCCAAAAGTGTGTAGGAGAAAAAAAATTCAGAATTTTAAGACTATTTTATTTGGCATTGAAATATGAAAGAAAAATATAGAACTTCAACGGAGATTTGGAGGACTCCGTATGACATATTTATTCTTCCCTCCTTCACTAATAACTTGTAGTCCAGCTAGTTTTGATCTTTTGAATAATTCACTAGACAAGTGGTATCTATGTATACAAAAATAATTATTTTTAAAAATTTATAAAAGAAAATTCTATACTTTTGAATTGAATTTTCCAAATTAAAAATCATAAAACTGAATCAAACATGTCCGTAATTTCTTTTCTTTTGCTCTCTTCAAAAGTGAGAATAAATAGAGATAAAACCTTTTGATTATCCCTTTGTTATAGTTTAATTAAAAAACAAATAAATATATTTTACTTCTAATAACCAAAAAAAAAAAAAAAAAAATTCATTTTTAACTTTAAATTAAGTTAAGCATTATCTTTCTTTCCTTCCATAATCTTTCTTAACTTTCTTAATTATTTAAATCTCAGATATATCATTTGATTTTTCTCTCCAGTCTGCTAAAACTTTGCTTTAGAAATAGATGTGAAACTGTTTCATCATTGATCAGTCTGTCAATTTTTTGATGTTTGCTTTTTAATCAATTCATTTATTGGGCTTCTTCGGTTAATTTTACTGTGACTTTTTTTAGGTTGTTGTCTCTGCCATAATTTCTTCATCTAGTTCTAATCTTCATGATTTCAGTTTTCTCCAACGGACAATTTTATGTAATCTTAGGGTACCTACAGTTGAAATTTGAATTTGATTGTGAATTGACTTGTTTGGTTGTGGATTACTAGTTTATTGTTGATAATTTAGGACTTTGATGGGAAAATGATCTCTAAGTATGATGTCACCTCGTCAAATGTTTGGGCTTTATTTTAAATCTGTGACTCCTCTTTATCGGTATAAAATCAGAGTATTAAAATTAAAATTTGTCTAATTGTAAAAAAGTCTAATTCAAAATTAAAAAATTTTCAATTCTAAAACTTTAATTCTATATAACCGAATATAAAAGTATGTTTTAAGAGAATTTTGTAAATTTACCCTTTTTTTTTTATCCTCATATTAAAAAGTAGTTTAAAAATAATCAGATTACCACAATTATTTTTCTCCCTTGTCTTACTCTTCCCTCCTCCTCCACTCATTAAACTCCAAATGGACAATCTCAACTTCAAAAATTAATTAATGTTTTGGAACAATAGAAAAGATAAAATCATGAACACAGGTATATGAAACATCGAACATCGTATTCGTTCAAGAAAAGCTAAACGTAAAAATATTGGCATTGATACTAATTTATTTTATTTTTTAATTTTAACAAAACAAGAATAGTTTTCTTAAGAGAGCTCTCTAATAAGAAGTGTAATGCCACAAGCTTTTTTTATTTAGTTAGTAGATTGAAATAATTTTTTAAGATCTTTTAAAATGTAAATGAATCATTTAATACATATTTCAATTTATCGATTAAAATTTTGAATCAGTTCAACTGAACGTGTTAGAGCTACTTTCTGACTAATAGTGGCTCACTCCCCTAGTTTTAAGAGTGTTTGAATTGGTTCAAATGGAGTAGTAAGTTTGGACTTTGGCCGCCAAAGTTGAACTAGTTTAGGGCACTTGAATCGGTTCGAGTGAGGTAGTGAATTGCAACACATTTAGGCAACAAAGTTGAACTGATTCAAGTGAGTGAACCGGTCCAACTCCCCTGGAAACCTACATGATTTAACTTCCTTATTAGTTTTGTACTCTACAAAAGGGAAGTTCTTATGGGACAAGTTGTGTTCCATTGTATGGGACTATATATATATATATATCAACATTAATCAGATTTTAGGGTTGTGATATAACTTGAAGAGAGAATTATCATATATGTTGTATGATTGATTAATTTATGCCAACACAAGAGAGAGCAATTGAGAGAGATTGAGAGAAAATTCTCCATTGTAATTCTTCATCTTTTTCATAGTGAAATTTGTTCGGTGCGCTCAATTGACGCAACCCTAAGATTTGGGTGAATCATGTATATCTTGTGTTCTTATGTGTGATTGTTTATATTCTTTGTGATTGCTTGTGTTTATTCTTCAAACATCGTTATTTTTTTTGGCATTTCCGCCATAACAACTGGTACCAGAGCATCCGGTCGATTATACAACAACTCTAACAACTTGTATCAGAGCTTTTGCTTGAGAAACTAAGGCACATAAGGTGTTTGACGAAATTTCGAAAGTCTTTCGATCAGACCTATCCGTTCGAGTGGAAGTAATGGTATTAGAAGATAAGACAACCATATCCATTAGTGAGAAGTTTGATGGCATAAACTTCGGTCTCTAGAAGATACAAATTGAAGACCTCTTGTTTTAGAAAAATCTGTATCAACCTTTGGGAGAGAAGCCAGAGGAAACAAATGATGTAGAATGGGAACTACTTGATAGGAAGACTCTTGGCACCGTCAGATTGACGTTGTTAAAATCAGTCACCTTCAATATCAAGAACGAGAAGATGACAAAGTCTCTCATGGCAGCCCTTTTTACTATGTATGAACAGCCGTCTACAGCGAATAAGGTGCACTTGATCAAAAAGTTGTTCAACATGAAGATGGTTGAAGGTGGTAGATTCAACGAACATCTAAATGCGTTCAACGAGATAGTTGGCCAATTAGAGATTGTTGATATCGACTTCAAAGACAAGGTCCAAACACTACTAATTCTAAGTCAGTTACTCGAGAGTTAGAGTGCCACAGTTACAGCGGTTAGTAGCTCTGCAGGGAAGACCAAGTTAAAGTTTGATGAAGTTGTGAGCATGATTCTTACTGAAGAAATCAGAAGGCAAACAACATGGGTTTCCACCAGTGGTTTGGCATTAAATGTTAAAAGCAGAGACAAGAATTCAAACAAGAAGAAGAGCAACAGTAATGGAAATAGAGGCAAATCCAAGTCAAGGAATGGAAGTGCATAGTCTCAAAATTCTGGGAATTCCACAGATCTTAGTGACGTTGAGTGTTGGAATTGTGGCAAGAAGTGACATTACCGTATTAATTGCAAACTTCCAAACAAAGGAAGTGAAGGAACGTTGTCTCAAAAGAATCAGATGATGCATTGATATGATTTTTGGATAGCAAGGCGGAGTCATGGGTTTTAGATTTTGGCACATTGTTTCATGGCACCTCAAGTAAAGACCTATTTAATAGCTATAAACTGGATAACCTTGATAAGGTGTATCTTGGTGATGATCAGCCTTGCAACGTCGTTGGCAGGGGTGAAGTGCAGATCAAGTTGAATGGGTTAACTTAAAAGTTGAAGGATGTGAGGCACATCTCTAATTTGAGGAAAAATCTTATTTCAGTGAGACAATTGTCAGAGGAAGGTTTTGTTACAACCTCCAATGAAAACTCGTGGAAAGTTTCCAGAGGCACTATGACCATTGCACATGGTTAGAAGACAGACACTCTCTACACAACTACTAGTACTTATGAGTTTATAGCAGTTGCAGAAAACAGAGAAGATCACAACCTTTGGCACCAGAAACTAGGTATATGAGTGAAAAGGGGCTCAAGATTATGCACTCAAAAGGAAAACTACTAGGTATACAGGTTATTGATATTGACTTCTGTGAGAGTTGCGTATGGGCAAGCAGAAGAAGGTCAGTTTTAAGAATAGTGACAGAGATCTCAGAAAGGAAAAGCTTGAGCTAGTTCACACAGATGTCTGGGGGCAGCCACGGTCTAATCTATTGGCGAAAAATCCTACTTTCATTGCCACACGAGGAAGGTATGTGTTTATTTTTTGAAGTACAAATATGAGGTATTTGATGTGTTCAAGAAGTGGAAGGCCATGGTGGAGAATGAGACGGATTTGAAGATCAAGAGGTTGAGGTTAGACAATAGTGGTAAGTATAAAGACATCGGATTCTAAAAGTTCTGTTTTGAGAATGAGATCATATTAGAAAAAAACTGTGCAATGAACCCCACAACAGAATGGAGTAGCAGAACGGATGAACCGAACATTGATAGTGAGAGCCAAAAGTGTGCGCATACTTCAAGTCTACCCAAACAATTTTGGACTAAAACAGTCAATATAGCAACCTACCTAATTAAGCTATTATTGTGTTTTTTTGAAGCCACCATAAACAAGTCTTTTCAACCACTAACTTTAACTTTAACTTTTTAAGCTATTGTTTTATTTTGAAAAAAATACCATTATCTTATTATGATATTATTATTTTATTATTACTTTTTGTTTTAAATTCACAATAAAGAGGTTTGATAACAATAAAATTTGATTTCTCTCTTTAACATCTAATATTCTGCTCTCATCGCAACAAGAAAGAAGGCAACTCAAGTTATATCTTAATTAAGAGTATATATTATTTCATACATAATTACGTTAAATCATTAATATAAATATTTTAACTTAATCATATTATAAGGTATTATATTTTGCAAAAATAACATAACTTAATTGCATTTACGAAGCAATCACATACTTAACAACAAATTACATATGTAATATGTCACCTATGCAACAATTTTTGATAAAATCAAATGTGCATCAAAACTTAGCTGCATCATTTACTTAGTTATTTTTATTTACTTAGCTGCATCATTTTATATATATATATATATATATATTCTATTGTTATTTGATGTCTTTAAAATTGCTTTATTACAACACTCCTGCCACTCAATATTCCAATTTGTTTAATTCTGGTGACCTTGTATTTGCTTTGTATGAGTATTTATTCAAGAGTTCCCCTTTGATTAGGAAAACGTGAATCTCCGACTAGAAGCAGAGAGAAAAATGAAAAAGACAAACTTGAAACAGAGGATGACGAGAGAGAAGTTGCAGAAGGGAGAAAAGAGAGAGTAAATTTGATGAATTGCGTATTTTTGGATCTTTACTAAAATTTTGAATTATAATATCAAAACAAAATAATGTTTGTAAATAAAATAATGTTGGCTCTAATGATTGGATTGTTGTTTATGTTGAATAAATAACTTCTTTTGCCAAGAGGGAGGGAGGGAGGAGAGGAAATAAAGAAGTTAAAAGGAATAGGTAATTATGGTATTATAAAATAATAGATGATATATTAAGGGAAAATTACATATAAATGGAATCAAAGTTCCATATTTACTTAGAGACTGAGTCAAAGTTCTATATTTCTCTCAAATGGATTGCTGAGGTGGCACATGATTTTTTACTGTTTAGAAAATTGTGGTGCCTAAAATGCCCTTTTCTAACAAAAAAGTAGTACATTCAGTGCAAAAAAGTAGTACCTTCAGTTCAAAAAAGTAGTACCTTCGGAGAAAAAGTAGTACCTTCGCGGGTGTTTAAAAAACATGGTACCTGGACGTCAAAAAGTAGTACATTCAGTTCAAAAAAGTAATACCTTCGAAGAAAAAATAGTACCTTCGCAAAAGGGTATTTTAGGTATCACAATTTCTAAACAGTAAAAAACCATGTGTCACCTCAGCAATCCATTTTAGAGAAATATGGAACTTTGACTCAGCCTCTAGGTAAATATGAAATTTTGACTCCACTTATATGTAATTTTCCCATATATTAATTAGTTTAGAGGTTTTCTTATCATTTAAAAAAAGAAAAACGAGAAAAGAAAATAAATTTTAAATGAAAAAAATAGAGTATGAATATTGCCTCTCTTTCAGTATTGTTATTTATTTTTTTATGAATGTTACTTTAAATTTTTATATCAATTGTGATTCGCATGTTATTGATATGGTAATAGAAATGCTCGTGTGATCTCGTGTGTGCTCAATTTTTTATTTCGCGCCTGAAAATTTGGTAGGGAAAAAATTTAGACTTTAAGACTATTTGACACTGAATAAAAAACATAAAACTTCAACTAATACTTATTTGGTCCCGTGTATGACTTATATATTCTTTCGTCCCAGCTAACAAACTTATTTTAATGCTTGAATGTGGTACTTTATCAACTAGGTCAGTGAATAATGTCTATATTAATAATTTGATTTTAGAAAGTTTTGATCTTTTAAATAATTATCCAAAAGACCTAAAAAGTGCTCATGGTTGCTATTTATGTCGAGTGATGGTTGGATTTATAAATTTAATGGTCGGATTTCTTGAATTTAAAGAAAAACATAATGAATTAAAGTCATTTAAACCTAAGAAAAAAAATTAAAGTAATTTAATATAGGTTGAATTGCATAATAATGTTTTGCACTAAATTCACTTTAAAAAAAAGTTTTTTTTTTTTTTTTTGCCAAAAAGTCCCTAACTAACCGAGAGGGCTATTTAACTTACTTTTACTAAAATACACCCACCAGGGGGTTTTATGAACCCATAAATATAAATTTTATTTATTTATTTGATACTTTTATTGAATTAACAGTACATGATGCATGTAAAAAAAGAAAGAAAAAAAAGAATATTTGGATAAAGAAAATAAGGTACAAGGCCATAAATGTGATTCAAAAATGACGTTGTATGAAAGTCAATTACCAAATCAATTTTTTTTTTATAAATATTATTAAAATTACTCCATTGAACTTAATTAATCTGAAAATTAATTACCAAATCAAATTTTCAGATTAATTTTCAGGTAATTAATTTGACGTTCCATTAATTTTCAGTTAATTAATTTGACGTTCCGTTAAAGTTCAAAAACGACGTTGCATGAAAGTTAATTACCAAATCAATTTTTTAAAATTAATTTTCAAGTAATTAATTTGACGTTCCATTAATAGTCACTGTTGTCTGTGTGGTCATTGAAGAGCAGCTTTTTAACAAGCTAGACTTCGGAAATAAATAAAAATTACATGTTATTTAAAATAACAAAAGTAAATCTGAAAATTTGGTCATAGCCAATGAAATATCATTAACAGTTTGTTTCCATTTTTTTAGATAATATATATTTTTTATTTTTACTTTTTCAGTATTTGGTAAAGGCATAAGTTAAAATTGAAGTCGAATCCATTGAGTGACGTGTAAAATAACTTGTCAAAAATTAATAAATAAGTTATTTTTATTAAGTTTTAATATATTTTTTGATAAATATTTTATAACAACCAAACACCAAATATATATATATATATATAAACAAACGAATTCGAAACAAATATTTTACAAATATTTAGTAGTTAGTTTTGTGAAACTGAATTCGAAACAATTGGATAAAACATGAAGTGTTTTACAAATGTTTAGTAGTTACTTTTGTGAAACTGAATTCGAAACAATTGGATAAAACATCAATTATAGCACAATTGAAGGTAATAGAAAGAGAAAGTATACATTGTGTAAGGATTTAAGATTATAGATAAATTCTTTACCAATATTAATATTTAAAACGTCCAATTAAATGACACTACTAGAAAATTAGTAATATAAGTGCTTTTACCAAATGAGATAAAAAAAAAAAAACATTTTAATTATGGGAACTACTTTCTACAATGCATCACTAAGCACACATCATACCTTTTCGGACCTTTGAATTAGTATTATGTTGCCATAATTAAATTGAACAGGATAGGAGCCACACAGTAGAATTACTGTCTCAGAAATGTCATGTGATTGAAACGCTATTCGTATAAATGAAAGCTACATGAAAATATAGTAGAAAAGAAATGAGAGGGTCTACCAGGAATGTCATGTTAATATAATGAAATGTTATTCATATGATAAAATACACAAAAGGTACCTGAAAATGTAATATAAAAATAAAGCTCATTAACCCCTTTATTGCTAAAATTACTGTCCAAAGCATTCATTAAAATGTGAATTTTCTAATTCAAATTCAATCCATCCATTTTATTTTTTTAGTGAGAGTTTTTGTTTGTTTATTTATTTATTTTTTGAGGAGTTTTTGTTTTCTATAGTATTTGGGTGTTGGAAAATTTTGTTTTCTATAGTATTTGGGTGTTGGAGATGTTTTGTTAGTTAAAGTTCTTGTACTTCTATACACATTGGGCATACACCATTAGTCCACCTCATTTATTATCCCTCATGATTTTCAACGCAAAACATATAATGCATGCATGTCAATGTACTGGGTGGGATATGGAGCAAATTTTGTAGGTTACTAAACGTGTGTTATGTTTGTTAGTAAAAAAGGTGACAACTTGTTACATTACACACACACATATATATATATATATTGATGAGGTATTTAAATAAGAAACATCGAAAAGAGAAGAAATAATAGAAAACTCATTTCTGTCTTCGTTTCTTTTCATCTCCTGTATTTTATATTTATTATATATTTATAAAACGTTATCAGCACGACAGTTGTTAATTGTTCATTTCAAAGGATAAGAAAAATAATTATTTATATCAAACTGTTTTTATTCATACTTTATAGATAATTAAAACTGTAGAGCTTGAAGTCTCACAAATACTTATTTATTTATTTATATTATAATATTTTAGTTCATTCTTTACAGAAAAATAAATTGTTAAGCTCGAAATCTTGCAAATACTAAATTATTTATATTTAATGATCTTTGCAAACCTGAAGTTTTGCATATATTAATATAAGTTTCACTAATATTTGTCTGAAGTTTCGCAAGCGAACTCCAAATTTCATAAAACTTGTTGGCCTGAAGTACAAGCGAATTCGAAGTTTCTCAAAATTTGTTGCCCTAAAGTTCAAGTGAACCTGAAGTTTCCTGAAGTCATTTACACGGAGTACCATTGCAAACTTTTTGCAAAACGTAGAAGTATAAATTATATATTATTTAAAGAAGTACGTGCCTTTGATCTCACACACACACACACTTTGAATTTTTGTGCATGTTTTACTTTTATTGCACTTTTATTATGCTTTTTGGATATGATACATATATGAAAAATGTACAAAAAGAAAACAAAAAATAAAAAATAAAAATTTATCACAAGATTCGAACCGTGGCCTTTAATATATATTTTTTTACAATAAATTCATGGCAACTCTACAAATAAAATTATTATTATTTATTACAACAACAATAAACTACCTCATATGAGCCCTTACAGCAAGCAAAATATTTAATTAGCTCTATTTTCTACTACATGTTTCATATACAAAAGTAATTATTTAAAATAATCTATAAACCTGAACCAAACATGCCCCTTAGTTTATTTTATTTTTTCTCTTCAAACGTGAGAATAAATAGAGATAAAAGCTTTTGATTATCCCCTTTGTTATAGTTTAATTAAAAAACAGATAAATCTATTTTACCATTTTAATAACAAAAAAGAAAACCATTATTTTTAACTTCAAATTCGCTTAAACATCATCTCTTTCTCTCCTTCCATAACCTATCATTCTTAATTCAATTTTTTAAATCTCAGATATATCATTTGATTTTTCTCTCCCTTCTGCTAAAACTTTGCTTTAGAAATAGATGTGAAACTATATATGTGAAACTGTTTCACCTTTCATCAATCTGTCAACTTTTTGACTGTTTGCTTTTCTATCAATTTTATGTAATCTGTATTAGAGTTTTGATTCTAAGTTGAAATTTAACTTTGATTGTGAATTGACTGGCTTTAAAAATTGTGTGGATGATCTTGAAGAAGTATGGTGTCTCTTGTTAGAGAGTTTGAGGTTTATTTTAATTTTGTGAATCGCATGAAATTGAAGTTTTGAAATTGAAATTGATAATATTGTGAAAAAATCTAATTCAAAGTTACCAAAAAATTTCTCAATCCCACAAATTCTATGCAGCAGAACATTGAAGTATTTTTAAGGGCATTTTTGTATATTTACTGTCTTTTATACTCATTGAAAGCTGGTGGTTCCGGTGGCGGTGGTGAAAAAAGAGGAAGAAGGAATTTGTGTGCGTTACTGGCTGCTTCTTCCGTTCTTCAATTTTATTTGAATTTTTTTAAAAAATAAATTGCATTATCACTTGACCTGAAAATTTTGAGTCCTTTCTCTTTCTTATATATTTATATCTACATGATTAAATTAAATAGAGGATGCACACAATAGGAGCCTCATAATAGGTCTTAGAAATGTCATGTAATGAAATGCCATTCACATGATGATATAAATGAAAGATACATGAAACATGTAGTAGAAAAGAAGGCTCTTTTACCTCAAAATGGGTGGGTCATTTAGTAAAATTAGTCCATTAGAAATATCATATTAATGTCATGATAAATTAAATTCATATGACAAATTAAATGAAAGATACATGAAAATCTAATAGAAAGAAAGCTCCTCTGCTTATTTTGCTTGAAATACTAAAATTATGTCAATTTTCTGATTCAAAGCCGCTCCATAGATTTAGATTTTCGGTTTAGAGTTTCTTTTAGAGTTTTAATGAAGTTTTAGAAGGTTGTAGAAATGATGAAAATGTATTACTGAGGTAAGATTTACAGATCCGCAATCGTAAAAACTAGTTGTATGCATGTGATATTGGAAGAAACCAAATATTCAGTATATTCATTAACTTGGGTTAATATCCGACCGTACGATGTTGTCACGTCCGGGATGACAGGCGAGAGGACGCATGAGAGGGGAATAACTGAGATCTGATAATCTGAATTTGGAATTATGCAGAAATACATCCCATATTGGAGGACGATCGACCATCCAGACTTTTTGAAGTTCCTATTTATTGTATTCACTCAATTTGAATTTAAAAATGAATATAGTTGTATATATGTGATATGGAAAGAAACCAAATATTCTATATATTAATGAATTAGGGTTAATATTAACCCCTAACTAATTAGTGTTATTTTATTAATATACTCCCACCAAGTAATTGGGTTTTAATAGTTTTTGTGATGACCCTGTGGGCGGGTGTGTCGTGGGTGGGTGCGAGACACTGACAGGCTGCCGCATTGACGAGGTACGGGTGCACAATCCTACATCGACTGGGAAAGGGAAAGGTGAAATGCTTATATGTAGGTGTGTTACTCCAATTGGTATGAGGCCTTTTGGAAAAAAGTTCAAGAGTAAAACCGTACAGGTTCAGGCCCAAAGCGAACAATATGGGGTGAGTAATTACAAATGGTATTAGAGCCTGACCCAGTCGGAAGTGTGTTGATGGAGACGTCGGGCATCGCCTGGGAAAAGGATTGGTATGAGGCCTTTTGGCCAACACTGACGAGTTACGAGTGTGCAATCCTACATTTTTTGAAAAAAAAAAAGGTAAAGTGTTTATATGTAGGTTCTTTTAGAGTAAAGCTCAAGAATAAAATTGTGCGGACTCTGATGCATAACGAATATATTCACTCAGGCTATCAAATGTGGGCATACTCACATTATACAAATAATTGATTCTCATTAGACACGAAATGTCCAATCTAATCATAAACAGGCAACTAAGAAAACAACGAAATCAAATCTTCCAAGTGACTTCCCAAAATATCCAAGGTTTCTCAATAAACCAGTTTTGCTATTTCATCAGCAGCTCTAGCCGTATCACCATGAAGTCTCAAATTTGCCAATTGCCAAATATACCAGACAATTATTGACAGCCAATCAGTAAATGTAAATTATACAACTGCTCATCAACTCTCATAAAGATTTTCATAAGTAAAAAAAGATAAATTACATTGACCTATCCTTTTTAATTTTTTCAAAGATGCCATTAACGAGGACTATCCAAGGAATTTAGGCTGTTTTGAGTCTCTTGACATCATGCAATGGCATTAGTCTATATAACCGTCTATAAAAACATGATGTCATCTATTCTTAGGGTTCTAAAATTTATTGACCCCAAGGTGATTCTAAAATGTTTTATTTTAAGTACTATGATTGTTATGCTCTTATTTTTAGAGTTCGTTGATCAAATTCTAATATTTTATTTGGACGTTTCGAACACAATAGCAGCGTTTGCTTTAGTGATTTGACAATCGAATCAATGTTGTGTTTGAATGCAAAATTACGATTTTCCCCTTCACTTGAGGTTTGATGTTGGAGTGTTAAAAATCTGTCTTATGAACTTAACTCTACACATATTTCAAGATTTTAAAATATTCTGAATACAAAAATGTATTAAGTTTTATAGGTTCACGTTGATATGAATGCATAGATTTATTATTGGCTCCATTTTACAGTCACATAGAATCAAATTCATGAATTTTCAGTAAAATGAAATCTTCTTAAATGTTAATGGGTATGAGAAAGAAAAAAAATGGGAATTTTAAGACTATTTTATTTGACATTGAGATGTGAAAGACTAAAATAAAAATAGAACTTCAACTGAGGCTTATTTGGAGGAATCGGTAGGAAAAATTTATTCTTCCCTCCTTTGCTAAAAATTTGGAGTCTAAGCAGTTTTGCTTTTTTTAAATAATCCACAAGACAAGTGGTATCGCTTTACAAAAGTAATTATTTTAAAAAATATATAAAATTAAACCAAACATGTCTTTAATTTATTTTATTTTTTCTCTTCAAGGTGAGAATAAATAGAGATAAAAGCTTTTGATTGTCCCCTTTGTTAATTAAAGATTCGAACTCCTGACTTCCCTTTGAGAAGTAGGAGCATTGTACCGCTAGGTCATAGGACTGTTGGTAATATATCATTTGAGTTTTCTCTCCTATCTGCTAAAACTTTGCTTTAGAAATGAAAAATGATTCTTCCACCAATAGTTGTAGTTAATTACTAGATTTAGTCTTTTAATTAATTAATTATACAATAAATAAGGAAGTGGAATCTTTCACTTAGTGATATTTGATATAAATAGTCAATTAAAAATTATAGAAATGGATGTGAAACTATTTCGCCCTTTTATCAATAAACTTTTTGAATGTTTATTTTTCTATCAATTTTATGTAATCTTTATTAGAGTTTTGATTCTAACATAAAGTTGAAATTTGATTTTGATAGTGAATTGACTGATTTGGTTGTGGATTTGTAGTTGATTGTTGAGAATTTAGGACTTTCATGGGAAAAGGTTCCCAATAGGTCTAAGAATTGTGTGGATGATCTTCAGTAAGCATGGTGTCTCCTGTCACAGAGTTTGGGCTTTATTTTAAATCTGTGAGCCACGTGAAAGTTGAGTATTGGAATTGGAAATAAGTGAAATCAGAGAAAAGTCTAGTTCAAAGTTACCAAAAATTGAATTATTATTATTTTTTTAATTTTACCAATTCTAATTTCAAGAGTCTAATTTTATACAGCGGAACATATGAGTATTATTTTTGTAAATTTACTATCTTTTTGTATACTCATTACAAAGCTGTTTAGAATTAAACTGATTAGTGGTTCCGGTGGTGGTGGTGAAAAAGACGGAGGAGTTTGTGTGCGTTACTGGCTGCTTTTTCCGTTCTTCATATTGAGTTGGTTTCCGATTGCTAGGGTTTTGAATGGCCTTTGGGCCTATTTTTGGGCAACAATGGGCTAAATCAATTTCAAAGGGAGTTTATCACTCCAGTGTATTACTCCAAACTGGGCTTCATTGGGCTGCTTTTGTATAGTAGCCCAATACCCATACTGTACATACCTTGTATATTATACAATTTTATTTAAATTTTTGAAAAACATAAATTGCAATATCGTCAATAGACCTGCAAATTTTGAATCCTTCTCTTTCTATTTATTATATATTTATATCTACATCTTTCTACATGATTAAATTAAATAGAGGATGCACACAATATCAAATATATTTTTTTTGGGACTTAAGAAAGCTCCTTTAAGATACATCAAAAATGTAATAGAAAAGAAAGCTCCTTTACCTCATAATGGGTGGGTCATTTAGTAAAATGATTCCATTAGAAATATCATATTAATGTCATGAAATGTCATTCATATGATAAATTAAATGAAAGATGCATGAAAATTTAATAGAACGAAAGCTCCTCCTCTTGCTACTTGAATTAGTAAAATTATGTCAATTTTCTGATTCAATCCCACTCCATTTTTAGTTCAGAGTCTTCTTTAGTAAGTTACATTATAGTCCCGTAACTATAAAACGTAATGGTATGCATGTGATATTGGAAAAAACCAAATATTCCGTATATTCATTGATTGAACTTTTCTTTTCTTGATTTTCATTCTTTCATTCTCTTACATAATTCAATTCATTTAGCTGATGTTTTTTGGTTCACCAGTATTGACTTTATTCCCTATTCGGTATTCACGGATTAGGGTGAATTACATTATAAATCCTATTGATTTGTATGATTTTGTGAAAATAAAATTTTTAAAAAAGGTTACTTTTACTATATAAAATTTTTATTTATTTGATACTTTTATTTAATTAAAAGTATGGTGAAAAGTATGGTAGATGCTCACATTGTACAATTTCTAAGAAAGGTCAAAAGTAAACAAATAATATATATCTGACCTCCCAAAATATCCAAGATTTTCCCAGCAAATCGGTTTTGCTACTTCATCAGGAGCTCTAGCAGTATCATTATGAAGTCTCAAATCCAATTGCCAAATATACCAAACAATGGTTGAAAAAGACATGTAGCAGCCAATCTTATACAAAAAAAAGAAAAGAAAGAAAGAAGGTAAATTACATTGACCTAATCCACTTTGAATATGATCCAGCAGTTTACTTACTGAACTTTGGAGCTTTGTAAGCCCAAGGTTTGGAGTTTGAGTACTGCTGGGGTGTTCTTTGTGGCTAGCCTCTGCTACCCCTGTAGTGACTTACCTGGTTCGGGTGGAGATGTGCCCTTCTGAGTCCTCTTAGTTGGATTGTTGAGTGGCCTTAAGGGTTTGTGCCATTCCGGACACCTCGGGTTAATTAAAAAAAAAAAAAAAAAAAAAAAATTACATTGACCTACCCTGTATTTTCAAAATTGCCATTAATGAGGGTTATTCGAGAAATTTAGGCTGTTTTGAGTCTTTTCACATCATGCATGACATTAGTCTAGATAACCGTGTATAAAAACATGATGTCATCTATTCTTAGGGTTCTAAGATTTATTGACCCCAAGTGATTCTAAATTCTTTTATTTTAAGTGCTATGATCGTTTTGCCCTTAATTTTAGTGTTCGTTGATCAAATTCTAATATCGAGGGCATCCAACGTATTTGGAAGAAACACAAAGTGTTTGTTTAGTGATTTGACAATCGAATCAATGTTGTGTTTGAGTCCAAAATTACTATTTTCCCCTCCACTTGAAGATTGATGTTGGAGTGTTAGAAATCGTCTTATCAACTTACCTCTACCTGTATTTCAAAATTTTAAAATATTCTGCCACCACCAATGGCCACCACCGGCACTAACTTCCGTCACCATTATGCCTCTACCTTCCACCACTGGCGCCTTCCACCATTACCACCACCGTCACCGTCATTACCATTGCCTTCTATCAACACCCTGTTGCTTTCTGTCAACGGCCACCGCCTTCTAACACCAATTACTTACACCACTACTGCTTTCCACATCCACCACCATCAACCATTGCTACAAATTTTTAATCTTGTTTTGTCAATTTAAGTTATTTGTCACTAATATGGATATTTTGAAGAATTCAATTTGAAATTCATTATCTTCTAAATTTTACATTATTCCATCCCCCATAGATTTCATTTAAATATCAATATAAGAAAATCCATATTCTCCATTATTACATATATTTCTCGACTAAAACGACATGTTAATGTGTGAAATTATGAGTTTTACTATCCATCATATAAAGTTTCTAAATATTTATTGCATATATTTCATTTTGTAGGAATTTTATAGGATTAATTTAATTACCACATAGCTTTGATCAATTGACCATTGAGTAACTTCAATCCGAGAAAGTTCGGTTCAGTTGCTTCGATAGAAAAATACAATAGACTTAATGCGTGAAAGTATGCGTTAAAATGTATATATATATTTGAGGAGCATGGATAAATTATTTTAACTCAATACGATAAGAGGAAAGGATATATATACCAGTCCTGTAACAACCTGAATGTTCAATAAATTTCTTTAGGTAATATTATAAGTTAAAGAATAATGATAGAGTAACCGAAGACTAATTGCGGAATTAACACCGAAACTTGACATATTTTTGCCACGTCATATATTCTTCCTTCCTTTTCTCGCTGTAATTGTGACTAGTCTCTCTCTAGATTTTATACTTATTCTTTTTCCAGACTCTTCAATTTCTCTCTCCTCCATCTTCCCGTAGAGGCCACCATTTTCCACACTCTTCAATTTTTCTCTCTTTTCAAATTCTCTCTCCTCCATCTTCTCCTCCATCTTCCATAGAGGCCACCATTTTCCAGACTCTTTAAGTTTTTCTTTCTTTTTAACTACTTATTATTTTTCTATTGTCTTGTTTCTTATCAAGTTAACAAGTCACCAATCAACAATAGACCCATTTTAATAAAGTTTGGATATTAGGGTTTATGGAAGAAAGAGAGATACAAGAGAAAGCCTGGTAAAGTCATGGAGACAAATTTGAAGGTTTTTAGGGGTAGATGTGAGACGAAAAACAAATGAATGGTGGGGAAAACAAATGCATGGAGATGAAATAGAAAGTCAAACCTAAATCTTAAAGAGAAAAGGTAAAGAGAATTTGAGAGCGAGATCTGTAAATTTTTAGGCAGAAAAAGTTCAAAAGAATTTTGGAGGAGATAATTCAGACACAAATTTTAGAAAGAAACTGAATAAAATTTGAGAGAGAGAGACATGTATATACATTTTTAGAGAGAGGAAAAGTTAAAATAGAATTTCCAAAGTAATTTCATATTCAAATCTTGGAGAGAGATATATATGGCTAAATTTTGGAAGAGAAAAAGTGAAAAAAATTTCTGAGTAATCGTAATCTGGTAGATAGAGAAAGTAATGGGTATGAAATGAAGATAAGGCTAAACATTGAGGATAGATTTGTCTTTATATTTATTAGCTAAGTTATTTTTTTTGGAAAGTTGGTTGCCTAAATGACGTGGCCAAGACAGGTCATTATTCAGTGCTTATTCGGTATTTTTATTCGGTTTCTCTATCATCACCCTTAAATTACACTTCATTTCAAATAACAAAAATAAATCTAAATTTTTTATTAAATCAAACAATATAGGCATAACAAACACTTTGTAGCCTAATGATATTTCCTTATCTTTCAAAGTAGAAGGTTAAGGATTCAAATTCTCATGGGAATAAAAGTTGGTTCAAGTTTTCATAGGGACAAAAGTGGGTGTGTCAAAAAAAAAAAAATAATAAATAAAGTTGGAATATGTGATAATAGGTTTGGTAAAAGAAATCTTACGGGGTATTAATGTCAATGTGTTTTATGAATTCCATACAAGGCAGAAAGTTGTGATAAAAAGAGACCATTATCAAATATAACAACATTTAATTAAAAGATATTATTGTTGAACACAAATCCTTTGAAGCTCAGCGTGCTCTAATGGACTTGGTCATCCCTATTGAATGCATTCATGCGCCTCCTCGGCTGCCGGATTCCATCAATTAGGGTTTCTGAAGACGAAGATGCCCTTTCGCCTCCTTGTGTGGTCTCCGGATACATATTAGGAATTTTCATGTTTTTTCTTGTTCAATCACAATTGACTAGTTCTCTGCCAAAAGACCTGTTTGCCTTTTTAGCCTTGTATTTGCTTTCAGGGGATGCTTGTTTAAGGTAGCCTTTGGCTTCCATCAGACTGTTTTTACATTTTTCCTGTTCAGTTATTCAATTGCTTTAATCTTTTGAAGAAAAAAAAAAAAAAAAAAAAAAAACTTTCAACCATTAAATCGAACTGTTTACATCACAACGAGAGGTTCGTGATAAAATTAGTCCATCAGAAATGCCACATTAATGTGATGAAATACCCATTCATATGATAAAATAAACGCATGGTATCATTTAAATCGTCAATTTTATGCGTCAAAAACCTGTCAAAAACCTATTATTCTCAGTTTAGACTGTTACTAGAAATTTTTGCATATGATTGTGATATTGGAAGAAACCAATAAGTAGTTTTAGCATATTTTGCATGCATAGATTTTTTGTTCTTTCAATTACTACTTTTCATGTCCCTTTATATTCATGTAATGCACTTTCAATATGTTTAATTCAAGTCTTGCACTTATTATTCTTACTTTCTAGCACCTTACTTTGAAGTCTTGCACTTTCAATACCGTTTTCCTTTCCACTAGCCATAGAATAGTCCAGAAATCCTTTTCAATGCAAAAAGAACCTCCGAAGGTGGTAATTCTAGTCCTTTGTACAGTCGCCTGATTTCTGGAATCTCCTACTGGATAATTGTTTGGATATCTACTTTGGAATGACAGCAGTTCCTGGCGCGCCTGACATTCACCCTCCTTTCTGCACTTGGAAAGGACCACGGTTTTTAGAAGCCGAACACTATCCTTTTAAAATTAGGAGTGTTACAGCTAGTTAAGCCTTGATGCTCTATTTATAGACTTTTTCATGCAGCAAACTAATGTGTGGCAGCCTTGGCAGCTTCCACTTGGCCAGACTTCGGACTGCCAAGTGTTCTATGATCTTCTAACCTTCTCTCAATGTTAACAAGTGTAAAATCATATTCTGTTATGATCTATAACTGATAAATAGTGGTCTTGGTGGTTGAATACATGCTTGCAAGCCTTTACCCATGTTCTGGAAAGGCAGCGGTTTTAGCAGTAGTTGAGAAATTCCACCTAGAAGGTCCGAATCATGCCACGTGTCTCATATCTTCCTTAATCTTCTCCCTCATGTGTGATTTTCTGCTTTATTTCAGACCATGATTCCACTAATTTAACCCTTATCATCCATAACCTCCGACAGGTTTCTCGTTAGTGGGAGTTATTATATGAAGTACCACCACTTTCAACTGAAGTGTTTATATTTGGCCAAGTGTCCCGCATCTTTAATAGTTTTTCCTTTCTGAGAATCCTTCTTTCCGTATAATTCTATATATATCATGCATGTATATAGAAGTTATTTGCAGACCACGTTCTCCTCGGCTTTGTGTAACTTCCTTCCAGTTGAACTTTCCTTTCTGGTCTTTGTTTTATGGCGTCGTGGCCCTCGATTTCAGCGACTTCTCCTTCATGGGTTATATATGATATATAAATATATATACATAAATATATACGATCTTTTGCCAACTACATTCCCTTGGATTTTGGTAATTTCCCTTCTTGAGATTTTCCTTCTGGGTTTGGAGTTTATGGCGCCATGTACTCCTTTATTTTAGCAACTTCTTCATCGTGGGTAGTATTCCCGTATATATATGTATATTTGTACACACACATAACCATCACTCAACTTCCCTCTTCTTTAGCATACGTAGTTGACTTAACCAAAATAGCTGTTGAAGCCTCCTAAAAATAAGGAGAAAATCCAGCATTGACATAATTGAAAACGTTCCTTTTACTTAGGATTCTCCCTAAACCTTCCATAATACCAACTCTTAAAAGAATTGTTAGCACCATAGTAAGCTCAGTAGTCAGTAGAACTCGCTATGTGTGGAAAAATTCATTCCATATAGGAAGATGTGGGCCGGCCCTTGCTTTAAAGATGACAAATTCTAATAGGACTCATCTATTTCCTTTTAAAATAGAAAACCCCATGGTAGGATTGTACTGGCCTACTTGTCTTTTGTTTCAATTACTACGAAATATTACATAGCTTCCAATAATAACTTATTAGATTTGCAAAGGTAAATTCCATTGGAATTCGCTACATACTTTCTCCTTACTGGTGGATAACACAAAATCAACCTTCAGCAATTCTATATTATGTTTCCTCTTTTGGACATTTAAAGCACCAATCCAATGTGGCAAACTCATTGGAACTCGCCACATGTCGCCTTTTCATTGGGTCAAAAATAATTGAGTAAACACAGGTGATGCTTCTTTAAGCTAGCCTTTGGCTTCCATCAGACTGTTTTTACATTTTCACAGTTCATTTATTCAATTGCTTTAATCTTTTGAAAAAAAAAAAAAAAACTTTCAGCTATTAAATCGAACTGTTTACCTCAGAACGAGAGGGTATTGATAAAATTAGTCCATCAGAAATGCACATTAATGTGATAAAATAAATGCAAGGTACATGAAAACGTAACTGAAAAGAAAGTTGCTCCTCTTGGTGCTGAAATTACTATCATCTAAAAATATCCTTTAAATCATCAATTTTATGAGTCAAAACCAATTCTTATATTCCAGTTTAGAGTGTCAAATTTTTGCATATGATTGTGATATTGGAAGAAACCAATAAGTAGTTTTAGCATATTTTGCATGCATAAATTTTTTGTTCATCCAATTCAAATATGAGGCAAATTTGGCATATTTTGAACTGATTTTTTTTAATTATGTTTTATTCATCTGAATATAAAATAATATGCTAAAAAGTAAAAATATATAAAATAGGAGATAGTTGTAGAAAAAACCTTTACAAATAATAAAATAAAGTTTTAATTTTATAAATAAATAAATAAACAAATCTATTTTGGCAATAAAATACTCCTTTCACACTTTTTCAGATTAATATAAAACAACGTACTTTCACTTCAAATAAAAAAAATCCTATGCCAAAATTGAATTGGTCCTTTTGTCTCTGAGGCCTGTTTGGCAATTTTTTAGCCTTGTATTTTGCTTTCAGGTGATGCTTGTTTAAGCTAGCCTTTGGCTACCAGGCTCGTTTTTACATTTCTCCTGTTCATTTATTCAATTGCTGTGATCTTTTAAAGAAAAAAAAAAATTGAAACTTTTATATTTTTATTCTACTTTTAAGTTTTATGACATAGAAATATTTTTATTATTACAACAATAACGCTAAACAAACCCTTAGAGGAACCGGTCTCTTTCAACATTATATTGAGCTGTTAACTTCACAACGACAGCATCGTGATAAAATTAGTTTATCAGAAATGCTGTATTAATGTTATGAAATACCATCCATATGATAAAATAAACCCAAGATACATGAAAACGTAACTGAAAAGAAAACTCCTACTCTTCCTCTTGCTGCTGAAGTTACCATCATCGAAAAATATCTTTCGAATAATGTGAATTTTATGAGTGAAAACCAATTCGCATATGATGTGATATTGGAAGAAACCAATAAGTATTTTTAGTATATTTTGAATTAATTTTTTCTTTGGTTATTCAATCCAAATATGAGGCACAACTGATAAACTGATTGGATTATACTTTGAAATTGACTAGTTTTGTCAATATAGAGGAGGAGGACTATCAGTTTTACGTCAATCTTATTTTAATTTATATTGTTATGTTAGCATTTCATTATTGTTTGTTCAATTTTATATTTTATTGTTGAAATATTTATGTTTTTTAATTCTTGCTCATATTATATCCATTATTCATATTGTTATATAATTCATTTTATTGAAAGAATCGCAAGGTGAAATTGATGTATTATACAAAGTTATTTAATAATGAATTATTCATTATTTTTATTTCCTTGTCAAATGTTGAGTTGATTTATTATATTTCTATTACTGTTATGAAATATGTGGATTTTCCACAAGACTACCCACATACAGGAGTGTATCTTCAAGGTAAAATCTTATTCACCAAACTCATGAAAATTTTCATAAAAATCTTCATCTATTCATCTAACATTTATGGACCTTAATTAGGGTTCTTGCCGGCCATCATTCCAGAAGGACCATGCAAGTATTGCAAATATGACCTCATGAAAATCTATTATTACAATACCAAGCTATAACTTAGTGATACTTTCTCATCTTTAAAATAAAAGGTTGAGGGTTCAAATCTGCATAAGAGTAAAGCGAGTGCGTGAGTTTTTTTGCCAAAGTTAAAAGGGAAAAAAAATCTATTATTATGTACCATGTCACCCTTATGGTGCTTGAGAGGAAGATTGGGAAAAGACTTGGGTGCTTGGCTTGTCATTCAAAAAGTAGGTATCAAGAACTCAAGAAATAGAAACTTATTTTCATATTAATATTAAAAACATCTTCTTCTTTTTTAACTTTGTTTTCAGAAAATAGTTCCTAACAATTATAAATCAAACAAGTTTTTATACTATATTTGATTTTCAATTCTCTGAAGAAAGAAAAAATAAAAAAAACTTGAACCCTACAAACCTTAAAAATTGACCTTCTTTTTAACAAAGTGATTACAACCTTTCAATATTGCACCATAGCATTTATAGTATAAGTCGTATTATTGTCATTACTTAACTCAACAAAGTCATTTTCTAACTATTTGAGGTTCATTAAAATGGCTTCTAAACTCGCTTCAAATAAATAAAATCACTTCTGCTCAGAGCTCTGTTCAGTGCAGTATTAAAATTTGATTTTCCAACCACAATATGCTCACTACTCACTAGTGAATCTGTGTAAAGCATTGTGGATGACAAGGTCCTGTTTGGGCCATGAAAGTCTAGGACGTGGATCTCGGGCTACGAAGTCATCACCATCACAAATTTATATTACCACTATGGGCATTGGGCACTGCGACACCCAACTCTTTTAACCAATATATCTCATTATTAATTATTAAACAAAGGGGATTATGGACATATATAGAGAAACAAAGTCGTGTTTGACTAATCAAAAACCCTAACTTCTGGCTTTAATTAGCAGCCCCAACCTCACAATCAAGGCCTGAAAGGGAGTTCAAACAGCTAATTTTGGTGGAGGAATGCAGAATATATTTAGGTATATATATCAGTTCTGTAATATCTTGAATGTCCCATAAATTTCTTTAGTTAGTATCATAAGTTCTCTTTTTTTTTTTTATTTTTTATTTTTTTTTTAATATTACATTAAACAGTACGTTTCAGTTGAAATTGTCGAACTTTGTGCACTTTCTTTTTCCTTTTTGTCAAGTGTTTTTATTTTTATTTTTTATAAATAAATTATTCAAACACGTTTTTATCCCTATAATAATATAGACAAAATTTGGATCTTCAATTCGGTACAATTTGTTACGTTGGAATATAAAAACGCATAAAGTTGTGATAAAAAAGAGATCATTATCAAATATAAGAACACTTAATTAAAATATATTAGTAAAAAATTAGCAATAAAAGTGTTTTAAATAACATTATTGACAACTTTCTACCACTGAACATCTAATGTGTGTGTATATATATATTATAGTACTTTTATGGCAGCCTTAAATATAAATATTTTTACTATTACAATAATGACGTCAAGCACGCCCATGAGGCAACTGATCTATTTCAACCGTTAAATTAATCTCTTATAAATGTCATTCGTATCATAATATAGTTGAAAGATGCATGAAAATGTGATCGAAAAGAAAAGTTCCCTTGCAATGAGAGGATCACAGTAAAATAAGTCCATAAAAATTAATGTCATGAAATGCCATTCATATGTTACAATAAGCGCAAGATACATGAAAACGTATTTGAAAAGAAAGCTCTTCGCTCAAATTACTATCATTTAAAAAATATACTCTAACCTGTCAATTTTATGATTCAAGTCAATTCATAGATTGATATTTTGGTTTTTAGTGCAAATTAAAGATGTTTGCAAAGAGACTGTAGATGTGGAGATGAAAGAGTATTATATATGTTACCTAAAACTAGTTATATGTTTGTGATATTGGAAGAAACCAGTAAATAGTTTCTACATATTGTGGTTTTTGTTTTCACCAACCAATGGAAAGGTCCAACTGAATTGCCATTAGTTGAAATCTTCTAAAAATAAATAAATAAATAAAATCCTTTAGTGATAGGTGAATTAACGTGTAACTAAAACACATGCATGGCTTAATCTTTGAGACAAGCATATGACTACTGGCAGGATCAACCAGGTAGCATTCCTTTGTGACGCCAGCACCGCATGAGCCGTAAGGTCAAGAGGGACAATTTATACCAACAGGACACAACAATGCAGCATAAACAGAAACAAAATAAAGGCACACAGCAGGTGTATTTGCTGCTACTGTAATTTTCTGAAATGGTACTATTCTTGTTTGGAAGTAGATGAGTCAATAAATTTTATACAAATAAACAATTCTTTTTCATATTCCATTCAAACAAAAGATGCCACTAATTAGTTATTTTGTTCAATTTTAATTTGAATGGAGTTGCATCTATTTACTTATAAAATGATACGCATTCAAAACGTGCAATTCCATTCAAATTAAAAATGATAGAAATAATTTTTTAGTTTTAACCCATAGATTCCTCATGAAAACATATAATTTTCATGTTGAACTACCTTAATCATTTTCGGAGTGTGTCTTCACAGCAAAACCATATTCACCAAACTGAAGAAACTTGCATAAATATCTCCATCTCACATCTTTCGAGAAGGACCATGCAATTAAGTACTGCAAAGATGACTCAAAGAGAATCTCTATAATTACAATACCAAAAATGTAATTTAGTGATTATTTTCTTACCTTCAAAAGTAAAAGCTCCAAAAGTGAGTATATAAATTTCTTACCAAGTTAACAAATAATAAGATTACTTACGATGTGGGTCTTATGGTGTTTGAGGGTTATGGTGCCTGAGGGGAAGATTGGAAAAAGACTTGGTTTGTCACTAAAGAAAAAGTTTTCAAGGATTCAAAATACCTAAAACCATTTTCAGGTCAAATAAAATAAATTATTTTAAATTGAATTTTCAGATACCGTGAACCAAGCAAATTTCTTATAGTTTTGTAATTTTCACTTCTCAGAAAGAAAATTGAACAAAACAAACCTTCAATTTTGGCTTCTTCTTTTGTTTTTTTTTTCAAAACAAAGTAATTACTCACATAACTTTTTTTTTTTTGGGTAAATAATTACTCACATAACTTGTAACATTGCATTTATAATATAAATGTCATTACTCAACTTAACAAAGTCATTTTCCAACTATTTGGTGCTGTTTGGGCCATGAATATCTAGGACAGGGATCTGATTATTTATCTCACAAGACACTCATCAGAATTATACAACTATGGGCATCGCAACACCCAACTGTTTTAGCAAAAAACTAAAAAGATACAAAGTTGTGTTTGACTAACCAAAAAGCTAGACTTTAATTGGAAGGCCCTAACATCACAATGAAGACTTAAAAGGGAGTTCAAACAGGTAATTAGGTTGGTGGAGGAATGCTACCTCATAGAAGGGAGTTTCACTGTCCATCGCTATGCTACACTTTGTAGTAGATGGTTTATCAATGTAGAATTAGAGCTATCTCGAATATATATGCATGGATTGATGGTAATGGCGTAGAGGGAAAAGAGGGTGGAAAAACCACCTAGGTAAAGTGATAAAAAAATTTAACAAAACATTATTCATCATATGATTTGTTCAAAGAGATAAATAGGTTTTACAAAAAAAGAGTAGCAATAAAGTTTTAATAAGAAAAAGTTGGACATATATATATTTATGTATATATATTTTTAAATGCTAAGTTTGATAAACATGTAATATGTCTTGGTGAATGTGTTTCTGCAAGCGTTTAATGGATTAGTTAAGACAAAACCCCGAACAATTATATTATTCATACGCGCGAATTGACTAAGTAGTAGAATTTGTGGTTGAGTTGATCACTGTGGGTTATTTTCCTATTCCAAGTAAAGGGGGACTCTACTATATATATGCATATATATACAGACACACACACGCTTAGCTTTCTTTGGAGGGGTTGTCTTTCCAATCCACTCCACCAATGGGTTTTTTCCCTGCTGCTGATGAGAGAGGATTTGAGGCTTTGTTTTGGGATGTGATGTTCAAGATCCTTTTCGCTCCTACTGTGTGGATACTCTCCGTGTGGCCAGTTGGCGTCTACTTTGACAGATTGAGTACAAGCGAGACCAAGAGTAGGAGTGCCAACGGCATCGAATTCATGGATATAGTAATTGCGTTGCGGGGTTGGGCCATTTGTTTCAGTTTATTACTCTTTTTTTATACTAAAAATAAAAATTCTGAATTTTCTTTTCCTATTTACTACCGAGGGAAATGGAGAAGTTCTGATTGGATCAGGTACTACAAAATAACAACTCAAGAACTTCCTCAATTCTCAGTATGATCGATATATAGAAATAAATTTAAAATACCGAGGGAATCTCGATCGATTGAAGAGATCTTCAATCGATCGAAATGAGGCGGTGCTAGCTCAGCCAATCGGATAAGGCCAAAGAAGATATTTTCAAGCCATGTCAGCTTCGATCGATTGAAACTAAGTGTTTGATCGATCGAACATCTTCGATCGATTGAAATGCCTGCGGGCAGTAAGCTGTCTAATTCCCGAGCGCGCCGATTTCTACCTATCTTGTGTAGTTGCAAATTTCCTCCAATGAGAGGCTGTAATTCTGACTTGGTCCTTACTTAAAGGAGTATGTAATTGATTTGTTGAACAATTATTGTATCATAGAAGATAGATAGAGATATTACCAATTATAGAAAATTTTTCTCTCTAGAACTAGGGTTTTGGAGAAGAAAAGTAAGGATGAAGATGATGATACCAACTTCCAAGCTAGCCCTTGAGGGTTCCATGTCCACTTCAATGAGTGGCTAAATCTTTCTCTTGAGGCTAAAGATAGCCCATAGGCTTGCTTCTCAAACCTAACTTTTGTGTATTTTTGGGAATTTTAATTGTAATAGATGTTTTGACTATGAATTAATATAGATCTTGTAATTTCTACTTGATTTGAATAGATTAATACTTTTAATTGATCATTTGGCTCCAGTCATATATTTATTTATACTAGAATTGATGTTCATGTTTTCGTTTATAGATTTAATGAAGTTGATGCATGTCTATGTGTGTTGATGATGCTGATCTAGTGATGGTCAAGACATGGTGCTTAATAGAACACTTTTGTGATTTATTTGATGATTTACACTTGTTTCTTGATGAATTGTATCACATTTCTAGTTTAATTAGTTTAATTTCATGTCTCTAGCCCAGTTGTAGTGTAATTGCTTTAATTTCTTAAGTAGGTGAACAATCCATTCTTGTTTCTTGATGTTCTATACTTTTGAATGCAAAGAGTGCATGTCTCTAGATATTTGTGTATGCATTAATTGTGGTTTAATTGAATGGATATTGGTCTCATTTGATAGGTTGTGCTATTCATTAAAATTGGCTAGATAATCTATACTTATTTGCCATCCATTCTTAGTTTCAATTGATGTCACACACACACACAAGTTACAATTTAAATTTCCTCATTAATGTACAATTGTCAGTGTTTGATGAAGTGAAGCTTAGTGGTGACTTAAAGCCCTAAGACCTCTCTCCTATATCTTTTCCCTACTTTTTAGATTGCTATTTACTTGCATTAGTTTTAATTACATTGTAGTTTAATTAAACAATCACCAACCATCTTTGATCATTCGACCTACTAATCCGACAATAGTTTCCATCACAAATACACCTCTTTTCCCTTGGGACGATCCCTACTCACTCTAGCTATATTTTTAGTTGGAAGTGGTAGTGACATTTTCTAAATTTAAACTTGGCCACACTACACACATTTGTATGCAATTTGGTGCACGAGGCGACACCACACCAAGTTTTGGCGCCGTTGTCGGGGATTGGCACTGTCGTATTTGGAAATTAATTAGGAATTAATACTCTTTTGATCTTGTTTTTATTTTTATTTTATTTTGGTTACTTATTGTGTTTGTTCTTCATTAACTAGGTGAGTTGAGTAAAAAGGGGTGAAGCAAAAAGACTCTAGAACAAATAAGCAAAAGAAGCCAAGCAAAGCTAAGCAAGAGCATAAAAAGCTCAAAAATAAATAAAAAATTACAAAGCAAAGCAAGGTAAAGAAAAAAAATTGAAAAATCATTTGAAGTTGCTTAAGGACCTTTTATGAGCTTCTCTAAACTCTATCTCTAGTTAAATCGTGAGCCCGCGTGGAGGCAATTTAATTTTTCTTGGATATTGTTCAAAGCATGGGAGCATGGGATCATTGTATGTGGAGGATTGTTGATTATTGATTTGTTGTGGAGGAGAAGTGATTGCTACTTGTTTGTGCTTGTTTGTGTTTTGTTTGTGCATGCATGGTCGTAGGTCGTTAAATCATACTCTTGTCCCACTTAATTTGAATCTTGAATCCATTGTTCGTAATACTAAGGGAAGGGGTAATTCTAGTCATTCCATTTCATCCAAGATATCAATGAGGACCGTGTGGAGGACCTTGGTCACATAGACTAACAAGGCATCCTTCACTTTAATGTGCACCATGACAACATTTAAGTACCATTAGGCATGCCAAGACCTTTCATTCCACCACAACAATAAGGCCAAGTTCCATTGGGAATGTCACGGCCAATTTTTGCTCCACAACCTCCCATTATTCAAGGCAATCAAGGTGCTTATGTAACACCTCCAATTGCGAATCATCCTTTTACTTTGCATGATCATTATGTGCCAAATGAATATAATACACCGATATGTATTCAATTGCCCCCATTTAGAGCACATCACTATGAAATTAAACCACAAACTATTCAGATGCTTCCTAACTATCATGAACTTTCAACTAAAGAACCTTACAAGCATTTGGATGAGTTTATTGAAATATGCTCCACCGTGAAATACATGGACATGCCGAAAGATGTTTTAAGATTAAAACTTTTTCTTTTCACCCTTAAAGATAAGGCAAAATATTGGTTCAATAATTTTAGGCCTTTTTCGATAACTTCTTGGGCGAAAATGCAACAAGAGTTCTTGAAAAAGTACTATCCAGTTTCAAAGACGAATGCAATGAGAACTTCAATCAGAGAATTTTCTCAAGGGGATGAGGAATTGTTTAATGAGGCATGAGAAAGATTTAATGATTTGCTTAAAAAGTGTCCGCATCATGACATGCCTAAATGACAATTAGTTCAATAGTTCTTTGAAAGTTTACCGGATAATCACAAGGGAATGGTTGATGCATCTATGGGTGGTTCTTATCTTGATAAGCATGAAAATGATGTTTGGCGTCTTTATGAAAGCATGAGTGAGAATTCAATGCATCGATCCTTGTCTTCCAAAAATGGTAGAAATTTAGGTGGAAGGAAGAATGTCGGCTTGTATCAAGTTGATAATTCCAATGACATAGCCGCCGAAGTCAAGTCTTTATCTTAAAGGTTTGATCAATTTTTTATCAACCAAAATTCGGTGAATCAAGTGTCTTTCTCCCCTAATCATGTTCATCATCATAATTCTAATGAATCATGCATGACTTATTCTAGTGTCTTACATTCTACATCCAATTATCCCCATTGACATGTGCAAAGTGAACATCATAAACAAGTAAATGCCACATTTGTTAACCAAGGGAATAATCCCTATGGCACACATTACAGTCCCGGGTGGAGAAACCATCCAAACTTCTCTTGGAAAAGCCAAAGGGAAGGCTCAAACCCTCCCCAGGGTGGTTTTCAAGGCAAGTATGTTTCGCCCCCAATCCAAGTCAAGGTTATAGATCATCTTTTCAATCATCACATGGAAATCAATTTTCTAACTCTCATTTTCCTAATCAATCATCTTATTCTCAAGGAAATTCTAGGAGTCCCGCTTTTGAGGAAAAAGTGTTGACCGCTTTGGATACTTTGGAGACAAATACCCAATTGCTTCATTCTCATTTCCAATCCATTGCAAAGCTAGAAACCCAAGTTGGGCAAATAGCAAGCACATTGAATCCTAGGGAAAAAGGGAAAATGCCTTTGAATCCACCAAAGCAACAATTTGTTGTGGAGACCAATTCCTCATTGAAAAGTCCCACAATTGAACATGTCAATG
The DNA here is from genome assembly GCF_030987335.1 of Cornus florida. Classification (NCBI taxonomy): domain Eukaryota; kingdom Viridiplantae; phylum Streptophyta; class Magnoliopsida; order Cornales; family Cornaceae; genus Cornus; species Cornus florida. The sequence continues at coordinate 47,981,100 of NW_026775578.1, forward strand.
CGATGACAACCTTAAGAAATGGAAAAGTTATTAACAGTTAAGTTGGAGTTCACAATGAAGAGAGTGAACCGGTACAACCAAAAGTTGACATCTGTCCCGTTTCACATTCTATTCCTCCTTCATTGCATGTGCATGAGCCATTTGTTGAAAAAGTTTTGAAAGATGATTTGAAAAATTCTTGTGTTAAAAGTGATTTTGAAAAAGATTTTGAGCCAAAAGCTTCATTTCCGGATACCTTAAAAGGATCAATTTCTCTTGAAAAGCAAAAGACCAAGTCTAATAAAATAATTGAAATGTTTAGGTAAGTGAAGATAACTCTTTCCCTCTTGGATGCAATTAAACAAATTCTGGCTTATGCTAAATTTTTTAAAGATCTTTGCACCCAAAAGAGGAAGAACAAAAGCCAATCACCAAAGAAAGTGGTCTTGATCGAGCAAGTAAGCTCCATTTTGCAACATAACACTCTTCCAAAATTTAAGGACCCTGGTTCACCTACTACTTCTTGCATCATTGGTGGCCATGTCATTAACTGAGCTCTTCTTGATTTAGGAGCAAGTGTTAACCTTCTTCCATATTCAGTATATGTTCAATTGGGCTTAGGAGACTTGAAACCAACGTCGGTAGTTTTGTAACTAGCCGACCGATCCATCAAAAAGCCCCAGGGTATTATTGAGAATGTGTTGATTAAAATTGATAAATTCTTTTTCCCAGTTGATTTTGTTGTCATTGACACGGAACCGGTCCCAAATCTCAAGAGCCAAATTCCTGTTATCCTTGGCCGTCCCTTCTTGGCAACCGCAAATGCCAACATCAATTGTAGGACGGGGATAATGAAAATTTCATTTGGGGATATGAAGGTGAAATTGAACATATTTAATCCAACTCTGTAATGACCCAGTCATTTTCCTTCCTTTCCTTTTTCTGAAATTTTACGAATAAATTTTTTTATTATTATTTATTTATTTATTTCCTTTCTGAGTTCGGTTACTCATCACTTAGTGTCGTCTCAAGTGTTCAGAAATGGTTTCCGAGACTCTTTCCTATGGATTAACAATTTCCTTTAAGGACCAAGTCATTTCCACATTTTCATTTTTTTGACACTATTCACTTTTCGTCTTTTTTCCGAGAATGATTTTCTTCGCGTAAGCTCACTTTTTGTGCTCAGATTTGGTTCCAATTTTGCATGCATCCACGATATTTAAATTACATGCTTTGTGTTTTTTTACTTTTTGTAGAAAAGCATGTTAGTGGCTTACTTTTTCGTAAAGGGCATGGATGCATAGTTTCTTCGGAAACATTATTTATTTTTTGGGATTTTTTCGTAATTATAGAAAGTAATTATTTTATTTCATAGGGACTTTTTTGCAATTTATTTTGGAAGATATTTTTAAAAAGGACCTTTTTGTAATTACCGGAAAGTGTAACAAGTGTCGCGCTCTCATTGGTCCACTTGTAAGCATCTCATTGGTTAACACTTGGAAGCCTTGGATGATGACACGTAGAGGGTGAAGATTCACCCACTTGTTGGCCTAGCATTGGTACACTTGTTGGCTTGGATTGTTGACAAGTGTAGGCTTTAGATTAAGCCTAGAATGAACTATTGGATTAATGATAAGTGTAGGCTTCTAATTAAACTCTAGCTTTTGTGTGTGTGAGGGGATGGTGCAAGACTAGGTGTGTTTGACTTACATTGACCAAGTGAGTGTAGGAATACACTAAAGTGTTTTAATTATTTCATTTTACACATTAAACTTCTTTTTCCTCACTTGGAACCTTAGCCACCATTGAAGGAAACCATTAACCTAGACTTAAAACCTTGGTTTTGATCTCCTTTTACTCACCTTAGACCTAAAAGCTTGGAACACAAAATACTTGCCTCACCTTCCTCTATATAACCCTTGAAGGAAATTGTAAAATTCATTTGTTTGTTTTGGATTCAAGAGGAACAATCCTATTGTGAGGTAGGTGGTGATTTAGGTTCTTAATCTAAGTGTTTTAATTGTTTTTATAACTTACAATAAATTGTTTACATGTCTTATACTTAAATTTTAAATTAATAGGTTGTAATACCTTGCATGAAATTAAGCTAGGACATGATATCCTTGAAGGTCATGACTTGATCTATAACTTGTATTAGTATAAAGTCATTTGGAGTTGTTTTAGAATCTAGAGATTTAATTATTTAGAATTAATTAATTTCTATTTAATTGTTCCACTTACTTAATTGACTTTTTGAATTGATATATGTGATTACCATGATATTACCATTGACATATAATTATTTGGAGTCATTTGAAATTGATTTAAATTATGAAAAAATTAATTAGTTAGTTTAATTAATTTCTATTCAAGTGTTACATTCATTTAAATTGACATTTGACTTGATATATGTAATGAGTATGGTATGTTCTTTAACATATATTAAACTGAGAATATTTGAATGAATTTAGGAAACTTTATTTAATTATTTTCTTGTATGAAATTTAATTCACCTAGTTGTATCTAGTGTAGAATTAACTTGTAACTTTATTTTAAACAATGTCTTAACATGTTCTTTCATATATATTAAATAGAGAATATTTGAATGAGTTTTGAGAAATTTATTTAATTATTTTTTTGGCATTGATCTTAAATTACCTTGTTGTAACTAAAGTAGAATTGGCTTGTAACTTGAAATTAAATTAGGCTTTGCTATGACCTTTGACATATAGTATATTTAGAATTTTTGGAGTTGCTTTGTAATCTTGAGAATTCAATTATTTAATTTAATTAAGTTCCATTTGTATGCTTTCATTGAGGTAATTAAGTATTGATGTTATATTCTTGCTTAACTTATAATTTGCAACTTGGTGTATGATTACAAGATGGTATTCCATGAGTAGAAGTTATGATTTAACTTGTTGTATACACATTATACTTATATGACATTTAATATGCCATTGTAGCTTGAAGGCCTAGAGCATATCTTGTGTATATTCCATGATTTGGTTGTGCATGGTAATTAACAATGTGCATTGTGTATATGTGATATACATGTTGCACAACTTGATGATTTTTTGGAAAGCTTGTATGGACATTGTAATATATTAAGGCTAGAGTTTATCTCTAGTACGGGGGATAAGAGTTCCCTCTACAACATATAGTGCGTACTAGGTAGTTCCTTGTGGGCTAGTAACCCGATATCATTTGTTTGGTCATTGAGACCATATGTCTTTTGTCTTTCCTCCATTGGTTGATTTCGTATTTAATTCCTATTTGTAATTGTGGATTACTTTTAACTTGTGCTTGGACGCATGGTACTTCATTTCTTGCTTAGTATACTTGTATTTGTATACTTTTACGACTTGTATATCAAAAATGCTTTGTATGCTTGGATTTTTATACTTGTATGCCATGTATGTCAACATTGCCTAGTATACTTAGAAATGTATACTTGAATATATATATTGTATTCTATTTCAATATTGTTTAGCGCACTTAGTATGTACATTTGTATATTGATGATTTACTTTCTAGATAACCTAGTATACTTGTGTCTTGTATACTTGTCTTAAGAGCATTTCAATATTGATTGTATACTTGCGTACGTATACTTGTATTTTGAATATCTTGTTGTGTGTACCACATGCTTCTATGTTGTTTAAATTGCATGAATGATGTGATTTATGCTATGAATACTTTAGGTAGCTTAGGATGCTCCCTGAGTCTCACCTTTGACATAGATGCTAGGTGGCATGACCATTTGAGTTAAATTATAGTAACTTAATAGCTTTATAAAATATTAGGTCTTTGCATGCTCATCTACTACGAGTAGCTTTATGTTACTCACCCACGTAGTGGGGACATTTTTCAGGTACCGAGACTAAGATTCGGGATTCACATCATGCTTGGATAATATGTAGACTTGAAGTTCTCATTTCTTGTAAATGTTGGCTTGTAATGCCATTTATAACTTTATATGTCAAAATGTGTAAATTTGATTCTATTTTTGTAATGTGTACATAAGTAGACTCTTTACAATATATTTGACATGTATGAAATGAGGTTATAGGCCAATGACTTCTAATTTGTATCCTATGTAACTTTTAACTTCATGAAATATTATGAAAATATTGAAAAATACAAAGTCATTGTCTTACTATGGTTGCATCGGGTGTGGGAATTCCATTTTTATTCTTCCATAGGGTCTTATTAATCATGTTTGAAGTGTGACTAAGGGCCAAACGGTAATTTGACTCCATTTTATATTTTTGGATTTCAAATTTTCCATTCCAAGTCCATTTTCTCATTTTTGGCCGTCGGGGGGTCGGATCTTGAGTCGGGGCTTCTCGGGAGCCGCGAACCATTCCCGCACGCTTAGAATGATTTATTACACTTGCGTGCACATTCGTTTCAACCTAGAAATGCATTTAGGGCCAAATGCATACTCGGTGCAAAGTTGCATTTTTTGAGTTTTTGACCATTTACGATCTAGGGGCATTTTGGGCATTTCAGAATGTGTTTTTTTTCACTTTCTCTCTTGTTGCCAGATAAAAAACTCAATTTTGGGAGGGGTTTCTTTTTCATGTTTTTCTAAAAAAATTCGTTTGATAGCCCGTTTTTGCTCTCAGTTGTGGAATGATCCTGAAAAAATTTCATGTAGCAGATTTTTGGGTCCTCTTGACCTTCCCTGATCTAGGGGCATTTTAGGAATTTTAAAGCGTATTTTTTTTTGTTTCCTTCCACCTTTCCGAGTAGAAAACGTGATTTTAAGGGGGGTTTCTTCTTCGTATTTTTCCAGAAAAATTAGTCTAAGGGTTCGCTTTTAGCCTCAGTTCTGGAGAAAAAATCAAAAGAAGCTTTCTATCAAAACACTATTACTGCCCAGATTTCTTACCCGGAAAAGTTGGTTTTTTATGAAACTTTGAGGCTTCATATCCCCTTCGTCCTGATTCCAAATCAAGTGATTTTTGAGTCTAAGTTTATTAACTTTTGCTTGTTAATCCAACGGTATACACGGTTGCATCCAATTCTATCTGAAAGGACTAATTTACCCCTTGTCAATTACCCTTGCTGCACTGATTTGAAACCCAAAATTTGGTTTTTTTGAAACTTTGACGTTTCATAGCTTCTTCGTCCGTACTCCGAATCAAGCGATTCTTGAGTCTAGATTCATTTATTTTTCTTGGTCTATCTAATGGTATGCTCAGTTATATCTAGTTTTATCTAAAAAGACCATTTTAACCCTTGTAAATTACCCTTGTCGCACTGATTTTTAACCCGGAAAGTTTGATTTTTTTGAAACTTTGGAGTTTCATATCTTCTTCATCCGGACCCCAAATCAAGTGATTCTTGGGTCTAACTTGATTAATTTTTTGCTGTATTTATAGTGGTGTGCTCGGTATTTATAGTGGTGTGCTCGGTAGTACCCGATTTTATATTTTCAGAAATGACCATTTTGCCCTTGGGGCTAAATTTGTCTGGTTTTCTTTTAATTTATTTCCGCTACTTTCTTTTGAGTCCCATGACTTCATGGGAGGTCACGGATGTGCCTTAGGAATGATGTACATTCCCAAAGACATTACTTCCATGTGAAAAGACTATTTTGCCCTTGGGGACCTGTTCGGTCTTTTTTTGATCATTCGTTTCCGCATTGTTCTCGTTGAGATCCGTGGCTTCATGGAAGGTCACTCTGGCTTCTTAGAGATGCATTGCATCTCTATGGGCTTGTTTTCTGTTTCTGCTTTCACATTTGGATCCGTTATCAGATCAATCTTCGGTTCAACACAGGACGCACTGGCTTGAAAAACCAGGGTCGTCACAAACCCCGAGTTCAATGGATAAGTATGAAGAAGTATGTGTTGTGGAAAAATGTCTTAACAATGAAATCGAAAATTTTGAGTCTTTGCTTGAGCTTGTAAACTTCAAAGGTTTGTCTTCCAAAATGATTTCAAGGAAGAAAGTTTTAAAACCAAGTGTTGAAAGGGCATGGAAGCCCAAGAGTTGCATTGACAAAGGACCATCAATCTCCTTGAATCAAATCCAACAAGTTCTTCAGGGAATAATTTGTTAGGTGGGATTCAAAAGGCCATTTACCCCGTCAAAGAGGTGACGCACAACAAGATTTTTGATCCGGGCTAAAAAAGCCCAACGTCTTGCTAGAGACGTTAAAGACTAGTGCATTTTGTAGGGTTTGACAACCCTATTCCTCCCTCATTTCTGTTTTTACATGTTCTTGCGTCGTCTAGATATGAGTTGCATTGAAAAATCTGGCTCGAGACCCATTTTCTGCATTTTGAGTACTGCCAGTAAGGTTTTGATCGATCGAACTCCAATTTGATCGATCGAAGTCCCACTTCGATCGATCGAAAATGTGTCATTTGAATTTTTCTGAAATCCCTTTAGCCGTTCAAGTTCCAGATTTTATTTTATTTTTATTTTTATTTTTCTTTTTCTCCCTATTTTCCTTTTATTTTTCTTTTTTCATTTTTTTCCTTCTTTTTCTCCCTCCTATTCATCTTCTCTACCAAACCCCCTATCTTTCAACTAAACCCTAGCCCCTTATCTCTCTCTCCCTTACCCGAATCTCTCTCTTCCTCCACTCTCTCCTTCTCTCAATCTCCCTCAACATCTCTCTCACTCTCCAAGCCGCCACCACTCACATTTCTTTCTCTTCAAGCCGCGGCAACTAAGAAGCCCAAGCGAAGTAGCCGCTGAACCTCTATAGTCACCGGCGAAGATTTTGGCCATTCAGCCAAGCTTCCTCTCTTCAATCCCTCTTTTCTCTTTCGGATTACATCATACCCTTCATCTTCAGCCGATTTAGGCCAAGGAGATCCGTTTTCAAGCTCCGGTGAGCTTCTGAAAATTCTGGCGAGGCTCCAGTCATCTTCTCCGACGCCGGCGAGGTTGAAAAACCTCTGTTTTTGCTCCAAATCTCTTCCTCTACTCTTCTTTACTCTATAAGTTATCGGGTGAGTTCTGAGTTCCAAATTTTTAAATTTTCATTTTTGCATCATTTTATTTTATTTTTATCTTGTTTATTACTTTCTTTCTATTTTTGGATTTTAGTTTTGCATGTTAATTGTCATCTTGTATATATTCTTGTGTACATATGCAAATTGAAAACAAATAAAAATTGAAAAGCAACCAAAACAAATAAAAAATAAAAATTCAAAAAAAATAAAAATGCAAAATAACAAAATAAAATAAAAATTTTTGTTGACAATAGTTTCTAAAAAAAAATTTGGACTCAATTGATTTGAACTGAATTATGATATTTGTTGAAAGTTGGTGGGAACAAAATAAAAATGAATGATGGACTTTGGTTGGTATAGTTTTTAGAAGGAGAATGGGCAAAAATTGAATTGGTTTTATTGATTGATTGTGTGCGGTGTACCTTGTTGAGTATTGAGATTGATTCTTGATTGTGTTAAATAATATATGGATGTTTATTGAGTTTGAAAATTTTTTGGGATGTCCATTTTTAAGTGGAAATCATACCGGATTTTCGTAACATTTCTACACTTTGATTTTAAAATCTCAAACGGCATGTGGTTTGATTCTTGGACTTTGAGATGGAATTTGGAAAGAGTTTTAAAAATTGATTTTGGATTAGAAAGAAATAAGTGTTTGACTTGTTTTCAAAGAAGAAAAGTTAGATGTTGAAGTTAATTGCAAAAGAAGAAAAAATTTTAGACTTGATATATTTTTGCAAATGAAATGGCATTGCAAAGTTTTGATTGTAGTGAGCATGGTTCCGTCTTGTCTTATTTACTTGACTTAAATGTGAAATGCATGGATGTGTAATCAATTGCCTAAATTGATTGCAAGCATGCTTTGATTTGATTTTGTGCTTTAGTGTTAAAAATGAAAAGCCTTGTTTTCAATGCATAAAAAATAATGTTTCAAATGAACCTCTTTGAAATGTTTTGATTGGAATAAGTGCATTATTTTTGTAAAATGAGCTTTCATTGTTAAAATGATTTGTGATCACACTTGATAGGTTCTAAATATTTAAAAAGGGAAATATTTTAACTTTATTTGAAAAATGTGAAGTTGAGTTGCATTATTCATTCATTTTGTTTTCATTCATTGCATGATTCTTGTCATGAAGCATTTCTACAATGCAAATGAATGCCTTGACCCTAAAGTTTTCAAAAATTCCAATTTTGCCCCAAAAGTTTTGAGAAATTCCAAAGTTGACCAAAATGCTTTTCTTTAAATTAAAGCTTGTTCCATTTGATTCCTTTGCATCCATTTGAAAATGTTAAGTGCCTTTGAACTTGTTTGTGATATAATTCTTGACTCTTGCCATGCTAAGGCACAGTTTGATGTCTTTCACCTTCTTTATCATGCTTTTGATCTTCTTGTGCTTCATGACTTTGAAACTTGTTAAATATGATTTCTTTTGAATAATTGTGTGCCCTTTGGAATAATTGCAACTTGTTGCTTGTATATAAAACATTTTGCACAGACTTATATCACATTGACAATTTTTGAGATTTCCTGTGCATCCTTTGACCCTATCTGCTTGGAAATGATTTCTGACTAAGTTTGGGGGTGTCTTATGGATTCTTAGAAGTTTAAAATGCATGATTTGGATATTGTTTCTGTTATTTGGCCTTAGTATCAATTCTTGAGCTTAATTTGAATTTTGGCATGCACATTGAACCAAGTTTGGGAATATGTTTGCTTGATCTTGATATTTATCTACTAAATTCCATTTGCTTGATATCTATTCTTAATGACCGAGGTTCTTTCTGGTCCAGATTCTGACTTCCCGATGGTAAGTTTCTTGTATTCTCAGAATTTTACCATTCTCTGCTTCATTTAAGTGTTAGAGGAGGTTACGAGCCATGAGTGATCATAGGATGTTGATTTTCTTGCTTGTAGTACAAGATATATCTTTTTCTGGAGTTCTTGTTATTTGTACATCATTATGATATATGTCATCTAGTTGCATACCATGTCCAGGATTCTTTATTGAACTTGTTTGTCATAACATGCCTTGGATTGTCGTGTTTTGCAGCCGTGCATTTCATTTAGTCATTATTGCATGACATGTCTGTTTCTTGAGTCATAGGTTGACAGTTGCCATGCTTATATGCTCCATGTTATCCTACTTATTGTATTTGATCTTCACTATTGCACTTGTAGACATTCTTGCTAGAAATTGATACGATGTCATCCTAGGGTCTACTTGTCATGTCATTGCAGCATCTATTTCAGCTTTAGGTCTGTGAATGCACGTTGCATCCTATATGCACATCACAACATATAATTATCCTATTGATTATATTTATGCTTCAAATGTTCCACATGTGACTTTTATGCCTTCTATACCATCACTGCTTCATTGCCATTGCTGATTATGTTTTGACTTATTCTGTTTAGTTGAAGCTTGTTGAATGCTAATTTTGAAGCTTTCTTGTTCACTGATTTATCAGTTGCTTACCTTATCCTTTACCTGTGCACTGATTTATACTTGTGTTTTTACAGATGCAGCGTAGAAGAAAGACTTTTGCCAGGAAGTGAGTTCACCGAGTTCCACAGCCTCCAGCTCCAGTTCCAAAGCCTTATTCTTCTTCATCTTCGACCTCAGTCCAGTCCGAGACATCTGCTATGGACGCCGACCATGCTATTATCCGAGAGGTTCCTATTGAGTCTTACACCATTAAGACACGGGAGACCGAGTACAGATTTGATACAGAGCTATGCGCTACACTAGACTAAACTAGGTGGTCCTATGATGTGCTTGTGAGGCGGGGCTTCTATTATAACTCCAGCAGACATAGTCGTCTACCCTCGATTGGTTGCTCTCTTCTACTAACACCTTCGGATGGATGAGGATGACAGACTTCTTCTACACACTACTATTGACGGTTAGGAGATCGATATTTCTCTCCCGACCATAGCTGTTGCCAGTCGATGCCCCCATACTTCCCCATCGGCTGATGATACTCAGGAGCCTCTGTTCCCTACACATCCACCATTTTCCATTGAGCTGACCATGGTAGCTACATTATCTCCACAAGTATCATATGAGGGGCACACCTTTGCAGACCGGGTCGAAATTGATCACCGGTATTGGTTTTTCGATTCAGTGCTGTACCTCAATGCACTCCCTACCGGTCATGGCACTCAGAGGCAGGAGGGGATATTTTAGGCTTTATACTGTTTAGACCAGGGGTGTTGGATCTCTATTCCTACGCTTATTTGGGAGCTCATGCATAAGTTCTGGAAGAACTTGCATCACACGCACAACACTAGAGCAGAGACCTGGCCTTTACCATTTGGCCATTTGATTACAAAGTTGCTTCTAGACCAAGGATATCAGTTTGACCCTGAGGAAATTCTAGAGCCTAATGCAGAGTAAGACAATAGTGCCTATGATCAGACCCGCTAGAATAAGACCTTTAACTCATGCCGCAAGAACAGAGCAAACAGAGACTTCAGGCACAGCAACAGAGGCAGCCGCAGCAGGCAACGCTCTAGAGGATGACACAACAGATAGATCTCCCCCAGGCAGAGACGTCGTATTACCACTTCAGGTTCTACCTCACAGCCAGATGCACCTACTATATCTCAGCAGACTGGCCCTTCACATACTCCTCCTACTAAGTCGACAACCCATACCAGCATTGATTCTAGCTATAAATAAGAGGTAGCTCAACTGCACACAGATTTCATATCTTTCAGAGCTGATATGACTGGGCGACACGAGGATGTCACGAGGAGGCATGATGATCTGGTGAGGAGACATGACGACTTGGTGGGGAGACAAGATGATTTAGTTCGCCAATCCGATGCGCTGCGAGATGAGGGAGCGGAGGTGAGACATGAGTTAGGCGCACTGTTCACTGACCTTACCACTTTGCTCACTCGCCACAGCACCAAGATGTCTACCATGCTGCAACATATTACGGACATGCTTACTCCTGACCCTATTGTCTAATGCCACCATTCTCTCTCTTTCTTGCTCATTACCTATCTTATATTTGCACTGCTATGATTGCGATATTTCTGCATTATTTAGATACTTGCACTATTTTTGGATATTATTTCATACTATTATTTGGATATTTATTTTGGATATTCTGTTGGATATTACTGCTTACATCACACTGGTACATTGATTTGTTTATATTTGATCTTAATAATGATAGGTGAATACTCCGAGAGAAAGAGAAGAAGAAATTCTCTTATTGCATATTTAGAAATTGTACAGAAACAATACATAAATAGGAAAATTTGGAGGCTACAGACCAGCTACTCAATTTCTTAAATTAATGGAATAAAACAAGCAACAAATAAATAGAATTAAAGTAGGAAAGTCAACACACAGAAAGAATCAAATCAACATTAAATAGGAAAAACAATCAGCTAGCATTTACACCCTAAGATTAGGGTGCCAGCTATTCACGGATAAATCCATGTCTCCACTACGTATTGGGAAAAAAGAAAGAATTCTCAAAACTCCCCCTCAAGCTGGAGCATAGATGTCAATCATGCCCAGCTTGGCTCCTAATTTTTCGAAATTCAATCTCGGTAGGCCCTTTGTCAAGATATCAACAATTTGGCTACTTGTAGGAACAAATGTCATACAGATTGTTCCTTCTTCAATTTTCTCTTTGATAAAATGACAATCTACTTCCACATGCTTTGTTCGATCGTGATGAACAGGGTTATGAGCTATACTGATCGCAGCCTTATTATCACAGTACAGCTTCATAGGTAGATTTGCTTCAATTTTTAATTCTTGTAACAATAACTTTAACCACAATAATTCACAAATACCTTGAGCCATAGCTCTAAATTCAGCCTCTGCACTGCTTCTAGCAATAACTGCTTGCTTTTTACTTCGCCAAGTTACTAGGTTTCCCCAAACAAACGTACAGTAACCAGTAGTGGACCTTCTATCTATAATTGAACCTGCCCAATCAGCATCTGTGTATGCCTCAATTTTCTTCTCTTAATGTTTTCTAAAAAACAGGCCTTTACCAGGAGTTCTTTTGAGGTACTTGAGAATTCTGTACACGGCTTCTAAGTGATCCTTTCCAGGAGAATGCATGAATTGACTGACTGCACTAACTGTGAAAGCTATGTCTGGACGTGTGTGAGACAAATAGATTAGCTTTCCAACCAATCGCTGATACATGCCTTTATCCACAAGAGTTCCACCTTCTATCAATCCTAGCTTTTAATTAAGATCCATCGGAGTGTCAGCAGGTTTACAGCCAAGCATACCTATCTCCTTTAGTAAATCCAGAGTGTATTTTTGCTGTGAGACTGAGATTCCTTTGCTGGTTCTTGCAACTTCCATGCCCAAAAAATATTTTAAGAAACCAAGATCTTTAATCTCGAATTCACTAGCCAGAGTCTTCTTCAATAGTTCCATTTCTTAAAGATCATTACCTGTGAGGATTATATCATCAACATAAATAATTAATATTGTGACTTTCCCTTCATGGGATTGTTTATAGAATAAAGTATGATCTGCTTGAGTTTGACTGTATCCATGGCTGCGAATTGCTTTAGTGAATTTTTCAAACCAAGCACGTGGTGACTGTTTCAACCCATAAAGGGATTTCCTCAGTCTGCATACTTTCCCAGATTCGCTCCTATTTTCATATCCTGGTGGTCTATCTATGTATACCTCCTCGTCAAGATCTCCATTAAGAAAGACATTCTTCACATCTAGTTGTTGTAGAGGCCAATCCAAATTTGCTGTAAAAGATAAAAGGACTCGAATGGTGTTCAGTTTTGCCACCGGTGCAAAAGTCTCCTGGTAGTCCACTCCATATGTTTGAGTAAATCCCTTTGCTACAAGTCTAGCTTTATATCTCTCAATAGAGCCATCAGATTTGTACTTCATAGTGAAAACCCATTTACATCCCACTGTTTTCTTTCCTGTAGGCAAGTTTACCAATTCCTACGTGCCATTTTTTTCAAGAGCCCTCATTTATTCTTTAACAGCTTCTCTCCACTCTGGAATAGATAGAGCCTCCTGTATAGAATTTGGAATTTCAATACTAGAAAGATTAGTGGTAAAAGCTCTATAGGATGGTAATAATTTTTTATACGAAACAAATCTAGAGATAGGATGAAGGGTGCATGATCGAATTCCTTTTCTAAGGGCAATTGGCAAATCTAAATCAGATTCATTATTAAGCATAGAAGTAGACTCGGAGGGGAGATTACCTGAATCAGAATTTCTAGTCACTGTCTGAAGTTCAGATTCTTGGCGATGCTGAGGTGGTGGTTGCTTTATTACTCGTTGATTGTTTCGTCGAGTGTAAACCCGTAGCTCTTGTTCATTCGGCTGCTGAAGTTCTCCCCCTATCTGAGAATTTTCACGTGTTAATGGCATAGTAGGATTAGGAAGAGAAGGTGGAGGTTGATTTGGTTAAGATGGGGTTGAGTTAGGTAAAGAAATATCCCAAAACTGATCTTCCGAAATATGTTGCTCCCCCTAAAGATCAGTTTTTGAAAAAAATGACTGGTTCTCAAAAAAGGTGACATCCATGGAGATGAGAAATTTCTTTTTTTCTGGAGAATAACATCGGTACCCCTTTTGAGTAGGAGAGTATCCCACAAACACACATTTTATGGCTCTTGGATCAAGCTTGCCACGATTATGGCTATGTATATGGACGAAATCAGTACAACCAAACACTTTGAGAGGTAATTTGCTAATGAAACGTATATGAGGATAGGCTTCAATCAAGGAGTTGAGGGGAGTCTAATAATTTAGGACTCTAGTGGGCATACAGTTTATGAGATAAGAGGCAGTGTGAATTGCTTCTCCCCAAAAAGTTTTTTTATATTTGAGGTGAATATGATAGACCGTGCCACTTCTAGGAGATACGGTTTTTTCTTTCAGAGAGGCCATTTTGTTGAGGGGTATCCACACATGAGCTTTGATGAATAATGCCATGTTTGTTAAGAAACTCACTGAGAACAGAGTTAAAATATTCACGACCATTATCAGTTCTTAATATTTGAATTTTTGTTTGAAACTGATTTTGGATCATGGAGTGAAAATATTTGAAAATATGCGCAGTTTCAGATTTTTCTTTTAAGAGAAAGACCCAACAAATTCTGGTGTGATCATCAATGAAGGTTATAAACCATTTTTTACCAGTAAAAGTTGTTACTTTAGAAGGCCCCCAAATATCACTATGAATGATGGAAAAAGGTTTTGATGATTTGTATAGTTGAGATGGAAAAAAAGTACGATGATGTTTAACAAGTTGACATATTTCACATTGAAATAAGGCTGGATTTTTATTCTGGAATAATGAAGGAAATATGTTTTTTAAATAGGAAAAACTAAGGTGGCCAAGTCTACGATGCCACAACATTATTTCTTTTTCTCCAGATAAAGAAAGAACTTCACTCTCACAGCTTGTTTTTTGAGCTTGTCCACTCACGACTATGTCCTCATCAAAATAATAGAGCCCTTCACATTCCCTAGCACTGCCAATCGTCCTCCCCGAAGACAGTTCCTGAAATTCACACAAGGAATTAGAGAATTTAGCAATACAGTCTAGATCCTTAGTCAGTTTGCTAATAGACAAAAGATTACATGAAAGATTAGGAACATGAAGAACAAATTTGAGGGTTAGACTCTTTGAAATTGGAATTGAGCCTTTTCTTGCAACGGAAGATAATGAACCATTTGCAATTTTTATTTTTAGATATCATAGACATGGATTATATGAAGAGAAAAAATTTGCACAACCTGTCATGTGATCGGTGGCTCCTGAATCAATGATCCAGGGTTCCTTTTTGCTAACACTTAAAGCAATTTTAAAACTACCTTTTTGGGCTAAGAAAGACGAAGGCTTGCTGGAATTTGTGCTAGACTAGTTAAGGAGTTTGATCAGCTGCTCCATTTGGTCCTTGTTGAAAGATAAAGCATCGGAGCTATGGCTATCTGGAACAGGGATCGGTGGCTGACCGTCGGCTACAGTTTGATATCCTTGTGGTTCTCTTTTTGATCTTGGCTTCCAGTTTGGCGGTTTTCCATGTATTTTCTAGCATGTTTCTCGGGTATGACCTGATTTGCGGCAATGGTCACACCATGGTCTGCCTTTCCGAGGACGGTTGTCATAGTTTGAGGGACTGGAGTTTTGGGTAACCAAGGCTGATCCTTCTGTTGAAGCAGGTTGATTTTGGCTACCCATTATCACCTTTTTTCTGCTTTCTTCATGTCGAACTTCTGAGAATACTTCACAGATGCTTGGTCGAGGTTTAATACCGAGGACTCTTCCCCTTACTTTATCAAGGTCTTTATTAAGACCCAACAGAAACTTATAGATTTATTCTTTCTCGACAATCTTTCCATATTTTTCTGTATCTCCGAGAGTATCCCATACAGAGGTCTCGAACATATCTAGTTGCTGCCAATGACGAGTGAGTATATTGAAATATTGGGTAACAGACATCTCACCTTGTCGTAGATCATGAAGGATACCCTTAATTTCAATCAGGTCTGATGTATTTTCATTATTAGAATAAGTCTCTCTTGCTACATCCCACATCTCATTTGCTGTTGCATAGAACATGAAGTTTTCTCCCACCTCTATAGTCATGGAATTAACCAACCATGACATAACCATCATGTTCTCAGCTTTCCAAGTTTTGAATTTTGGATCTTCTTTCACTAGAGCAGTAATCTCTCTGGTGAGATAGCCATCCTTTACTTTGCCACAAACGTACATCATGACGAATTGAGACCATTGTGGGAAATTATTTCCGTTTAGTTTGTGTCCGGTAATTGGTAAGACTGAGCCTTCGGATCCTCCGACATGGCTGATGATGGTTTTTTCTTGAGTAAATGTCATATCCAAGCGAGACCTTTATTTCTGCTCTAATACCATAATGATGATAGGTGAATACTGTGAGAGAAAGAGAAGAACAAATTCTCTTATTGCATATTTAGAAATTGTACATAAACAATACATGAATAGGAAAACTTGGAGGCTACAGACCAGCTACTCAATTTCCTAAATTGATGGAATTAAACAAGTAACAAATAAATAGGAATTAAACTAGGAAAGTCAACACACAAAAAGAATCAAATCAACATTAAATAGGAAAAACAATCAGCTAGCATTTACACCCTAAGATTCGGGTGCCAGCTATTTACGGATAAATCTACGTCTCCACTACGTATTGAGAAAAAAGAAAGAATTCTCAACAGATCTTACATTTATATTCTATATATCTGGATTTTTGGATCTTTGATATTAGTTTTGGATGTTATGAGCTTTACAATGCTAGATGCCATGATTTTTGCCCAGTTCTCAGTTTCATTTCTCATTTATATCATTGATGTATATGCTTTGACAGCTGTTAGTGCGACTATTTTCAGACAGATTTTTGGAATCTAAGTTTGGGGGTGCGCCTTCCAAAGCTAAGCTTCTGTTGCCGTTTCCCTTTTGCTTCACCCATTTGGTATACTCTTTCCATTATCTGTTACTTCTTTGCACATTGAGGACAATGCACAGATTATGTTTGGGGGTGTGTTAACATATTTTACATGTCGCACTTACTTTCTATACATGTGGTATGATTTGAGAGTCCTGGGCTATGATTTTGATCTTTTGAGGGCCATGATACTTAGAATTTAAAAATTACTTAACTTGAGAATCCAATACTCCTTGTATGCTTTGTGGATGCCATTGAGGAGTAAATTTTTTGAAAGATTGATATCTTGCTTAGATTTGTGGTCCATATCATCTTGATCTTGTGATTGTTTTGAGATTCACTCTAGGATTCTATATTAGCACAGGCGCACACTAGCATTCATTTGTTGGTACATACTTTGTTGACTATTGATTTGGTTATGTCCCAATTAAGCTAGTAGTGCATTGAAAGCTTTCATCTTGACAAAAGTGGATAACAATCCTTTTTCATTGAGTAGCCGAGATTCTAGCATCATGAAGCACTGAATTTCTCGCACTGAAAGGTGGAGGGCCCAAACTCTAGGTTAATAATTGAATGCTTAAAAAAAAAAAAAAAAAAAAAAAAAAAAAAAAAAAAAAAGGTTGCAAAAGCAAATAAAAAAAGTGAGGACTTCTCCCAAAAGGTGAGAAGTGAGAAATGATTACATGGATGTTGTTTTGATTTGTAACCTAGTTAATTTGAGCTTGTAAGTCCTTAAGTGTGTTTAAACACCTAATGCCTTAAAGCCGTCCGGTTTGGAAATCATTGACCTAATGTTCGACCTCATGGATCACTAAAAAGCTTAATAGATCAACACATTGTGTGATACCCCTCGATTCTAGAGCCATGGGTGGTCAAGTCCGAGCACAGATCTGAGGGATACCAACTGTCAATATGTAAACAAGCAGGAATAAAACTGAATTAAGAATAAAATAATAATGCGCTGAAAGAAAACAAAAATAAAACTCCTCAAATTTTAAATAATAAATTAAACCCACTTAAATCCTTCCAATCCGTACAACTCGGGAGTCCATCTAGTGGACCCCTAATAATCCCAAACGATACATAAGATTACAGAATTTAAATCCAAAACTAAAATAAGAAAGAAAATCCTATGTAACCAGAAGAGTGAGTGTCTATATCTGCATCAACACAATCAAGCTCTACGCCTGGTACTGACGAGCACCTGAAAATTAGGAACGGTCAGGCCCACATGCAAGTTCCATTTTACCACAATCCATACATAAACCCGATACGCAGATACATCCTAGATAGCTCGGCAATATCTAAAATAGTCCATATAGATATAGATACACACTATAAGATATTCACTAACCTATAGTCATCACACCTGAGTAGAAGGTAACACGCAAAACGCCGTAGTGTAGTCATGCACACCTAGACCTACCAGGGAACGTCATTAGGTCCAGTTATCCATCCAAGCGAAATACGCACCCTAACCGTGATCAGGAGACTCAAGCTCGTACCACGGCACCATAATTATATATATAAATTCCTTCCTAGTGCAGAAAAATAAAATAAATATCTATTATGTCGTTCAACTGTTTTAGTTGACAAGACATGCATCAATATAGGATTTAACTGTTTTAGTTAATCCATTCCGTATGTATGAATGGGTAGGGATTAGCGTTTTGATCTAATCCGTCCCTCCGTATACCACCGTCCCATACCGGTGCATATCATGCAAATGATCCGTAACTGATGCAACATTATAAACAGTTCATCAAATCAAGTTCACGTAATCCAAATAGTTGATAAATACAGATTTAAACAATTCATCAACTAGATATCCAGAGTCCATCCACGTAACTAATGAGACAAAGTTTAATAGTTCATCAAGTTTAAATCCAGCATCCATCTAGGTAATTGACAGAAAATATACCAAATTAATTCGTCAATTAATTCCAGGCCATCATCCAATTAGATTAACAGAACTTAAGTATTGGTTCAACAATTTAGATCCAAATTAATAACCCCAGTGTTTGCAGAATAGTGCTTAATATTACTGTAATTACAATCCCAGCTTAAATCCATGTACTACATAACAGAATTAGCATTTCAACAATTTAAACCCATGGTATGCATAGAGCAACTTGATAAATAAACTACCCTAGCATGCAACCAAAACAAGATTTATAAGTATATATATATATATATATATTCTGTTAAATTGCTAAACTTAAATTAAACAATTAAACTTCTTCCATCCGTTAACAGCCTGCACTGTTGTATACCTTCCTATGTTTAAATACATGAGTACTAAGACACTAATTTATTATGTGTGGCTCTAATATAACATGGTAATATTGTTTGGAATCCATGTTCCAACCTTTTTGAATTTCTAGACACAGTTTGCACAATTAAATCCTTCCGGTCCGTTAAGTCCGTAAACAACCTGCGACTTACTTTAGATTTTCCTACGGTTTAAAACATTAACATATAAATAAATTAAAGCATCCTAAGGCTTTAATACTCCATGAATTAATGTTTAAAACCATCACATTAACCCAAACACAGTTTGAACCAAACAAAGCGTACACAGCTCCAGAACATCACAAGATTGCAGAGCCTGCTCTTAAAACCATAGAGCAGGCTCTTAGCAGCCTAGAGCCGGCTCTCCGACAAGGGGAGCCGGCTCTCCTTGCCCTAGAGCCGGCTCTCTCCTTGGGAGAGCGGGCTCTCCCCCTTTTGAGAGCCTTCTCTGCTCCAGACTTCCTCGCTGCTTTGTCCAGTTGCCTTCTATGTTTCCGGCGAAGTCCAGTGTCCTATTCCAGACCTTTTTAAGATTATTAGGGTTCAATTACAATTCTTACATCCCTAGAGACTCCTCCTATTCCGGTGTGAACCGATTGACAAAAAGCTAAAACAATGCACAACAGTTTATGCAAGAAAAACCAACTTCAGTTTAACTAAGCATACGAACAGTTTAAAGTCTGAAACATGTATCAACATTCCGTTTTAAAGTTTTCAGTGTTAAATTATAGTCCAAACCATCCTAGAAACTCCTTGGATTCCCTTACGAATTAATTTACAGAAGTTTAAAACCATGATCAACACAGTTTTATGCAAGAACCAAAATCAGTGATTTAAACCATAAACAGATTACAGTCTGATACATTATGCGTCAACCATTAATTTTAAAAGTTGAATTAATCCCTGGAGACTATAAAGAATGCACATAGCACAAGTTTACTGGAAGGAGAGAATGAAACTTGCCTTTAGGTTTCGGTTTGAAACCTTACAATGCCGTCTATGGAGTTTTCGATGAACGGACAACTACCGGCCACCTTCCTACTACTCAATTCTATCTCATAGTAAACCCTACCTTCCTCCTTGACATGAGCTTCCATCCATGGCTGGAAACCTCTCCCAGTTTCCCTTCATATTTTTCCCCTCACCACTCTCTATTTTCTAATAAGCGAATAAGGTGTCTCACCACAAACCCTAGCCGACATATAATGTTCTATATATATATATATAGACCTATGAACAACCCTAATCCTAATCCAGTCTAACCATCTATCGGCTAATCTAATTTCATAAATTAAAACCCTAAACTAAATATACAAACCTAATGTAACACACGTCAACTAACACCAACAAATCAAACAATTAAATTTAATCACAATTGAACAATTAAATAAAACAAATAAAAATTACAATTAACCAATTAATTAACAAACAAATAATTACAACTAACCAAATAAATAAAATAAATAAATAAGTAATTTAAAACAAACACAAATTATCAATTAAGAAAACAGATAAGTCACGTAAGCCATAAAAATATAGTAAAAATTAAAATTAAATTTCCATTTTATCCTTTTGAAAACTAGGGGTATTACATTCTTCCCCCCCAACAAAAGGAATTCCGTCCTCGGAATTCACGAAACTCTGAATTAATGGCTATTGAAAAATTCATTTCCGTTTTCGTGTGGCACAGCCTCTTTAGATTAGCTCCACCAAATTCCAACATATCCAACACTAGACTAAGTTTCTATGTATAAGAAAATAGCATAAATGTACAACTCCAAGGTTGTATCTATCAACAATCCAATCTCACCCATATTTAGGGTAACAAGCTCTAGTCCTCCAAGTTCCACAGAATAGACGCATAAAATTCTTAGGCATCCGGTGCTCAACAAATCTGTAACACTATAGTATAGGCAACGGCCTAACTTGATTACCAAATCCGTAAAAAGTCAGTGTACGACGTAAAACTGACCTTCCTCCAACACACCTGGCTGCCCAGACAGCAATCCGCCCAAATAACCATTTCCTGATAGAAACTCTTATGTACGTGTTCAACCATCTACAACATCTGACTGCCGTCTCTATACCACGCGCAATCATCACCAAAAGAGAGTATTGATCTCCGATGTACCCTTAACTAAAAACAAGGTCTTATTATATAACCTCACGTCCATGCTAGACCAACCAGGGAGAAATCTGGACAGCATCCTATCCAAAATCCCAAACATTGTCGCACTAACCTTCTTGTGCTAACAATAACACAGATAATAGCTGAAAAGCTAAATAACGCATTCGTTTACCCATGCTACCTAGGATATATATCCTAAGCATATTTGCCATGATCAAATATTATATCGCGATCAGATTTCTCGTCTAGAGATGCGAAGCATAGTTGTTGCTCCTACACCTACGAAAACTCTGTTGACATAGCAGTGTGTAGCTCCTATAAGAGATAACCACATACTACAATTCCGTTATCAGTGTAATGTAGAACTGACACAATACGTCAAAACAAACCCGACACCTCAATCAAACTTGCTTGATCCACAACTCATAATCCATATGGAATTCAAATTCCAACCAATGTCGGTATTGTCTACCAACCATCCACCTCCTGATTAGTTCTACTTCTCTGTTGAAATAGGGAGTGGCTAAAACCCCCAATGATATCCAAGTATTAACTTCCCACCTTGCTAACAGGTGATGCACTTGGAGATAGTGATGTACCTGTCCTTATCCGTACTGGCTCACCAAAACGAACCTGGTATGTCGTGATGCAACGCCTAACCATTTGACTGTATGGTAAAATTTACAAATTTTACAGCTCAGTCACTCCGACCTTCCTAGAATCAGGAAGACAACTACCAATCCTCCTTCAGTACCCTAAACTCATCTGAGTAAGATACGACCTCCTGTGGGGTCAGCTCAAATATTCTAAGTTAACCGTCTCCATTTCCCTAATAATAGCAAGTGTTAATATTTCCACCTGCTTAACTCAGTTACTTTATCGGCTGATAAGATCATCCTCCTCCCTATTACTTCTACCGAATGAAACTTAATGCAAAGTGTGAATCACCACATCTATCCATCTAAGTCGTCTCGAAATCCGTGCTATTAGTAGGAACTGATATCTTACTAGTCCCCAAAATAGACAAAGTGAAGCTGATTTAATTTTATCAGTCAACGATATCCCAATCAAAATCCTGACCCTTGTGTAGAATCAGAAATCTCTCATCCAGATCCATGGAAACTACTATGTCAGTCTCGCTCGAGCAGGAAAAGTGGCTGCAAGGATCAAATGATCTCTTACGGTCCATCTAGATAATCTACTAGATATCAAACTTTAAGACCAGTCCCTATGTCCCTCCTCCTACCTACCCTCTAAACATCTGCTTCTCTCTGTGAAACATTATGTTTCCTTCAGGCACCATAAAGAATTAAAAGTTGTGAACCTCCATCCTTATATCCTCCTTCTAGTTTGCCTAAAAAAGTATCGTTAGTCTGGTAACACTAGCTTCCATATTTAGGTATTCTGTCTTACCTTCAAGTCTTTGACATCCTACTTCTCTAACTCAAGTAAGTGCCGATTAGACTTCCTATCTAATTGCAAATGCATATGGAATCTTTCAATTCTCCAAATAGTCAACAATTTCTGAGCAACAACTATTTGTTGCGAATTGTGACCTAAAAAAAAAAATTCCTATTATTCGTGCAAATGAGGTGACTTTGCTTTCTCCTTGATATGCGACTCTAGCAACTCCTCCTAATGACACCCCCTCATGCAATAAAATTCTTGATTAAGAATTTACTGATGACTAGTTAGTCCGTCTACTATTCTCAGTCGGTGCCTTCTAATAAGTACTTAAACCAGTACCAAAATCCTCCTGCTGACTTGGGACTACCTCTTTTAAAATTTTCAAGAAGATATTCAGCTACATCAGTTCCTCCGATAAAACATTGTGGCGTTACAGTTTATCAAATGAATCTATATCATTTGACTTAAATTGCTGGTTTACTTATCCCATCCTGAAAACATACTATAACTACGCATATCTAGGTTCACTAAATTGGCTAAGGGTAGGTATACTTACCAAATCCTATGACCCCATGCCCAAAATCCTAGCGTAATTAACGTTATTCCTTCAAAATGGTAATTGGCTAATCACATACCTGCCTCCCCAACTAAATCGCATTCCCAATCCTGAATAATTAACGAAAATAAAACACATAATGCACACACAATAAAACACGATAATACACAATAGAATCCTACGTAAAACATCGTTCCTCCTAGCAAGAAAATCGCTTGTTGAAAATCAACCTTTTCCAGTTCCAGAGGTAATCATTCAACCTCAACACCTACGCTTAAACCATAGCTCAACACAAGGTTAATTATATGTAGGTCGATCTCCACCAACACTACCAAAATTATTCACTGTACTATCAACGAACGAGACCACCTTTGCGCGATCCTTTATTGTCAAGATTCAATACCCTCTTTCCTGGGTATGCTGAATTCTCCTCCTCCAGAATCCTCTTCGAACTCCTATTCCTCGGTTGTCTTCTTTACGAGAACAACTGAAACTGTGTTGGTCCCGTTACGCGGTGACCTAAAACACACTCATATATCCCTCCTTGGTTTATACTTCTAAAATTAGCGCCAACAGGAACTAAACCTTCGATCCCGAGTTCTGCTTCTGATAGAGAACTCAATAACGTACTCCTCTACTCCGTCGGGTCTGATTCGCTATCGCCTTGGACCCCATCCTCCTTCTAGTGTCAACCATTCCATAATTATGGAATATATTTGACATCAACTCCTCCTAACGAACCGTAAAAAAAAAAAATACAACGAATCCTAATATGGCTTTAAGTTTTTAAGAGACGCACGTGGAAGACTTCTAACGAAAGACACTCCTTAGGACACTAGAACCTGGAGTGCTCAGATACCAACTGTGATACTACTCGATTCTAAAGCCACAGGTGATCAAGGCCGAGCACAGATCCGAGAGATACCAATTGTCAATATGTAAACAAGCAGGAATAAAACTGAATTAAGAATAAAATAATAATGCACTGAAAGACAACTAAAATAAAACTCCTCAAATTTTAAATAATAAATTAAACCTATTTAAATCATTCCAATCCGTACAACTCGGGAATCCATCTAGTAGACCCCTAATAATCCCAAACGATACATAAGATTACAAAATTTAAATCCAAAACTAAAATAAGAAAGAAAATCCTATGTAGTCGGAAGAGTGAGTGTCTGTATCTGCATCAACACAATCAAGCTCTACGCCTGGTACTGACGAGCACCTGAAAAATAGGAGTGGGTCAGGCCCATATGTAAGTTCCATTCTACCACAATCTGTATATAAACCCGATACGCAAATACATCCTAGATAGCTCAGCAATATCTAAAATAGTCTATATAGATATAGATACACACTATAGGATATTCACTAACCTATAGTCATCACACTTGAGTAGAAGGTAACACGCAAAACGTCGTAGCGTAGTCATGCACACCTAGACCTACCAGGGAACGTCATTAGGTCCAGTTATCCATCCAAGCGATATACGCACCCTAACCGTGATCAGGAGACTCAAGCTCGTACCACGGCACCATAAGTATATATATAAATTCCTTCCTAGTGCAGAAAAATAAAATAAATATCCATTATGTCATTCAACTGTTTTAGTTGACAAGACATGCATCCATGTAGGATTTAACTGTTTTAGTTAATCCATTCCGTATGTATGAATGGGCAGGGATTAGCACTTTGATCTAATCCATCCCTCCATATGCCACCGTCCCATACCGGTACATATCATGCAAATGATCCGTAACTGATGCAACATTTTAAGCAGTTCATCAAATCAAGTCCACTTAATCCAAATAGTTGATAAATACAGATTTAAATAGTTCATCAACTAGAAATCCAGAGTCCATCCACATAACTAATGAGACAAAGTTTAATACTTCATCAAGTTTAAATCCAGCATCCATCCAGGTAATTAACAGAAAATATACCTAATTAATTCGTCAATTAATTCCAGGCCAACATCCAATTAGATTAACAAAACCTAAGTATTGGTTCAACAGTTTAGATCCAAATCAATAACCCCAGTGTTTGGAGAATAGTGCTTAATATTACTGCAATTACAATCCCAGCTTAAATCCATGTACTGCATAACAGAATTAGCATTTCAACAATTTAAACCCATGGTATGCATAGAGCAACTTGATAAATAACTACCCTAGCATGCAACCAAAATAAGATTTATAAGTATATATATATATTCCGTTAAATTGCTAAACTTAAATTAAACAATTAAACTTCTTCCATCCGTTAACAGCCTGCACTGCTGTATACCTTCCTACGGTTAAATCCATGAGTACTAAGACACTAATTTATTATGTGTGGCTCTAATATAACAAGGTAATATTGTTTGGAATCCATGTTCCAACCTTTTTTAATTTCTAGACACAGTTTGCATAGTTAAATCCTTCTGGTCCGTTAAGTCCGTAAACAACCTGTGACTTGCTTTAGATTTTCCTACGGTTTAAAACATTAGCATATAAATAAATTAAAGCATCCTATGGCTTTAATACTCCATGAATTAATGTTTAAAACCATCACATTAACCCAAACACAGTGGAGGAAAAACACAGTTTGAACTAAACAAGGCGTACATAGCTCCAGAACATCACAAGATTGCAGAGCCTGCTCTTAAAACCATAGAGTAGGCTCTTAGCGGCCTAGAGCCGGCTCTCCCACAAGGGGAGCCCGCTCTCCTTGCCCTAGAGCCAGCTCTCTCCTTGGGAAAGCCGGCTCTCCCCCTTTTGAGAGCCTTCTCTGCTCCAGACTTCTTCTCTGCTTCGTCCAGTTGCCTTCTGTGTTTCCGGCGAAGTCCAGTGTCTTATTCCAGACCTTTTTAAGATTATTAGGGTTCAATTGTAGTTCTTACATCCCTAGAGACTTTTCCTATTCCAGTGTGAACCGATTGACAAAAGGCTCAAACAACATACAACAGTTTATGCAAGAAAAACCAACTTCAGTTTAACTAAGCATACGAACAGTTTAAAGTCTGAAACATGTATCAACATTCCATTTTAAAGTTTTCAGTGTTAAATTATAGTCCAAACCATCCTAGAAACTCCTTGGATTCCCTTACGAATTAATTTACAGAAGTTTAAAACCAAAATCAACACAGTTTTATGCAAGAACCAATTGCAGTGATTTAAACCATAAACAAATTACAGTCTGATACATTATGCGTCAACCATTAATTTTAAAATTTGAATTAGTCCCTGGAGACTATAAAGACTGCACATAACACAAGTTTACAGGAATGAGAGAATGAAACTTGCCTTTAGGTTTCGGTTTGATACCTTACAACGTTGTCTATGGAGTTTCCGACGAACGGACGACTACCGGCCACTTTCCTACTGCTCAATTCTATCTCACAGTAAACCCTACCTTCCTTCTTGATATGAGCTTCCATCCATGGATGGAAACCTCTCCCAGTTTCCCTTCATATTTTCCCCTCACCTCTCTCTATTTTCTAGTACGTGAATAAGGTGTCTCACCACAAACCCTTGCCGACATATAATGTTCTATATATATATAGACCTATGAACAACCCTAATCCTAATCCAGTCTAACCATCTATCGGCTAATCTAATTTCATAAATTAAAACCCTAAACTAAATATACAAACCTAATGTAACACACGTCAACTAACACCAACAAATCAAACAATTAAATTTAATCATAATTAAACAATTAAATAAAACAAATAAAAATTACAATTAATCAATTAATTAACAAACAAATAATTACAACTAAACAAATAAATAAAACAATAAATAAGTAATTTAAAACAAACAGAAATTATCAATTAAGAAAACACATAAGTCACGTAAGCCATAAAAATACAGTAAAAATTAAAATTAAACTCTCATTTTATCCTTTTGAAAACTAGGGGTATTAGACATTGCACCATGCTTCCATTTTTGATCCTTAGGATAGTAAAAAAATAAAATAAAATAAGCGCACCTAGATAAATAAAGCTTTAATAAAAGGTCCACTTTTTGTTTTGATGATCGGGACTAGATTTGTGTGCTAATTTAAGGGTAAGGATGTGATAATTTCTTTAGTTGGCTTAGATAGCAACATATTTGACGCCGGTTCACTAAAAAGGATTCTAGAGTTGTTTTGATTTGCATGATCATTTTCTTGATGTGTGGAGGACTATACATGCTTGCTTGATATTGAGATTTTGGGAGATTGCTTGGAAAAGGTTGAAAAATTGCATGCTTAAGATAGTTTTCTCCCAATACTTGTTTTGTATATTGGTGTCTCTTTAGTGAGAAAGAGCTCAATGTTTGTGGGTATCATTTCTGGAAACCCTCACGAGACTTCACTCGTCTACTAAGGGTTACCTAGGGGTTTAAAAGGCTTGTTGCGTATGCTAAATACAATCGTGTTCCCTACGAAAGTGGTATTATCCTTTTATTGCTTTCTAGTTCATAGTTGTTTAGTTGTTCATTTTTTTTCTTTTCTTCATAGTTCATTGCTAGGGATTAGCAATATCTAAGTTTGGGGGTGTGATGAGTACTCACATGTGACATATTTTAGCACCTAAGTTAGGGTATTTTAGTCCATTCATCTATCTTACTTTCATGTCTTAGATACTTATTTGTATTTTTGCCTATTTCAAGTTAATAAAGTTCGAACAGGCTAGCAAGAGCCATTTAGCTTTGTTTTGGAGCTAAGGAGGAAAGTTGGAAAGAAGCCAAGAAAAACACACCAGGGGAACTTCGATTAATCGAAGGGGAATCACGATGGATCGAAATAAGGCGGTGCTAGCTCAGCCAATCGAATAAGGCCAAAGAAGATATTTTCAAGCCATGTCAACTTCAATCGATCGAAGCTAAGTGTTTGATCGATCGAACATCTTCGATCGATTGAAATATCTGCTGGCAATGAGCTGTCTAATTCCTGAGCGCGCCTATTTCTACCTAACTCGTGTAGTTGTGAATTTCCTCTAATGAGAGGCTGTAATTCTGACTTGGTCCTTACTAAAAGGAGTATGTAATTGATTTATTGAACAATTATTGTATCATAAAAGATAGATAGAGATATTACCAATTATAGAAATTTTTCCTCTCTCTAGAACTAGGGTTTTGGAGAAGAAAGCAATAATGAAAATGATGATGCCAACCTCCAAACTAACCCTTAAGGGTTCCATGTCCACAACAATGAGTGGTGAAATCCTTCTCTTGGGGCTAGAGATAGCCCCTAGATTTGCTTCTTAAACCTAGCTTTTGTGTATTTTTGGGGATTTTAATTGTAATAGATGTTTTGACCATGAATTAATATAGATCTTGTAATTTCTACTTGATTTGTATAGATTAATACTTTCAATTAATCATTTGGCTCTAGTCATATGTCTATTTATGCTAGAATTGATGTTCATGTTTTTGTCTCTAGATTTAATGAAGTTGATGCATATCTATGTGTGTTGATGATGTTGATCTAGTGATGGTCAATGCATGGTGCTTAATGGAACACTTTTGTAATTTATTTGATGGTTCACACTTGTTTCTTGATGGATTGTATCATATCTTTAGTTTAATTAGTTTAATTTCATGTCTCTAGCCCAATTGTAGTGTAATTGCTTTAATTTCTTAAGTAGGTGAATAATTCATTCTTGCTTTTTGATGTTCCATACTTGTGAATGCAAATAGTGCATGTCTCTAAATATTTATGTATGCATTAATTGTGGTTTAGTTGAATGGATATTGGTCTCATTTGAGAGGTTGTGCTATTCATTAAAATTGGCTAGATAATCTATACTTATTTACCATCCATGCTTAGTTTCAATTGATGTCACACACACACACACAAGTTACAATTTAAATTTCCCCATTAATGTATAATTACTAGTGTTTGATGAATTGAAGCTTAGTGGTGACTCTAAGCCCCAAGACCTCTCTCCTATATCTTTTCCCTACTCTCTGGATTGCTATTTACTTGCATTAGTTTTAATTGCATTGTAGTTTAATTAAACAATCACCAACCATCTTTAATCATTCGACCTACTAATCCGACATTAGTTTCCATCACAAATACACCTCATTTCCATTAGGATGATCCCTACTCACTCTAGCTATATTTTTAGTTAGAAGTAGTAGAGGCATTTTCTAAATTTAAACTTGGCCACATTACACACATTTGCATGCAATTTGGTGCACGAGGCGACACCACACCACCACACATCTCCTATATCCAGCCATTCATCTCTGGCAATATACGCCTCAATCCTAATCACTGATCCAGAGACCACAAGCTCGTATCAGGGCATATATATATATATATATATATATATATATATATATATATAACATCATCAACGAAGTTATATCTAACAATGGCACAATATAGCGTGTCTAGACTTACTAGCCAGCCCACCTACTCATCAAATTATCAAAACAAATATCTAACAATAGCACAATGTAGTATGTCTAAACTTATTAACCAGCCCACCTACTCATCAAATCATGAGGCCATAACTAACAATGGCACAATATATGTGAGGTTAAACTTATTAGTCAGCTCACATATCCACCTCAAACATCATAGCCATATTCTGACAATGACACCACATATAACATAACCAAACCAGATAATAAAAGTGAGTCTATGCTTGTTAGTCAACCCACATATTTTTCACAATGCACACATCTCATATATGAATGACTATTACCATTTACAACTTATAAGTTAAATAAGCTTGTAATGACCCGAACTCGGGGGTCCAAATCGCTATTCGGGTTCTTACCTGAATCCGAGATCATTTAAGGGCATTACCATCATCTACAATGTCAAAGCATAATCAACATATCATTTCGAGTCTCAAAATGTCCCATAGTATCAATAAATAAGTTGGGATCGGTCACAAAGGAAGAAGAAAACCAAATAGAGGAAACCCAGAAATCGGTCGATGTGTACACGTTGACCGGTTTAGCTAAATTGATCGACGTGTACCCCTTACACGTTGACTGGTTTAGCTCTAGTCCCGAAAATGCTCACTAGAAGATACCGGTTGACGGGAAATTCCCAAGCATCGACCGGTTTGCCCTATAAAGGCCTATTTGGCTGCAATGGTGGCCTTGCAACCTCGGCATCCCTTTGGTCCATTTTGGACCTTTAGTACAGTCTAAACCTGTCTCAAAAACACATATTTGATGATATACAACATAAATGAACTCCCATGCATTTAATTAAACCAAATTAAGTCCAATGCTTCATTAAATGTCAAAACGAATACAATTACATCAAAGTGTGGCCTTAAGGCCTTACATGTATATAAAAATCTTAATGAGATCAGGGTGCACAAAAGGGTGGTCTCAAAACCATTACTACCCATGAAATGGATACAACATGTTACCTAATACAAATTTACATCAAAATGGGGTAGGTATATCAATTACAATAAAAGGTCCAAGTTCCTTTTAATCCGTCTAAACTTGTGGTGAATTATCGTCCGCCACTTCCTTTCCATAACCTAAAAATGGTGATGTAAGGGGTGAGCACAACCGCTCAGTATAAGGTGCCTAAGACACACCTCTTAATGACCTCGTGAATCCAAATAAAGCATAGAATAAGAGAATACGGGGTCATGCAATTTTGGGATACAACACAACAATAACACATGCCATCCAACCATATATACACAATGCAATGCCAATGGAATGGAATGAGATGCTAATGTCGCTCTCCCATTTCCAAAATATTTTTGTTTTACCGTTCCTAACCGTTAATGCAACCCGACCAATATTAGCTTTATGGCATCACGAGAAAAGGATTGGCTAGCAATCCCTGACCATATGACAACTCCAATGCGTCACTCGAGGCCTAAGTAGCTCAACCACAGTAGGGTCTCTCCCTAATTCCCTCTACATCACATTAACGCCATGGACCACTAGGCAACTCCTAGGCGCCTGAGTTTTTGCAAACCATTTTCAAAATCGTTCCCAAAACAAGTTTCATTTCTTTTCAAATCATTTTACCCATTTCTTAGCCAATGCCATGCATGCCAACATTAAACTTTTATACATTTCATCTAAATTCAACAACATAGCATGCTTCGTAAGAAACTTCTAAAGAAATATATCATGCTTTGATATAATAATAATCCGGCACTTAAAACATACCGGGCAAGAAATAAATTCACTTAAACATGCTTTCTCACAACAATTTCAAATAAACTATTATTCATCAACATAATTAGCAAGTAATCTAATTTATCATATTTTACTTATACAAAACCTTACAACTTTAACCAATAATTCCAATTTAAACATATTTTATTCAAATTAAATAGAAATAACTCACAAAGATTAAATAATATGGGTATTAGGGATCCGTACCTCAAAATAGAAGAAAAAACCTGAAATCTAGCCCAAAAATAAAAAATTCAAAGTGTTCCAAACGAAACTTTGCTCCGATCAAATTGAAACTCTCGTCGTGCTCGTTGACTTGCCTTCAGTGGCAAAGCCAAAATCTCAATGGAATAGAGTGGATCTAAGCCTTTTGTGTGGAGAAGAAAAAGGGAAGGAAAAAAAAACAAAAAGAAAATACAGTGAAGGAAAGAAGTTGTGTGAGAAGAAAAGGAGAAAGGGAATGGTCTGTAATGACCATGTGGTCATTATAATGGCCAAAAAGTGATGGCGGGTCCCACGGCCAAATATCTTCATTAAATATATATACACATTAAACACAATACAACCACCCATTTAAACATGTATCCATATAAACAAGCATTATATAAATATATATGGAATGCGATGGCCCCGAACAATAATCCTCGTGCACGACAAAATCTGTTGCAGGTCAACCCGGGACCTTCTGGCCCGAAAATCCAAAAAATGTCGCAATGGCCAACAATGCATTTTTAAGAGTCCCGAACTCAAAGAGATGTCCCAACCAACACACCCGGCACACCTCACGGTGAGGCGAAAAGTAAAATAATTCAGAAAAAAAAAAAAAAAAAATCCCAGAAAATGAAAAATATGAAAAATCATAAACATTACAAAGCTCATCCTTCTGCGTAGTACAAATCATCAATATGATAATCATCATTTAAGAATATAAAGACATGATTAACATTATCTATTACAATATCCCATAACACTCCAATATGATTAGTATCATAAATCCTATTAAATCCGAATATAATAAATATCATAAATAACAATAAATCACATTATGATTAACATCATTTATAATATGATCAATATTATTTATCAAAATATCCAATAATAACAACGATATGATAAATATCATTTATCCACAAGAATAAATAATTATACTTAATAGCGTTATCACGTTACACCATATATTTCAACTTCGATTATTATCATCTAATACAATACCCATTATGTTTTCAATATAATTTACATTATTTATCAAACATACACCCTATATTTAATTTATGATTTAAAATTTATTGAATTTTAGTGTGACGAACGTAATTCTGAAAATAAGCATAAAAATAAAATTCTCTAAAAATTCTGAAAAAATAGAATAAGAAAAATAATCAACAAAAACTACAAAATTTAAAATATGATCGAGGACAATTGGATTTCGTTTCAACTTCCAACAAAAATCACAAAAATATTATGATGCCTAAAAAATTAAAAAATGCAATTTCAGAACCCTAAACGATGGTTTTCGGCCAAAAAAATTTAACATGGCATACAAGATAAAGCCAGTGGGTTTTTCTCAATCGATTATTTACACTCAAAAATCACTATGATTTTGTCAAAAACGGACTTATCAAACCGTTGTTCAGAATTCTGTCCAAACACTCTCAATTAGATAGTCCGGAAATTATTTTTTAACAATTGTATAGAACAATTTAAATTATTCAATTACAGTTAATCAAAACATAAACAAGCTCCATATTTATCAAACAACGGCAATTAATCAAATTAAGGTTTTCAAAATTAAGTTAATAGCTTTAGAGAAATAAAGACATACATACATATATATATATAGACACACATACATATACAGTTCAATATAGATAAAATAAAAACATGTAATCATATTTAATTTCCTCTGAATTAAACCTTAAAGTCAAGCATAAGGTACAAAGCTTATGGGTTCTAAGGAAAAGAGTAGAAAAAATTCACCTTAGGATTTTTGGATCGAAAATCAAACCGTAAACTTCTCCGGTCTTCTTCTCCAACTCTGGCAGCCTTAGATTGGTTGTTTTGTCTTCTCCCTCTTTGCCTCTCAGTTCTCTCTCTCTCTCTCTCTTATTTATACGTATGATACAAACCCTAATAATACTGATCCTAAATAAATATATATAATTATAATCATAAAATAAAATAAAAATACAAATAATATAGTACATGGATTTTAATATACTATATGAGCTTTAATAATATACTATATTAGCTTTAATTCCAATACAACCCAACAAGACCCTCCAAATAAGTTAAACACAAATTCATTAACATAAAATAAATAATCAAACAAACAAACAATTGCAAACAAAAATACAGAAACAATTAATGCAAACACAAATACATAAACAATTACAAACACAATTAGATAATAAAATATATCAAACAAATCACATCACAACCCAAATTGACAAATTAACACACAACCAAGATAAATAACTAAATAACTCATTTAAATTAAACCGCACTTAATCAATTACGCAAACAAGTTAAATTAATTAACCAATTAAATCAGTTACAGTAATTAAATTATATAAAATAAACTTCTGAAAATTAAGGATATTATAGATGCGGTGGTGGATTTTTTTTTTTTTTTTTTGACAGTTGTTTGGAGTGGTGGTGGAATTTTAGAGTTGTTTGGAGTGGTGGTGGTTGGTTAGGGTGGTGGAATTTTAGAATGGTGGGTGGTGATGGATATTGTTTTTTTTTTTTTTTTTTTTCGATTTTGTTGTTTGGAGTGGTGGTGGTTAGTTGGGGTCATGGCAGCCGGTGGGTAGTGGATGGTGGTTGGGTTTTTTCAGATGATGGTGATATAGAGAGGAAAATGGTGGTGATATAAAGGTAATTAAAATTCTTTTGGATGAGTAATTTGGATCCAAATGTATAGGTATTTGTTAAATACATTTACTATTGTAAAGTTGCCATATTTATAATACATATTGTAAAGTTGTCATATTTGTAATACAGTTTTTTTAAAGTGATACTTTTCATCTATTCTTTTTGATCTAGTCGTATTTGTAATGTATCCAAGATAACTTTATCATTTATTAAATTTTTCTTTGAAATAACGTATAAAAGTAAATCTGAAAATTTAAATAGGTTAAGTAAGAAACGTCATAGTAGTTTCTCTTTGGATTTTTTATTTTTTTTTACAAGGCAAGAAGGGTTAGAAGTAAAATTAGTAAGTGCAAAGAGTCGAAACCTAGCACTCCCAAAATCCACCGGAGACACTAACCACTGGGTTATCGAGTCATATGTAGTTTCTCTTTGGATTCTGATTGTATTACTTTAAATGTGAAATAAATTTTCCTTTCATTGGTGTAAAAAAAAATAATAATAAAAAATATTAGTAATGTCGTTATGTTTTATGAATTTTTAGGTGAACTCAATTGACAAAAAATTGAGTCTTGAATTGAGTACAATTTGTTACGTATTGGGTTAAAACACTAATTATAACCACCAACGCCTAGTGAATTTCTCCACTCTTTAAATTGAAATATTTTTATTATTACAACAAAAAACACCAAGCAAAGCCTATATCTTCCTTGACCGTTAAACTGAAATGCTCACAATAGAAACACTGTAGTAGTACTAGTCTCTCAAAATGCCATGTCATAAAATGGCATTCATATAATGTAATACCCTTAATTTTTAAAGGATAGTTTGGGTATTTTATTAATTTATTTATTACATTTTTTATTTACTTATTTGATTATTTGCCTATTGGTGCTTATTTGTGTAATTGTTTAAGTATTTAATTGCATTATTTGTTTTATTAATGTATGCTTATGTGAAAATTTAATTATTTGTTTTCATTAATTGATTAATTAGGTTATGAGGTTAATTTAACAATAAATTTTAATAATGTTAAATTAGGGTTTTATATTCTATTAGGTAAACACGTTGTGGGATATGGCCGACTTAGTTATATAATTATTTTAGTTTTCTTTTCCTTTTCTTATTATAATTAGTATTAGGTTTATACGCCTATATATATATATATATATATATGTTGTATGTCTGTCAAGGGTTTAGGAACCCTATTTACGTAGTAGTGGAGGCAGAGAGAAAGAACTGAGAGGTTCGAGAAAGAATTGAGAAAGGAGAATTAGAGTTTGGCTAGAGTTAAGGGCTGAACCAAGGAGGGGTGATTGAAGCTTACTCATGGGTTGAACCAGAAGCAACGGAGGTCGGTGAAAGCAACCAAGGTCGCCAGAATTACTAGAGAAAACAGTTTAAGGTTTCAAAACTGAAACCAAAGGCAAGTTCTATTTTTTGCTTTTTTCCTTTGACCTGTGTTCTGTGCATGCCTAGATAGTCTCCAGGAACTAAACGGACATTAAAATTGATTTATTATGCATGTAATTTAGAGTTTAAACCATTGTTACATGTTGATAATTGAGACTGAATTATTGTATCAATTGTTTCATTTTGTGTACGTTAATTGTTATTGATGATGTATATAGTGTTTTAAAAAGTTTCTGGTATAGTTTTGGAACATAGACTGACCTCTGGGAACCTAAACAAAACATTACAGAGGGTTTTTATGATCGCCAGAGGTAAAGAAGATGATGGGAAGCAGGGATAGAGTCGGCTTTCAAAACGATGGAGTCAACTCCCTTTATTTTTAGCCCGCGGCTCTTTATGAGAGAAAGAGTCGGCTCCCTAAAAGAGGGAGCTGGCTCCCTAAATAAGAGAGCTGGCTCTCCATGAGGGAAAATAGGCTCCATGAATGGGAGAGCCGGCTCCCTTGCTGAAACACCCCTACGGGTGTATTTTTGGTATTTTTCGAACTCCGGGGGATAAAGTGAAGTTCTGAACTTGAACGGGGGTTTTTAAACGATGTTTATATCATGTTAAAGACCTAAGATTATTGGTCAATGCTAGGATAGTGGACATCATGAAATTTAAATATTAATTTGCATACTGTCAAGGATTACGGAAGTTTTAATTGATAGTTATTGTTTTAGCAAATTAAATTGATTATTATGAAATTTACTTTTGGTTGTTTCAGTATAATGTGCTCAGTTTATATTTTTGATTATCATTATATCATACTCTAGATTTTAATTGATGTCTAAATTTATCATTTATTGTATCAATTATTGGATTTGTGGATTATATGCACTGGTATGGGACGGTGGCATATTAGGTACGGATTAGATCAAAATGCTAACTCCTACCTATTCTGGATTTTAATTGATGAACTGCTTATTCTGTTTTGTCATTTATTGGATTTATTTTGTGGATTATATGCACTGGTATGGGACGGTGGTATATTAGGTACGGATTAGATTAAAACACTAACTCCTACCTATTATGGAATAAGGGAATGGATTAATTACAACATTAAATCCTACTTATATTTCGTGTCATGGCAATGAACAATTGAGCGGCACCACTTTGGTTTTGGATGGATTTTAAATATATAATTATGGTACCGCGATATGAGCTTGAGTCTCAGAGTCGATGGTTAGGGAACGTATATGCAGTGGGATGCATAACTAGCTATGATAGGTTGAGGTATACCCTGTTAGG
This sequence comes from Cornus florida, assembly GCF_030987335.1. Taxonomy (NCBI): domain Eukaryota; kingdom Viridiplantae; phylum Streptophyta; class Magnoliopsida; order Cornales; family Cornaceae; genus Cornus; species Cornus florida. The sequence continues at coordinate 48,017,617 of NW_026775578.1, forward strand.
CTTAGGTACTCATGCCCACTTTAGGTGCATTTTTGCATGTTGCCTTCTATTCAGGTTGAGACTCCCATAGTCCAGTGAGAGTCCTTTAGTGTGTATGTATATATATTTATGGACTAGATAGTTATTGTTGAGTTATCTAGGATGTATCTGCGTATTGGGTTTCCATTTGGATTGTAGTTAGAGTAGAACTTGTTCATGGGCCTGACCCACTATTATTTTTCAGGTATCGAATGGTTCCAGTGTTAGAGCTTGTTCGTGCTGAGCAGAGACGGTCATTCATTCTTCCGACTATGTAGGCCTGCTATTTATGTTTAGTTTTGGGTTTCTTATTTAGTTCAGTTATTTTCAGTTGGGATTTTTATTAGGGGTTCACACGATGGATTCCCGAGTTATTCTATTATTGGAGGATTTTATGGATTCTATTGGAAGATTATTTAATTAACATATTTAAGGATTATTATTTAGAATTTTTTTCAGCTTAATTATTTATTCATTAAATTCTTTTGTATTTTGTGTTCATTTATATACTTGATTGTTTGGTATCCCTCAGATCTGTGCTCAGACTTGATCACCCGTGGCTCTAGAATTGAGGGGTATCACATATGACAATATAAATGAAAGGTACATGAAAAAATAATAGAAAAAAAAATGTAATAGAAAAGAAAGCTCCATAATAATAAAATTAGTCGATAAAAAATGTTATATTAATGTCATAAAATATTGCCATTCATATGATAAAATAAACGAAAGAAACATGAAAATGTAATCGAAAAAAAAGCCTCTCTTTTATCTCTTGTTGTTCGAATTACTACCATCTACAGTAACCATCAAAATCATGCGATTTTTCAGATTTAAACCTAATTCATCCTCTCTAATTTTAATGCAAGTTTCAAAGAGAGGGTAGATACCGATATAAAAAAAAAATTACACGAGTAACTTTTATGTCAACTGTAATAAAAAGTAGTTATATTTTTATGATATTGGAAGAAATTAATAAACAATTTTCATAGCGTTCAATGAATTAGTTAGAAATAAAGGAATGAGAATTGAATACATAAAGGTTATATGAGAAGATTTGGGATATATGAGTTACAGAATAGGTGAGTTACGGAGGTTTGTATAATACCCTAATACATGAAGGTTTGTATGTTACAAGGTGTGATGACCTTATGGGCGGGTGTGCCGTGGGCAGGTGTGAGATACTGACAGGCTACCACACTGGTGAGTTACAGGTGCATAATCCCGCATCGCCTGGGAAAGGGAAAGGTGAAGTCCTTATATGTAGGTGTGTCACTCCAATTGGTATGCGGCCTTTTGGGGTAAAGCCCAAGAACAAAACCGTGTGGGCTTAGGCTCAAAGTGGACAATATCATATCATGTGGTGGAGTGGGTTGTTACAAATGGTATCAAAGCCTAACCTACCTGGAAGTATGTCGATGGGGACGCCAGGCCTCCAAGGGGGGTGGATTGTGATGACCCTGTGGGCGGGTGTGCCGTGGGCGGGAGCGAGACACTGAAAGGCTACCACACCGGGCGAGCTATGGGTGCACAATCCCATATCACCTGGGAAAGGGAAAGGTGGAGTGCTTATATCTAGGTGTGTCACTCCAATTGCTATGAGGCCTTTTGGGGTAAAGCCCAAGAGTAAAACAGTACGGGCTGAGACTCAAAACGGACAATATCATACCATGTGGTAGAGTGGGTCGTTACAAATGGTATCAAAGCTTGACCCGGCCGGAAGTGTGCCAACGGGGACGTCGGGCCTCCAAAGGGGGATGGATTGTGATAACCCTATGGGTGGGTGTGCCTTAGGCGGGTGCGAGACACTGACATGCTACCACACTGGCGAGTTACGGGTGCACAATCCCACATCGCCTGGGAAAGGGAAAGGTAAAGTGCTTATATGTTGGTATGTCACTCCAATTGGTATGAGGTCTTTTGGGGTAAAGCTCAAAAGCAAAACCATGAGGGCTCAGGCCCAAAGCAGGCAATATAATACCATGTGGTGTAGTGGGTCGTTACAAATGGTATCAAAGCTTAACCCAGACGAAAATATGCCTATAGGGACGTCAAGCCTCCTAGGGGGTGGATTTTGACAACCTTGTAAGCGGGTGTGCTGTAGGCAGGTGCGAGACACTGACAGGCTACCACACTAGTGAGCTATGGGTGCACAATCCCACATCACCTGGGAAAGGAAAAGGTGAAGTGCTTATATGTAGGTGTATCACTCCAATTGGTATAAGGCCTTTTGGGGTAAAGCCCAAGAACAAAACCGTGCGGGCTCAGACCGAAAGCGGACAATATCATACCATGTGGTAGAGTGGGTCGTTACAAATGGTATCAGAGCCTGACCTACCCGGAAGTGTGTCGACGGGGACGTCGGGCCTCCAAGGGGGGTGGATTGTGATAACCCTGTGGGCGGGTGCGAGACACTGACAGACTACCACACTGGGCAAGTTACGGGTGCACAATCTCACATTACCTGGGAAAGGGAAAAGTGAAGTGCTTATATGTAAGTGTGCCACTCCAATTGGTATGAGGCCTTTTGAGGTAAACGCCCAAGAACAAAACCGTATAAAGCGAACAATATCATACCATGTGGTAGAGTGGGTCGTTACAGGTGAGTTACAGAATATGTGAGTTACGGAGGTTTGTATAATACCCTAATTTTTGGAGTATTTATTTTTTTATTTAATTATGATTGTTTATTTGATTTAATTGCTGATTGTTTATTGGATTTCATGAATTTAGTTGTTATTTAATTATTTGTAATTAATTGTTAGTTGTTTGCTTTTGAATTGTTGTCCTTACTTGCTAAATTAGTTGTATTAGTTTATTGTTGTTAATTGTTTATTTATTGGGTTGTTTAATTTTATTTTAGTTTTAAATTAGTTGGGTTAAGTATATGGACTATGCATTTGGGCTTGGAAGGAGGAAGCCTTGATGGTTTAAAGGCCTAAATGAGTGAAAGACTGTTGGCCCATGTGTATTAGGCCATGTTGATATATATATGTATTATATAATTATACTAACTATTTGTTAGTCCAGTTATTATTAGCATTAGGGTTATGTTATAATATATATATATATATATATATATATATATATATATATATATATATATCACACACACACATGTGTGTAAGTAGTTATTATGAGGGTTTGTTAATACGAGTTTTGAGAGAGGAAGAAAAGAGGCAAACAAATAGAGAGAGAATAGGAAGAAGAAGGCGCCGGAGAAGGAAAATGAATGTGACAAAAGGTTGCCAGAATTGGAGAAGAAGACCGAAGTGATTGTAGAGAACTTGGAGTTTGGTTTTTGATCAATTCGAAAATCACTAGGCAAGTTCTATGTTATACTTTTCTCCTTAGTACCTTTAATCTATGAATCATTAGCTTGACTTTAAGAAATTTAAACAAAGGAATTAAACATGTTCTTAAGCTGAAATCAGATTATAATTACCTTGTATATATGTATATATATGTGTGTATATACAAAGTTGGGTCTTATAAATTGATGTATGAAAACTTGGTTTTAATTGCTTAAATCATGTATAATTGCTTTATGATTAAAGCAAACATGGAAATCAATTGAGATATAGATGCATGATTTAGGACCTGTATTAATGATTTTTCAGACCTAAAACAGACTTGCAAACTGGTTCTATGAACCAGTGTTCGAGCATTGACTAATTCGGGAATCAGTGCTCGAGCACTGGGGACCTGTTTTGCCCCAAAAGTGTTCTGAATGGTCCCGAATTAAATTTTAAAGATCCCAAATATGTCCTAAAGTTTCAGAAACAGTGTTATATGATTTAAATTGTATAAAACTTAATTATGCTTTTGTGATATTAGATTTGATGGAAATGATCAGATTAACTATTAAGTTATAAATTGATCTTTTGCGGTATTTAACTTTTGTAATTAAATGTATTAACATGATTTATGATTTTAATCTTATTTGTTGCTGTAATTCTAATCTACAACTATAATCAATGATTGTACTTTATAGTTAACCATTGTTAGATATGGTTTGATGTATTTAATGTATATTTGTGATGGAATCATTGAGATAGTTAATAAGTTAGACTCATTGATACTTTGTGCCATTGTAAGATATGGCTTCGTTGATGATATTATTATTATATTTATATGTAAACCCTGATCCGAGCTTGAGGTTTCAAAATCAGTAGTTGGGACTGAGGTGTATATTGCCTGAGATGAGTAGCTGGATATAGGCGATATGTGGGCCCTGGTAGAGGGGGATTCAATCTTAACTACCTTCTGTGCGATTTTTCATGAGATACCTACTATCCGATTAAGACTGCTTTATATTCCAACGAACGTCTTTAGTGTGTATATGTATGTATTGACTATGTAACTATTGTATGAGTTGGCTAAAGATGTATCGCTTATCGGTTCTCTGATTGGGATGTAATGGAAAGGACTTGCTCGTGGATCTAACCCACCATTTTATTTTTTTCAGGTCCTCGTCAGTACTAGTCTTAGAGTTTGCTCGTGTAGATCAGAGACCATTCATCTTCATTCTTCCGAAGTTATTGACGTAAGATAATTTCTTTATTTATTTTATTTAGTTAATTTAAACATCTTATTATTTCAGTTATGGGATTATATGGGCCCTTGATTTATGGATTCCTGAGTTGTATTCTGGAGATTTATGATGTTTATGGAGGTTTATTAATTATTGGGATTTATTCGAAAGATTGGTATCAGAGGATTTACTAATTAATTATTATTTATTTTTTCATTCAGCGAATATTTATTTATTTTTATTTAATCTTGTATTGTGTGCTTTATTATTATTAATTGTTTTGATATCCCCGGTCTTTGGGCGATGACTTGATCAACTACATTCTGAAATTGGGGATACAGTTTTTAAACCATAATTTGTAGGTAAGGGATATTGTAGTACTTTTATAATCTAAAATGCCCTCTTAAACTCAAAGTAAGTATGAAATTAACTTGAGTTTGGAGGCGAGATCATAAAAGCGGTGGTGGAGCATGGGGACCACTTGAGGCACATTGAGGCGCGATAGTGCATGGGTGACAAATTTATGAAGATTCGCCACGTTGATGATTCTTTGGAAGCGCATGATGACCATTGATGGAGTGTGGCGACAAGGTTGTGAAGATCCGATACATTAAGGCGCGTGTGAGCGCATAATAACCATTGGTAGCGCGTGGTGGCGCAGTGGAGCTAATTCGACACGTGGAGGTGCGCTGCTGTTTCGTGTAGAAGTACATGGAAGAGTGGGATTACTACTTGAGGCATATGGTGGGGCGGTGACGAAGCTGATTCGAGATTTTGAGCATTTCTGAATAGGATTCTTGTTGAGTTTCCTTGAGAAAAACTTAAACAATGAGGCTTCTCTAAATGAGGCATCTTGTTGGGTTTCCTAGAGAAATACTTAGACAATGAACTTCCCTAGACGAGGCATATAAAAATCTTGGTGTGCGGAAGCGAGAGTTTTCCATGGCAGTTGTTGGAAACGGGGGCATTAAAAACATAAACTTTGTATGAGATTTGGAATAAATTCCGCTAAGAATTTTTTTGTGGATTTCTAGACGAGCGCATTTCTCTCTGCAACGAGATGAACGCAGTATATTCACTTTCTCAAATCCGTTTCCGGGTGAATGAGAAATTAGTTCCAAAGTGTGGTGTTTTGATAAGCCTAAATGGGTATGCAAAATATGGAAAGTGTTTGTCCCACATGGCAAAAATGTTGGAACCAATTAAAATTTAAATAAGCCAAATTGGGATTTAGGCTTGGGTTTGGGCTTGGGCTTGGGCTTGGGCCTAATTGTCAAGTCCGATTATTCTTTTTATTAAATGGAATTTTAGATTGGGCCTTTATTTTTGGGCTAGGCTTATTTAAATGGGTGGTTGGTTTTTGAATTTAAATTAAAAGTTAGTTTTTTTTTTTTTTTTTTTTCCAATGGGTTGCATCTATTTCCAAAGGGTTACAACTGTTTTCCAAAGAGTTGCATCTGTTTCTAAAGGGTTGCAACTGGTACTGAACCAACATGACCCATGGTTGCACCTATATCCGAAAAGGCACTTTGTTTCCTATAAATACCCCCCTTTGGGGTCATTTGTAATCACACCAATTCAGAAAATCATTCTCCTCTCTCTGAATTATCTTCTTCCTTCTTTCTTCTTTTATAATTTTCCGTGGGTTCGAGCCCTAGTCTTTGGGTTCGAGCCTTAGTCAGTGACTCTGAGTCTGAGTTCGAGTCAGAGAGTACTACATCGAGCCAGTTCGCCTATTCCTTTGGTTTGCAGTGCTACTAAATAGTATTATAATATATGGTATACTTAGACCATATTTTGGACAACAATCTTAAGACAAATTCGGCTTTACTATAGTATTAATCATTTAATTATTATTGTTATTGTTATAATTATTGTTATTTGACTCGTGGTTTGTATATTTAATATAATCATATAAATGGCAAGTACAAGTACTACTATGCCTAATGTTCCCGTCTGTCATGGGGAGAAGCCCGAAAAATTTAATGGGGCTGAGTTTAAAAGGTGGCAACACAAAATGATGTTCTACCTTACAACTCTGAATCTAAGCGAGTACCTAACTGAGATTACCCTAGTACTAGAAGTTGGTGAGACTGACATTACAAAGTTAAGAGATGTTGATGCATAGAAGCATGGAGACTTCTTATGGAAGAACTACATCCTCAATGGATTGGACAACACTTTATATAATGTGTACAGTCCAATGAATACTGCTAAAGAACTTTGGGAGTCATTAGACAAGAAGTATAAAACAAAGGATGCTGGCTTGAAGAAGTTCGTGGTCGGATGATTTTTGGACTTCAAAATGATACAAAGACAGTCATAAGCCAAGTGTAGGAGTTCTAGTTTATCCTACATGAGATACATGCTGAGAAGATGACTTTGAGTGAATCTTTTCAAGTAACTTCAATCATTGAGAAGTTGCCACCTAATTGGAAAGATTTCAAAATTTACTTGAAGCATAAGCGTAAGGAAATGTCGAAGACCTGATTGTCAGGCTGAGAACTGAAGAAGATAACCGTATATCTGAAAAGAAAGCCGAAAATTCTTCAATGGTGTCAAAGGCAAATGTAGTGGAAGCTGGATAGAAAAATAAGAAGAGGAAGCACTTTGGAGAAGATCCTAGCCAAGGAAACTACAAGAGGTTCACTGGGAAGTGCTTCATATGTGGCAAGTTAGGACACTGTGATACCCCCGGATCTCCTAGTTGAGATCAACTGAAGTCGTGTTGATCCCGATAGGCGGCGACCCAACACATACACCTTAATCCTCTCTTGGCTCATACTTTCTAAGTAATGCCAACCCCAGAATTAAAACTTTGATCCCAAGTTCTATATCTGTCAAAGAACTCGATCACACACTCCTTTACTCCTTTGGGTCTCTATCGTTTTCGCCTTGGACCCAATCCTCCCTCCTAGTGTCAACCATTCTGTATCTACAGAATATAATTGACATCAGCTCCTCCTAACGAACCGTAAATAGAGTACAACGATTCCTATTATGGCTCTAAGTTTTAGAGAGACGCAACGCGGAAGTCCTATAACGAAAGACACTCCTAAGGACACTAGAACCTGGAGTGCTCTGATACCAACTGTGATACCCCCGGATCTCCGGATGCGGGTTGGCTAGGCCCACGCCCGATTACCCGAGGATATGAAACCAATTAGCAATTAACGAACACAGAATACAATTAAGAAAACAGGAATAAATAAATTGCGGAAAAGAAACTACAATGATAATCCAAAAACTGAAACCTCAGAATAAAATTTTATTGATAAATAAAACTATTCTGTTACAACTGATCCTTCACGAATACAAATCGTTCTCCAAATTATACAACTCAGGAATCCATCTAGTGAACCCCTAAAATATCCCACTGAACTCAAATGACTAGAAAAAAACCAAAGCCTAAAACATGAAACAAAATCCAACAGCATCGGTGAAGTGAATGACTGTATCTGCTCAGCACGATCCAGCTCTAAGACTGGAACTAACGAACACCTGTAAAAATAAGAGTGGGTCACTGTTTGGATTGCAGTTAGAGAAGAATTTGCATGTGGGCCTAACCCACTCTTATTTTTACAGGTGTTCGTTAGTTCCAGTCTTAGAGCTGGATCATGCTGAGCAGATACAGTCATTCACTCCACCGATGCTGTAGGATTTTGTTTCATGTTTTAGGCTTCAGTTTTTTTCCAGTCATTTGAGTTCAGTGGGATATTTTAGGGGTCCACTAGATGGATTCCCGAGTTGTATAATTTGGAGAACGATTTGTATTCGTGAAGGATCAGTTGTAACAGAATAGTTTTATTTATCAATAAAATTTTATTCTGAAGTTTCAGTTTTTGGATTATCATTGTAGTTTCTTTTCTGCAATTTATTTATTCCTGCTTTCTTAATTGTATTCTGTGTTTGTTAATTGCTAATTGGTTTGATATCCTTGGGTAATCGGGCGTGGGCCTGGCCAACCCACATCCGGAGATTCGGGGGTATCACAGATACCGAGTTAAAGACTATCGTAGCCGCAAAGTACAACATAACCCCGAGAAAAAAAAAACCACTGAGGTGCACATTGCTGAGGAAGATAAACTGATAGCTGATGTGTCTGAGATAAATCTTTTAGCTGTGGTTTCTGAAATCAACCTTGTGAGCAACAATAGAGAATGGTGGGTGGACACAGGGGCTACTCGTCATGTTTGCTCAGAAAGGTTGAAGGACAAGGAAAAATTAAGCTCCAGGTGACCTCGGGGAAAGAGAACACTCTAAATAATGTGCTGCATGTACTAGACATAAGGAAGAACTTGGTCTCTGGATCACTCATAAGCAAGAATGGGTTCAAACTGGTCTTTATATCTGATAAATTTGTGCTTACTAAGAATGGGGTATATGTGGGCAAAGGGTACCTTAGTGATGGATTATTGAAATTCAATGTAATGACTGTTGTACCCAAAGCTATTAATAATTATAAAGAGAATGCTTCTGCTTATATGATTGAGTCATCTGATGTGTGGCATGGTAGGTTAAAACATGTTAATTATGATACGATTTGTAGATTAATTAACATGGATTCTATACCTAAATTTAGTATTGATTTAAATCAAAAATGTCAAACATACGTAGAAGCAAAACTGATTAGAACCTCATTTCACTCTATAAAGCGAAATACTGAACCTCTAGCATTAATTCACAGTGATATCTGTGACTTTAAATCTGTGCCAACCAAAGGTGGGAAAAAGTATTTTATTACTTTTATTAATGATTGCACAAGATACTGTTATGTATATTTGTTAAGAAATAAAGATGAAGTCTTGGAAATGTTTAAACATTACAAGAATGAGGTTGAGAATCAACTTGGAAAAAAGATAAAGGTGTTTAGAAGTGATAGAGGTGGTGAATACGAAACACCATTCGCTGACATTTGCTCAGAACATGGTATTATTCACCAAATTACCGCTCCTTATTCACCTCAACAGAATGGTGTTGCTGAACGCAAAAATCGTACCTTAAAAGAAATGATTAATGCTATGTTGATAAGTTCTGGTTTAGCCCAGGATTTGTGTGGGGAAGCTTTGCTTTCTTCTAATTATGTTCTCAACAAAATACCTAAAAAAAAAAAAAAAAACAAATGTGACACCTTATGAATTATGGAAAGGTCAACAACCGTTCTACAAATTCTTAAAAGTGTGGGGGTGTCTAGAAAAGGTTGCGGTTCCTACTCCTAAGAAAGTTAAGATAGGACCAAAAACCTTTGATGGTATTTTCACAGGCTATACACAGAATAGTAGTGCATATCGTTTCCTTATGCATAAATCAGACATTCCTGATATTCATGTCAATACAATTATTGAGTCAAGGAATGCTTATTTCTTTGAGGATATATTTCCATGTAAAAATCCTCTTAAAAGAAATCATGATATTTCTAATAGCAATATACAAGAGAATATAGATCAAGAGTCTATAGATGATGAAAATATGGAAGAACCTAGACGTAGTAAAAGAGTTAGAATGTCTAAGTCATTTGGTCCTGATTTTCTGACATATATATTGGAGAATGGGCCACAAAACTATGAGGAAGCTATGTCTTATCCAGAAGCTCCTTTATGGAAAAAAGTCATAAATAGTGAAATTGAATCCATCATGCAAAATCATACTTGGGAGCTGATGGATCTTCCTCCTAGTACTAAACCTTTAGGGTATAAATGGATTTTCAAGAAGAAGGTGAATTCTGATGGTTCAATTGATAAATATAAAGCCCGGCTTGTTGCTAATGGGATACAGGTAAAAGAAAGGCTTGGATTATTTTGATACATATTCACCAGTCACAAGAATAACATCCATTAGATTGTTACTAGCTATTGCAGCATTGTAAAATTTAGAAATACATTAAATGGATGTTAAGACTACCTTCTTGAATGTGAATTAGAGGAGGAAATCTATATGGAACAACTTGAAGGTTTTATAATTCCAGGAAAAGAAAAAAAGGTGTGCAAGCTTGTAAAAGCCTTATATGGATTGAAACAAGTACCTAAATAATGACATGAAAAATTTGACAAAGTGATGTTATCAAATGGTTTTAAAATTAATGAGTGTGATAAATGTGTTTATATGAAAAACACTCAAAATGGATATGTCATTGTGTGCCTATGTGGATGATATGCTAATAATGGGTAGTAATGATGTTATAACCAAAACTACTAAAAAGATGTTGACCAAAAATTTTGATATGAAAGATTTAGGCATAGCTGATGTTATACTAGAAATCAAGATTTCTAAAACATCAGATAGTCTAGTATTATCTCAATCTCACTATATTAAGAAAATATTAGAAAAGTTTAATAAAAAAGATAGTAGTCTTGTAAAGACTCCTGTTGATATAAATCTTCATTTATCGAAAAATACTAGTCCTAACATATCATAACTTGAGTATTCTTGCATTATAGGAAGCTTAATGTATTTGATGAATTGCACACGACCAGACATAGCATACTCAGTTAATAAATTAAGTAGATATACAAGTAATCCAGGAAAGAATCATTAGACTACAATAATCAGGGTTCTAAGGTATTTAAGATATACCATAAGTTATGAATTACATTATTCTAGATATCCAGCAGTACTTGAAGGATACAGTGATACTAATTGGATATCAGATACGAATGATTCTACATCCACAAGTGGCTATGTGTTTACTATTGGAGGAGGTGCCATATCTTGGAAATCTTCAAAACAAACTTATATTACCAGATCCACTATGGAATCTGAATTTATTATTTTTGATAAAGCTGGTGAAGAAGCTGAGTGGCTTCGTAATTTGTTAGAAGATATTACAAATTGACCTAAACATGTGCCCGCTATATGTATACATTGCGATAGTCAATCAGCAATTGAAAGGGCACAAAGTAATATATATAGCGGTAAGTCTCGACATATATGTCGACGACAAAATACCGTTAGACAATTGCTCTCAAGTGGGATAATCTTAATAGATTATATCAGGTCAAAAGATAATTTAGCGGATCCATTTACAAAAGGTTTGACAAGAGAATAAGTGCATAGTTCATCGAGGGGAATGGGATTAAAGCCGAAAGCTAATGAGTCATCTTAATGGAAACCCAACCTAGTTGACTAGAGATCCCAAGATCTAGTTTCAAAGGGACAACAGAAATTCTGAATGGCTCACCAGAAGCACTGGGAAGATTTAATCTTCTACCCATTTCTATGATGAGACAATGCTACCTACAGCGATGAGTAGAATAAGCTATGCTTTTAATGACTCTTATACCTTGAAAATTCAAGTGGGGTATAGTAGGATACTCTTAATAAGAAGTCACCTATATGATTGTGAAGTGGGGCCGCTTCTATGAGAACTTCTAAGGCTAAGTTTTCTAGAGCGCTCATGAAATACCAGGAGTTGTTCAAGGCCATATGAACACAACCGTGAGAACCGACTTTGTGCGGGAAGGAACTATGTGTTTGTCATTGTCTTAGTTTACATCAACGGCTGAACAATTCAAGACATCATATGTTCATGTGTTAGCAAATAAATCCAATAGTAATACACTAGGGAAGGTTCAAGACCAAAAACTACCAATCCCGATGCAGTAACTTTCCAATAGTACTCTCTCTAGTGTCTGTATTTTCTTCATTTGATTTTTTACGCAAATTTCCATTCATGTGGGGGATTGTTGTAAACGAAAGCATTAAAAACATAAACTTTGGATGAGATTTGAAATAGATTCCGCTAAGAATTTTTTGTGGATCTCTAGACGAGCCCGTTTCTCTCTACAAGGAGATGAACGTGGTTTATTTACTTTCTCAAATCTGTTTCCGGGTGAATGAGAAATTAGCTCCAAAGTATAGTGTTTTGATAAGCCTAAATGGGTATACAAAATATGGGATGTGTTTGTCCTACATGGAAAAAATATTGAAACCAATTAAAATTTAAATAAACCAAATTTGGGATTTAGGATTAGGCTTGAGCCTAATTGTCAAGTCCAATTATTCTTTTTACTAAATAAAATTTTGGATTGGGCCTTTATTTTTGGGCTGAGCTTATTTAAATGGATGGTTGGTTTTTGAATTTAAATTAAAAGTTAGTTTTTTTTTTTTTTCCAAAGGGTTGCATCTATTTACAAAGGGTTGCATTTATTTCCAAAGAGTTGCATCTGTTTCTAAAGGGTTGCAACTGGTGCTGAACTAACATGACCCATGGTTGCACCCATACCCAAAAAGGCACTTTGCTTCCTATAAATACCCCCCTTTGGGGTCATTTGCAATCACACCAATTCAGAAAATCATTCTTCTCTTTCTGAATTATCTTCTTTCTTCTTCTATAATTTTCTTTGGGTTCGAGCCTTAGTCAGTGACTCCAAGTCCGAGTTCGAGTCAAAAAGTACTACACCGAGCCGGTTCGCCTATTCCTTTGGTTTGCAGTGCTACTACCAAAGGAAGACAAGTCGTTGTATCCTGGGAGATAGACGCAACTGAGTCCGTTAGCACCATAGTGTGGCGAATCTGTCTTAAGAATATATAATCAAATTATAACATCGACTTTTAATCAGGTTCCTTTATTTATAGTTTTTTTACTTTATTATATTAAACTATATGTTATAAGTAATTATATATATAGATTATTATTTTATAATAATTATATATATATATATATATATATATATATATTAGATTTTTATATAATATTTAAATAAATAGTATTATAGTATACAGTATACTTAGACCATAGTTTGGACAACAGTGACTTCAAGATATAATGTTAGAAAAAAGGAATGAAAAATATTATATTATATTGTATGAGATTGAATTGAATACATGAAGGTCTTATGTATATAAGAGAAGTTTTGGGGTAGGTGAGTGATGATCAAGTAATCTATATATAATAACTAGTTAAGTAGAAGTATACATGGTAACTGGGTACGTGGAGGTGAGTAAACCCTAATTTGTAAGTAAAGAATGTTATAATAATTTTATAATCAAACATAATTAAATAGGAAATACTTGTACGAAGTAGAATCTCATAGGCCCCTTATAAGAACTTTTCATTATACTTATCGATATAGTTTTATAAAAAATAAAATAAATAAATAAACAAATCTATGTTACTATTTTAGTCACAAAATACAATATTATTTTTATCTTCGAATTAAGCAAAACATGGATACTTAATTCAGAACACCGAATTAATAAGTATGAGAAGGTCACCCGCAAAGCAAAAGATGAGTTAACTTGGAATCAGAACACTTATACAAAAAATTGTCTCCATAGATTCTTGTTTTGCACAAGACCAATCAATATCTTTGCATAAATAACTATTTAAATTGACGATTCATTTCCACATTCCATTCAAACAAAAGATGCCACTAACTAGTTATTTTGTTCAATTTTAATTTGAATGAAATTGTATCTTTTGTTTGCTTATCATTTTTTTTTCTTAGTTGGGATTCACACACATGTCTCTTCTGAAACTTGAACCCCTAACCTTCCTTTTGAAGGTAAGAGACTGATATGCTAAGTTGATTGATTATCATTTCCACATAAATTACCACTTATAAGCCAACAAAACATTCAATTTCATTCAAATTAAAATGACAATTCATCTTCACTTTTGTTTGTAACAAAGTGATGTGAAAAGGGCAAAAAAGAAATGGGCTTGTAATAGATTGGTGGTTCAAAATCCTGTTAGGTAAGTTGAGGACCACAGTCATACTTAACAAAAGTTGAAGTATCTAAACTTTAGCCCAAGTCAGTGTTTGGAATTAAGGCTTGGCCCAAGTTTTAGAGTTACAAGAATCCTCTATAAATTGTAATCTTTGTCAAACAGTGAATGAGAATAACAACGGTTTTGCCAAGTGGTGTGAAATAGAGAGAAAGTTGTAAGAGGGAGGTTTTGAGTTTAGTGATATACAAGAAGTGTGTGTAATCTTTATATAGAAAGAAGAGTTGGTCTCGTTGTTCCTTGTGGACATAAGTAATTTGGGTATATGTATTCATGTATTTTTTTATCTATAATTGTTGTGTGAGATTTAGAGGAATTTAATTCCTAATAATGTATCCTTCCGCTCAGATCGGTTCTTGTAATGATATTGTGTTGTAAAGTGTCGAACGATCACGATAATTTACATGTGTGACACGACTGATCGTGGCCATCCCCTGGAGATTTCCAATGGTAAAAATAATTTTGTACGCTTAACCCATTGATCCCTAATGAAAACATATGATTTTCATGTTCAACTACCTTAATCACTGCCACCTACCCAAATACAGGAGTGTGTCTTCACAGCAAAACCTCTATTCACCAAACTGATGAAACTTTCATAAATATCTCCATCTCAAATCTATTGGACGTTAGGGTTCTTGTAATCTTTACCATGGAAGTACTACATGCACATGAGAATATATGACTACCAAAGCTATAATCTAGTGGTATTTTTTCACTTTCAAGAATAAAACGCAGAGCGTTCATATCTGCTGTAAGAGTAAAGTGAGTGCCTAAGTTTCTTGCCAAGGTTAAAAGGGGGAAAGAAAAAATTATTATTACATATAATGTCCGGGCTGCTTGATTTGTCACTAAAAAAATAGTTTTCAAAAAAGAAAAAAAAAAAAAATCTATTATTACATATAATGTCCGGGCTACTTGATTTGTCACTCAGAAAATAATTTTCAAGAATTCAAAATCAGAAAATTATTTTTGTATAAATATAAAAACAACCATTTTTAACTGAATTTTCAAAAAAAAACAATTCATAGAAACTGTCAACCAAACAAGTTTTCTACGGGTTTCTAATTTTCAATTCTCAAAAAATACAAAATTGAACCAAACAGACCTTAAAATTTAACCTTCTTTTTACACAAAGTGATTACTCACATAACTTTTAAAATTGCATGATACCATTTATAGTATTATTGTGATTACACAACTCAACTCAACAAAGACTTTTCCAACTATTTGAGGTTCATTAAAATTGCTTCAAAACTCACTTTAAATAAATTCACTTCTACTCAGAGCTATGTTCAGTGCAGAATTAAAATTTAAAAGAGTGGACATAATCCAATAATTGGTTCTCCTTTTATGTAATTATTATTTTATTTTGTTTTATTATAGTTTATTTGTCTAACTGGGTGGGGTGGATATGGTAAAAATATATTTCATTGTATTTTGATCATGGGATTGGTAATTGTTTCTAATACGCGAAACGTTGAAAAACATTTGTGAGAAGAAATTAAAAAGCTCTGGCAAAAGACTTATGGACTATCACATTGCTAGATTGTGCTGAAGGGAGACCATACGGTGTGCTTGTAGCAAGAAAATATATAAATTACAATTATATTGAGAATAGAACATATTAGTATGTGTTTTGTACCATTCCGTGTGACAATTATCTTTTTTTTTTTCTTTTTTTAAAGTGTGACAATTACCTTGATAGGTGGTAAATCACAAATTTGGACAATCAATTGATTCTGCTTGCAATTTCGATGGTACTTTGTGTAAAGTTTATTGAGAGAGAAAGAAATAGTGATAGAGAGTAAGAGATAAATAAGAGAAATCAGTAATATATATATATAATTGAGGGAAGGGCAATTTTGAAACACACAAAGGATAGAGTTGGTATTAAAGAGGCATTTTATATCACATGACTCGTACATGTCATTGTTTGGTGTCAGAACAGAAGTCCTTTTTTTTTTTTTTTTTTTTTTCCGCTCATTTTTCATACTACTACAGTGGTGTGATTTGATTCATACACCGTAAAATTTGAAATTTATAAGTCAAATGTAGGCATCAACCCGGAGCTCAAGGCATAATAGGCTACAAGCATGCTAGTTAAGTCCTCAACTCCATTCCCACGTTCATGCAGAAAAAATGGCTCCATTGCACAACAGAGAAAAGATCGAATATATCATCAAAATAGCATTTACAGTATACCCCAATTTCGCTTACATTCTTCCTTGTGGAGCTGCTGATAATTCAAGAAACACGTATCTTTGTTTTTTTTTTCTTTTCCAGAGAATAAGAAACACGTCTGTACAAGCTCATCTGTCCCTGATACAAATACATGGAGTTTTCGCCAGGCAGGATCTGTATGTTTGCACCGGTTAATTTCTTCATCTCAGTTAATGACCCATCTCTTCCCTCCAAATATCCAATCTCACCAAATGGAACAAGTAAGCTAGTTGCCACGCTCCGCCTATGAAGGTTGTGCCACGCAGGCGACACGCAGACGCTAAGGAGGACGCTGTATAGCAACTGCATGACAAGTGGAGTTTCTAGAGTCTTCCGGAGTAGTCTAGAGTTGTGTAGAAGATTCTAGATATGTGTAGTATATTCTAGAAGTGTGTGGAAGGTTCTAGAATTCTCCAGAATTGTGTGAAGTAGTATGGAGGGTTCTAGAATGTTGTAGATATGTAGGGAGATGTGTAGAAGGTGGAAGAAGATTCTAGAGAATCAATCTCCACCGTTGGTTAGAATGCATCCTAGCCATCCATTAGAGATGGGGATGCCTATAAATAGGAGTAGGACTTCATTTTGCAACCAACAAGTCCTAGAGTGAGTCTTGAGAGCCTTATAGAGAGCTTGAGTGTTAGCCTTGTACAAAGTATTCTTTGAAGTAATAGAAGTGTTCTTTCCTTGCCAACTTAAGTGCCTTAGTGTGTGTGAGTGTGCAAGCCAAGTGAGGAGAGGGCGATGGCAACTACAACACTAGTAAGCGCACGAGGGGAGTGTGTTGGCTAAGGTGTGCACGGGAGTTAGGCTGACCAAGTACTTGCGAGAGTGGAAGCAACGTCTTGGTGCCGCACGGGAGCAGTTAGAGTGGTGCTAAAACTCTAAACCCGTGACATAGTGGTAATAATATTTAATATTTTCCTTTTCTGGAGCAAGATCAACAATTCGAGTTTGGATATGCAACAAAGCTTCTTGAGCTGGAAATAGCTCATCATGAGGACCCAAAGAAACATATAGAAACCAGAAAGTCGGTTGGAACCTTTTGATCAGCGAGGAGACAGAGAGAGGATGTAAGAAAAGATAGTAACAGCAGCATAGCTTATAATCGATCGATCCTTACCATTCTCATGATAAGATGTTCAAACAAATTTGAAAATCTAAGAACTAAAATGGCATGAGGCATAAAGTCAAGGCCATCTTATTTACTTAAAAACAAAGAGTCAAGGCCAGCTTTACTTTCATAAAACAAAACAACCAGAGAAAAACAAACCTCCACAATTAAAATGAAGAGTAATAGCATTGCCTCATAAAAGATAGAGACGTTAGGTGCTGAAGATACAAGAAATCCCTCCTCATTTTCTCTCTCTAGAATTCTTGCATTTCAACCCAAAAAATATCTCCCCTCCTCTTTCCATTACTTCTCTTATTTATAGATATTTACAAATGTTGATGGACTGCTGGATCTAGGCCCGTTCCTCCATAAGTCCTGGTCATCTTTGATGGGCTTATTCGCGTTCGGCCCATATGGCAGTGTCTTTCTATGGGCCTGACCCATCTGTACAGACCGGATGTCGCGTTTGCAAGTCATATCCGGCCCATGTCATCTCGGGCCTCCTCAACTGCCCCCATAATTACCCCTTATTTAATAAGGGGGTAATTATTGAAGGCGTCTCATCATGACGTTGACGGCTCGAGAAACCCACATGGGGGAACGGACGGTCAGATCCAGAATCAATGTTTCGGGGCTCGATGAATTTCTCGCCTTCCTGACGCTTCGGCCCTCGGGTCCCCCTCGCCTTTATAAGGCTCTAGAATACCACTTCATGCCTTTTTACCGTCTCCATCATCAGTCAAATCTCTCTCTTTTTAGAACAGTGCTAAGCTTTTTCCGGTGAAATCCTTCAAGAGTCATTCTTCCAGCGGTCTTGCAGTGCTCTTTGTTGCTTTCTACCTCAGAGGTTAGTTTTGTTCCTTTTTACTTTCGGCAGGCTTCTTTTTACCCTTTTAGATCCTTCAATCACTTTCACCATGGTTGTAGATCTAGACGTTCTTCGTATGAGACTTAGACTTCCTGACAACATCCAAGTTAGGGTTTGCCCTAAGGATGTTAATATTATGACCGGTGCCGGCCTCCTTCCCGGCGAAGTTTTATTTTCAAACCTTCAACTGAATGTCGTTAGGTTCCCTCTGCATCCCTTCTTTAATTATGTCTTCAATAGACTGGGGATATCCCCCCTGCAGGTAAACCACAATTTCTTTAGAATCATATCCGTTATACTACTATTGATTCGTGACAGAAGCCTGGACCTTGACCTCATAGATCTTCTTCTGTGTTATAAGGTCAGTAAGATCCGAACTAACGAGCCCTTCTACCACCTCTACCCGATCGACAAGATGTCCATATGTACGGACACAATCAAATCTGAAAAGGGTTGGAGGGATAACATCGTGGGCATTAGTGGGGCTTGGTCTTCGCCGGCTGCAGAGGATTACCCAATCCCGAGCGCCTTTGGCGTCTGTTCTGTTTCCTCATATAAGAAATTCAAATCTCACAAAAACGATTGTCCCTGCGAAACATGTGTTCCTCGCTTTTGTACTTTCTTATGCCGCTCCTTAGGAATACCTTGTGATGACTTGAGCTACAGTGTTTGCAGGGATAGGAGTAATTACTTAAAGAAATACGTTCTGAACGATATTCCTTCCTACTCAGACCTCCTCACTTCAGACAACCTTCTAGCGCTCTCATCCCTCGGCTATACCATGAGCAGGCTTCAGATTCCATCCTTTGGCAAGAAGAAAATACTCCCCCAGCCACTTCTGCTGCTGGGGTAACCTCCTCTCCTGCATCAGCCTCTTCCTCAGCCACCATCTCTGACACCATCCCGAGTACGGTGGCTATTGATTCTGTTTTCAGCACCCCTGCTACTAACCCGAGAGCATCTCCACAAATCACTACAGCCCCTGCTGCCGCTGGGGGCGCTTGGGACAAAGAACGAGGCAAAAGGCCTCATCCTGACAGTGGAGTCGACCCTGAGGAGGAACCTCTTATAAGAAGGACCCGGGTCTCTGGGCCGGGTGCTCTCTTGCACCGCCCAGTCAGAGCTCCTGCCCCCTCCGGGCCTGTTGCAGCTGGTGCCTCTGCTTCTGCTTCATCCTCCCCTTCTTTTCCCACTTTACCACCGTGGGCTCCTCGGTACACCCGAACGGATGGGACGTTCGTGAAGCCGAACGAGACCATGCTAAAGGATGGCCAGACCGCCATGGCGTATTATAGGAGCATGTGGACTCCGAAAGACCTTGAGGCGGCGAAAGGTCTATCCCAGAAGGATGTGTTCAGCCGCTTTCCCCAATCTGCCATGGAGGTGACTTTTATTTTCCAACTCATGAATCCTCTCATATTATTTGGTCTTGCCTTCGTCCGACCAGACTATCGGTTTAACCATTATTAATGTATATCTATGCAGACTTTGTTCGGAATGATGGCTATGCAGAAGCAGGTTGAAATGGGGAACGCCAGGGCTCGTAAGTTTTCTGATAGCCTGGAGGTGGCCAATAAGGAAAACGACCTTCTCGCTAGCAAGAATACCGAGGTATTGGCTCGGCTTGAAAAAACCGAACAAGAAAGAGATGTCTTGAAGAAAGAAAACGACTCTCTTCAGGATGAGAAGGATGCCCTCCAGCTTGAAAAGAGTGTCTGGCAGACTGAGCGTGATTCAATCAGAGACGAAAAGGCAGAGCTCCAGCGCCTTCTGGCTGATGAACAGTCTGCTCGGATGGCTTTTGAGAAGAGAGCTCTGGACGAGCGTACTGCTCTGATTGATACCATCAGCAGAGTGAACGGTGGGATGCTGGCTCTTCATGCTCGGTTCTCAAGGGTCGGCGCTCTTAGATATGCTCAAGGATTCCGAGAAGGTTTCTCCGACCGAGTTCCGGATGAGAGACAGACCAGCTCAACTCCAGATGAGGTCGATAAGGATTTAGGGATTGACCCTCTGGGGGTCTATGTTGACCCAGAACCCACCGAAGCGGAGCACATATTTGATGAGTGCCAGGACATTGCTTCCTCTAGGATCACTACAGCTCCTCCTACCGATCTGCCTCTAACCGCTCCTCAATCGTCAACTGTGGTACCTCCCATAGCCACTGCTGATGTTGGCCCCCAGCAGAATGACTCTGTTATTCATCTTGATTCCCCACCTCGTGAGGGTGAGATGGCTGATGGGACCGAGGAGGCGAGTTGGCACAACCAGGAGGCTGTCGGTACTGAGGCAGCTAGCTAGGACTCCTCCGGACTCTTCGATTCCATACTTTTTTGTAACAATGTGACTTGAATATTTCATTTTTTGTAAACCCAATGCTTATTATGAATGAGATGACATAACTCTTTTTTCTCTTTTTCCTTTGTGTTGCGCTCTGTTCAAACCCATTTTCAATATATATATATACCTTTTCTCTCTTTCTTTTTTTATATTAACTTTGTCGTGTGCTTGTTTATGGCAAGTGCTTGGCGTTCGGCTTGCGGTGCCAGCTGCCACTTATCGTGCTCAAGTGCCTGGCGCTCGGCTAGAATGCCACTTGCCACTTGGCTTTTCATTTTTTAGCAAGTGTCTGGCGTTCGGCTTATGGTGCCAGCTGCCACTTATCTTGCTTAAGTGCCTGGCGCTCGGCTAGAATGCCACTTGCCACTTGGCTTTTCATTTTTTAGCAAGTGTCTGGCGTTCGGCTTATGGTGCCAGCTGCCACTTATCTTGCTTAAGTGTCTGGCGCTCGGCTAGAATGCCACTTGCCACTTGGCTTTTCATTTTTTAGCAAGTGTCTGGCGTTCGGCTTATGGTGCCAGCTGCCACTTATCTTGCTTAAGTGCCTGGCGCTCGGCTAGAATGCCACTTGCCACTTGGCTTTTCATTTTTTAGCAAGTGTCTGGCGTTCGGCTTATGGTGCCAGCTGCCACTTATCTTGCTTAAGTGCCTGGCACTCGGCTAGAATGCCACTTGCCACTTGGCTTTTCATTTTTTTTATTTTTAGCAACCCATTGGAGAGGAAAGTTATTTTTATAAATTTCAGGAATTTGCACATTCATACGTACTTGATTGACAACAAACAACACCCAATAAAGCCGAAACTTAGCTTTTATTGGTAGTACCTCTTCAGAGACGTGGCATTCTAGGGCTTGCTGACCAACCTTCCCGCCATGGTTTCTAACGTATATGCTCCCTTGTCTATGACTTCTGCAATTCTGTATGGGCCTTCCTAGGGTGGCATCATTTTTTTGACTATCCCCACCTTTCTTTTCAGAACCAGATCGCCAGGGGCAAAATCTCTGTGTTTCACTCTTTTGTTGTGACTATTCGCCAATACTTGCTGGTATGATGCTAACTTTATTGCTGCAGCGTCCCTCCTTTCGTCTATCATATCGAGGTTCAATCTTAACATCTTGTCATTCTGATCTCGACTCCATGCTAAGTTTCTGATAGTTGGGACCAAGTACTCAACCGGTATAACCGCCTCGGTACCATATGCCATTGCAAACGGGCTCTCCCCAGTCGGCAGCCTTGAGGTGGTTCTGTAAGCCCATAGGACGTTCGGGAGCTCATCCAACCACTTCCCTTTATGGTCCTCCAGCTTCTTCTTAATGCAGGTGAAAATTGTTCTGTTTGTAATTTCTGCTTGTCCATTGGCCTGAGGATGACTTACTGCAGCCAACTTCTGATTAATTCCATACTCCTCCAGCAGCTCTCTTACTTGCTTGCTGTCGAGGTTCGTGCCATTATCCATGACTATTGACCTTGGAACGCCGAAACGGCAGATAATATTGTTCCAAATAAATCGTCTCACATGAGTCTGAGTCACGCTAGGATATGGTTCTGCTTCCACCCACTTAGTGAAGTAATCCATGGCCAGTAACACATACTTGTTCTGAGCTCTTGCCGTTGGCAGAGGACCGACCACATCCATCCCCCATTGCGCGAAAGGCCACGGCGAGGCCATTACGTGCAATTCCTTAGGTGGTTGGTGGATCAATGGTCCATATCGTTGGCATTTACCGCACCTTCGAGAGAACTCCTCCTCATCTCTTGACATATTCGGCCAGAAATACCCTTGTGTCATTGTTTTATGCGCTAACGACCTTCCCCTAGAATGATTGCCACACACACCTTCATGAATATCTCGCAATACCTGCTGCGACTCTGCGGGGGTGACACACTTCAAGTATGGGCCAGAGTAGGATCTTCTGTACAGCTGGTTATGCACGATGGCGTATTTTGCAGCATTCTTTTTGAGTTTCCTAGCTTCATCCCTTTGCATAGGCAAAACGCCATCTCGAATATAAGTAACGATAGGGTCAATCCAACTCGGTTCATACGGTATGACGTTGACTTGCCAAGGGTCAGAGTCCAAAGGTTCTTCGAAAATAGATGGCTGGGTCAATATTCTTATTGGAATCACCCTCGCCAATGTTTCACCAGAACTCGAAGCACTACATGCTAACCGGTCCGCATCTGCGTTCTGTTCCCTCGGTAACTGTATGAATTCAATCTTTGCAAAGTCCTTGGCTTTATGCAGAACGGCAGAACGATATGCCCCCATCGTGTCATCCTTGGTCAGGTACTCACCATTTACCTGCCGAACAATCAACTGTGAGTCACTATAAACAGTCAAACTTCTGACCTGTAGCTCTTTGGCCAACTTTAACCCATTCAGCAACGCCTCGTATTCCGCTTCGTTATTGGTGGCTCGGAACTCAAGTCTGAGTGCTTGACTCAAAGAAGTACCCTCTGGGGTTTGCAGTTTAACCCCAATTCCGGCCCCCATCTGGTTAGAGGAGCCATCCACATAAAGTTTCCAAGAGCCGCACCTAAGGTCTTCTTCCGTATCTTCAGAGTCACATTCTAGCAGGAAATCGGCTACCGCTTGTCCTTTGACAGCTGTTCTCGGCTCATATGTTATGTCAAATGAACTTAACTCTATGGCCCACTTTGTCATTCTGCCCGAGAGTTCTGGCTTGTGCATAAGCATTCTGATTGGAAAAGTTGTTAGAACAGCTATAGGGTGGGATTCGAAATAATGCCTCAACTTTCTTTTTGCGTTTACAAGTGCAAGTATCACCCGTTCGGCCTTCGAGTATTTTCGTTCTGCCTCGGTCATTGTTTTACTGACATAAAATACCGGGTGTTGCACGCCTTCCTTGCAACGAATTAGAACGGCACTTGTCGCAACACTAGATACTCCAAGATACAAAAATAACTTTTCTTCTGGATCCGGGGCTGATAGGACTGGTGGATTCTGCATATATTCCTTCAAATGGGTCAATGCTTGTCGTTGCTCATCTCCCCAGACCTGTCTTCCATGACTTCGAATCGTGTCAAAGAACGGCTTGCAGCGGTCTGACAATTTTGAAATGAATCGACTTAACGCAGCTATTCGTCATGTGAGGGCTTGCACCTCTCTGATCGTCTTTGGCTCGGCATTCTTAATCAAAGCCTCTGCTTGAGCGGGGCTAACTTCGATGCCTCTGCGGTTGACCACGTGTCTCAAGAACTGACCGGAACTCACACCAAACGAGCACTTGGTTGGATTGAGTCTCATCCCATATCGCCTCAGCACATCAAATATATCTTGCAGATGTTTTAGATGATCATTCTTCTTCCTACTCTTTACCACCATATCATCAATATAGGCTTCCACAATCTTTCCTATTTGATCCTTGAAAATTTTGCTAACAAGTCTTTGATAAGTTGCTCCCGCGTTCTTTAGTCCGAAAGGCATAACTTTGTAGCAGTATGTCCCTCGCTCGGTTACAAAAGAAGTTTTTTCTTCATCTGCCGGGTCCATAGGGATCTGATTATAACCTGAATAAGCATCCAGAAAGGTTAAGCGTTCATACCCGGTGGTAGCATCCACCATTTGATCAATCTTTGGCAGCGGGAAGCTATCCTTCGGACAGGCTTTGTTCAAATTGGTGAAATCAATGCATACTCGCCATTTCCCATTCTTCTTCTGCACGACAACGACGTTGGACAACCAATCAGGGTAGTGCACTTCTCTGATAAATCCCGTATCATGCAGCCTATCAACTTCCTCGGCTATGATTTGGTTGCATTCTGGAGCAAATCTTCGTTGCTTTTGTTTTACTGGTTTAAAATTGGGATTGACATTCAAGGAATGACAGGATACGGAGGGATTAATTCCAGGCATGTCTAGGTGACTCCATGCAAATACATCGGCATTGTGAGACAAGAAGTCAGCTAGCTCTTGCCGCTCTTCCCTGGTCAGTCTTATTCCTACTCTGGTAGTTCGTTCTGGCCTGGACTGATCGATCTGCACATCCAGAAGGGGCTCTTCGGTCAAGTTAACTGACTCCTCCACCCTGTTCTGCTTGGGCGGAGGTTCCTGTAATTGCTATCTAGGGCTTGCCGGTCGGACGGGCGCCTTCCCTTTCCCAGCATACTTTAATGTGACGGAATAACACTCTTTGGCTGCAACCTGATCCCCACGAATGTCTATCACCTTATTTCCATCGGGTCCGAGGCACCTCATGACCTGATGCAAAATTGAGGGTACTCCTTGGACTCTGTGAATCCATCTTCTTCCCATCAGGAGATTGTACGAGGGGTGAATCTCTACAACCACAAAAGTTTCCATAAGAACTCGTTCTGCAGCTTGAACTTCTACTTCCACCATTCCGACGGGCTCCACCCTCTTGCCATCGAATCCTAACAGGGGATTCCCAGTGGGCTTGAGCCTCTCTGGTTTAATCTCGAGCCAATCAAATGTGTCCCTCGGCATGACATTTGCACTGCTCCCGGGATTGATCAGAACTATGCGCACCAGGCAGTCCGCCACTGTCAAACTGACTACCAACGGGTCTTCATGGGGGATTTGAACACGCTGCAGGTCCGTCCTATCGAACTTTATCTGTATCGATGTGATCTGCTGGTGTAGAGTATTCACACTGCTGACCCTTTTCTTCATCTGCGCCTGCCATAGGCGCGCTCAGAGTAGCTCATCTGAATCTTCGCTGGGCTCGGGTCGACCGTGGATAGCATTGATTATACGAACTGGTTGTGAATTGTGGGAGCTTTGTTTATGGCTCCTTTTTACTTGTTCCATCGGTCGATTCTGCTCTGTCGCCGAGCCTTGAACATAACTCGCGAACTCCCCTCTAGCTATCAACATCTCCACTTGCCTTCTCAAATTCCTGCATTCATTAGTCTGATGACCGAAATCGAAATGGAAAGCACAATGTTTAGTCTGATCCCTCTGTTCGAGGGGTTGCCTAATTGGCAGTGGTGGATGAAACTTATCTTTATTCTCCTGATATAGCCTCGCCAGAGTGACCTTCAACGGAGTGATCAGCTCTTCCTCCCTGGACCTCTTTTCTGCCTTCCAGGAGGTCTGACGCTGCGGCTGAGCCTGCTTCTTCCTAATCTTTGCCTTGGACTTTTCCTCGGTCGACACGAGCGACGCTGTCCGAGCATTGGCTGCCTCCTCTTCTTCTAGGCGCACAAAGCCGTCGGCTCTTTCATTGAGTTCATCCATAGTCGTCGGCGTGTTCACTACCAGACTGGTATGGAACGGAGTGCCACGTGTCATGGCTAACTTGAAGGCTTGAACCGCTGTAGAAGGGTGGCATTCGATCACCATACTCTTAGTGAGATTAAACCTGGTGAGAAAAGCCTGGAGACGTTCATCTTTGTGCTGTCTCATTGTGAATAGGCTTGAGATGTCCTTTGGCGGACGCTTGTTCCCATAGTACTGGCTTATGAACCGATCGCACAGATCTCGAAAGCTACCAATAGAGCTGCTAGGCAAGTTCTTGAACCAGCTGAGCTCCGGTCCAACTAGGCTTGTAGGGAAACATTTGCACATTAAAGCGTCATTTTCCGTATTCAGGGCCATCTTCAACTGGATATGGTACACATGATCGATCGGATCGGTTGTTCCGTCAAACAGAATAAATACTGGCATAGCAAACTTCCTTGGATGCAGGGCATTCAGGATCTCGTCAGTGAATGGTGAATCAACCGTTCGAGCCGCGGATTGGAGTGCTTCATTCTCTCTTTGGCGCCCAGTGGTAGCTCTGTAAGCTACGGTTCTGCTCTCCGAACCGCAATGAGTGATTGTAGCTATGGAGGGCCGGTAGGACGGATCAAACGACCGTTCCTCTATGAGCTCTCTTTGCCAAGGCGACGTAACTTGGCGGCAATCAACCTCTATCACCTCCTCTCGGTTGAACCTTTCCCGATGCGGATCGAAGGTCATGGCTTCGTTCTGTCTGAACTGCTCATGTCGCGGATCAACGTGAGTCGATCCTTCGTGATCCTCAACTCGACGAGCATTTGGCGGCAAATCATCCATCCTCCTTTCATCACGGTGGAGAGCTGACTGACTGTTCTCGTCCTGCTCGCCTTGATGCGCGATATTAAATTGAACACCTCCTTCACCGGCCAGAGGTGGACGCGAAACCGCGGGCATTTGCTGATGTTGCATTCCAGCTTTCAATTCTGCATTCTCTTTTTTTAGAGCCTCGATCAAGTTCATCAACTCCTCAAGCTTCGTTTGCTGGACAACCTCCATCAGATTGGAGCTTTCACCTATCATTATTCCTGAACGGAGTAAAGGCATTAATCTCAAGTTCGTGAGTAGATCCGAGCTTCGTGAGTGGGAATTTTTCAGATCTGGTTTCGAATTCTCCGAATTATGCTCACGGTTGACGAGATCTGAATTGTCCGAATTCTAAATCCGTCAGATCCTGCCACAATCGAACAACTCGTTGTTGCGTAGATCTGAAGCCACTTCTGCCAAAGCAACAGGAACTAAAATTCCTCCAGAGTAGGTCACAATCGCTCAGATCTGGATCCAACTCCCAAAGATTGAGTCTCGATCCTCCGGATTGGTCTGAATCCACGCGATATTAATCATTGATCAACCAATCTTCCACGCTTCCCACAGACGGCGCCAATTGAAGATACAAGAAATCCCTCCTCACTTTCTCTCTCTAGAATTCTTGCATTTCAACCCAAAAAATATCTCCCCTCCTCTTTCCATTACTTCTCTTATTTATAGATATTTACAAATGTTGATGGACTACTGGATCTAGGCCCGTTCCTCCATAAGTCCTGATCATCTTTGATGGGCTTATTCGCGTTCGGCCCATATGGCAGTGTCTTTCTATAGGCCTGACCCATCTGTACGGACCGGATGTCGCGTTTGCAAGTCATATCCGGCCCATGTCATCTCGGGCCTCCTCAGGTGCCTCCTCAGATGAAATGACAATTATCTGCTATCTGAACCAGCCACTGGTTCAGTAACATTAACATCCACACCGATTTCATTTTGAAGCAATTCTATAATCCTATCGGACACTCCAAAAACACACTCAACAATGTCAATTGGGCAAAGTATTCAAAAAACCAAGGTCCTCAAAAGAAAACAGCTGTGCATTGTCAGCCACAGCAACAGACCATGTTTAATTATTATATAATTTATATTATAATTTTTTCCAAATATTATTAAAAACTAATCAATATAAAAATTTAATACTGGGCCTCAAAATTTTATATTCTAAAATAACTTTTTATTTTCTATCTTTTCCTCATTCACGTTTTGAATCTTAATATGGTTCCAAATATTTATGTTCTTAAATACATTTTTTTTGCTCTCCCTCTCATTTGCATTTTATACAGCAACACTAATTTTTTTTTTTTTTTTTTTCCCAGTAAGTTATACCCGCAATAAATATTAAATATGTGTATAACCGTTGTTTGAAAAACTGGTAAAACTTTTCATATTCCTTTTTTAGGTTTTATCTTTCTTTTTTTTTTTTTTCCTTATTCCTCACATACTTTACCAAACTTAAATATAAGAATCTAATTAGTAATTTTGCATTTCACAAACTAAGAAGGATGATTTTTAAATAAATATTATTTAATATTAATATACTAGTATTATTAAAATATCACTTTTTACATGGGTGAAACCTTATGTATAAAGGCCCCATATTTAAAAGTTCGCCTAGGGCCTTTCAAAATTTTGAAAATCTCGGGACTAGCCTTGCCGACGGATATGAGTATGGTCCATTAGTACTTATAGGTTGGCAAACCATACAACTTCAGGAGAGTGCTTGCATCCTCTTATTATCCAACTTAGTTCATTCCTACTTATTTTTATTATTTGTTTCTTAATTTTATTGTTGGATTCATATTCTATTGTTAAGTCTGATCCCATTTGTAATGGCCCACTCCACCACATGGTATGATATTGTCCGCTTTAGGCTTGAGCCCGCACGGTTTTACTCTTGGGTTTTACCCCAAAAGGCCTCATACCAATTGGAGGTGACACACTTACATATAAATATTTCACCTTTCCTCTACCCAGATGATGTGGGACTGTGCACCCGTAACTCGCCAGTATGGTAGTCTGACAGTGTGTCTCGCACCCGCTCACAAGGTCATCACAAAACCCTACTCCGTTTCGTTAAAAAATATGTCATACCAATTTTGCCCCTATTCCGGAATGGATTTATAATTATTATACCATCTCCGCCCTTACTCCAGTAAACAAAGTACCGATTTCGCCACATATACTCCGTTTAATTACTAGGCGCAATGAAGGCGGATCGAATTATGCCACTTTTATTATGTAGTAAAAAAAACTAGTCCATCGTGTTCAAATTAGGCTGATAAATAAGAGGGCAGTAAGTATATCCACAGTTACTTCTAAATCCAATCGGTATGAATGCACATGTTCAATGCATAGATAATGAGGACAGGTGGCTCAAAGGATTCATTCGAAGTTTAAATTAATCAAGAATGACATAGTGACACTTCGGAATCAACCTAGAAATTTTAATTTTGTGGAGGTCGTTCTCGATCTGGAGGTCTAAATACCCAAAAAATTTGTCAGTATGTTCATTTAATCCCCTAGCGGTTCAAAAATAATCAGTTATATATGAAGAAGGTAAACTGTTTTCTCACGGAGAGAGAGGATTTAAGGGTGTTTTGGGAGAGGAGAGAAAAATTACGAGGTTAAGTTGAAGTGGGAATCGGTGAGAATTCTGGTGGTACTTGCTTGACGGTCTATGAGGCACCCAACCATTTTTTTAATCCAACCATGAACCAGACAACAAAATGAATAAAAATAGAACAATAAATAAAAGCTAATTGAAATTCTAGGTCTGACCTATTAGATAACTTGTTGGACACTGTTTATATATTCTCTATTAAATTTATTAAAAAAGTGTTCTGGGTAGATATTATCTATATATAATCGAACGATAGAAATTCTACTTTGATCTACTACTCTTAAGAGTCCTTTTAAACATTGCTTTTTAGAACAAATATATTAATTGAATCTTAATAAAATTAAAACCCTTGGATGAAAAACAGGAAAA
The DNA here is from genome assembly GCF_030987335.1 of Cornus florida. Lineage (NCBI taxonomy): Eukaryota > Viridiplantae > Streptophyta > Magnoliopsida > Cornales > Cornaceae > Cornus > Cornus florida. Next base: position 48,047,512 of record NW_026775578.1, read on the forward strand.
AATTGAAAAATTGAACTAAAAGTTTAAACTAATTAAATCCTTAAGGCTTCCTTTGGTTAGATAGAATCAACAGAAAAATAAAAGGAAATAGAAAATTTTAAAACTTTTTTATAAATTGGTTAGATAGAAAAGGAAAAGTTTTAGAAAATTAGAATTCTTCTAACCTTTTATTTTCTCTAAAATATTTCCTTATTTAATGTTCCTATTTTAGCCAACAATTTCATTAATATTATTTTACCCAACAACTTCATTTTAACCAAAAAACAACAAAGAAGTTTTATCTCTTTTGTATGGTCTCATCTGGTAAGGTTTAAGAGCAACATCCCAAAGCAAAGTGTGATTGTTTGGCTTGCCTGTAGGGAGAGGCTGTACACACTGGATTCAAAACCAATGAGGAATAAACACAATGTCAACACATGCTTCTTCAAGTGCAGCTTTAGTGCCCACATTTGGTTGTTTGTCCAGCATGTTGCAGGGTTCTATATCTTGCCAGACAGTTGGGGTGATTTAATTTATTGGTGTTCTACCACATGGGCTTCAAAGAAGTTTCTCATCCACAAGATTCTCCTCAATGCTGCAATTTATTTCATCTGGTTGGAAAGGAATGCTAGGGCATTTAGAAACAAAAGCTCTTCTCCTCACCATATTATTTGTCTAATTAAGAGTTGTGTTCCAGCTAAGCTTGCATCTATGAAACTAAGGAATGGAGGTCACCACAGACTGATTGGGACACAGGAAGATCTAATGCAATTATTTATGCAAGGTTGTTCCTTTGCAGGAAATCAAACATGGTGTCTAGCTGAGTAATTAGTTGGAAGTGTGCTTGTAGTGGAAGTTGTCCACCTGATGTGTGAGTGCCTTTTTGGGTTTACTTTTCTGCTGAGATTTTGTTTGTATTTCTTGTTGTTTGGCTGCTTTGTGCCAGCAGTGCCCTATGTGGGCTTCTCATGTAAATTCTCTTTTTCTTTTATTAAACCTTACCATTACCAAAAAAAAAAAAAAAAAAAAAAAAAAAAAAAAAAAAAAACACAACAACAACAACAACAACAACAACAACAACAACAATTTTATACTATCCACTAATAACTTTATCATTGATAAATTTTTAATTAACTTGACTTTCATTCTTAATTATTTTTCATCATATATAAATAATAGTACTTCCAAAAGGTCTTTTATTAAACCTTACCATTACAAAAAAAAAAAATAAAAAAAAAAAAAAAAAAAAAAAAAATAACAACAACAATTTTATACTATCCACTAATAACTTTATCATTGATAAATTTTTAATTAACTTGACTTTCATTCTTAATTATTTTTCATCATATATAAATAATAGTACTTCCAAAAGGTCTAAATTAATTGAAAACTTTATCTCTTTTTCTTTTATTAAAAAAAAAAACAACAACTATTTTATACTATCCACTAACAACTTTATCATTGATAAATTTTTAATTAACTTGACTTTCATTCTTAATTGTTTTTCATCATATATAAATAATAGTACTTCAAAAGGTGTAAATTAATTGAAAACTTTATCATTTTTTTAATATATTTTATTACTAATTCTTTATTATTTTATAAAATAAGGATAATTTAGGTATCCAAACTATAATATGATATTTTTTTTACAATTTTCTTGAAGAGATTTTCATCCTAACCAAATACATATAGAAAATTAATTTTCTTTTCATTCACTTCACTTTTCTTTTCTTTTCTTTCAATTTTTCATGGCTTATTGTAACTTACATAACAAATATAAATTAATATATGTATAGAGAGAGAGAGAGAGAGAGAGAGAAAGCGCTTTCAAAAAAAGTATCAGTTTCTAAAAAAAAAATCTATTAGTAAAATATAATTTACAAATATTATTCTTCTTAATTATGAATATATATATGTATATATATATATTATTCTTCTTTTTTGTATATATATATATATATATTCAGGTTTTACATTTTAAGTTCTCTACTATCTGCCAATATAATATCTAGGTGATTTTATTTATTTTTTTTGTTGGGCGTGTGTGCCATTAAAATTTGTGCAGCAATTATCAAAGAGTGAAATTTTATAATTCCAGGAAATTGCCAAAAATAAGTGATTAATTAAATGAATGTGCCAAAAATTTCAATTGTTACGCCAAATTTCAGAAGATAATTTTATATATCTCTCTGTTACCACAGGTTGACTTGATGGGTTTTTTTTTTTAGAATACTGTGTATCAACCATATCATACATATATCGACACATATCATTATTATACAACAAAACGGAAATTAAAAATCGTATCGTAACGCTAAATTCATGAATGGATACGAGCGTCTACATCACTAGTAGTACTAATAATAAAAAAGAATAATAATAAAAAAATACAAAGAATTTATTTCTATATATCGATCATACTGAGAATTGAGGAAGTTCTTGAGTACTTATTCTGTAGTTCCGACTTCTCCATTTCCCTCGGTAGTAAATAGGAAAACAAAATTCAGAATTTTTATTTTTGGTATAAAAAAAGAGTAATAAACTGAAACAAATGGCCCAGAACAAACCCCACAACCCAATTAGTATATCGATGAATACGATGCCGTTGGCACTCCTACTCTTGGTCTCGCTTGTACTCAATCTGCCGAAATAGACGCCAACTGGCCACACGGAGAGTGTCCACGCGGTAGAAGCGAAAAGGATCTTGAACATCACATCCCAAAACAAACCCTCAAAGTCTCTCATCAGCAGCAGGGAAAAAACCCATTGGTGGAGTGGATTGGAAAGACAACCCCTCCAAAGAAAGCTAAGCGTGTGTGTGTGTGTGTGTATATACACACACACACATAAATAGTAGAGTCCCTCTCTACTTGCATGTTAAAAAGCTTCAACTGACTATATTTCCTGGAGTACGTTTATTTCTTTAAATTTTTTAGAACCGTAGAAGTAGAATTACAGAATCTATCAATTTGCTCGTGCATATCAGACACTATTCATCTCTTCATTCTTTCGGAATTATTAACGTAGGATAGTATGTTTATTTATTTTATTCAATTGATTTAGACATATTATTATTTCAGTTATGGGATTTTATGGATCCTTGATTTATAGATTCCCGAGTTATACTTTGGAGGTTTACGCTGTTTATAGAGATTTATTCATTATTGGGAGTTATTTGAAAAATTGGTATAATTGGATTTAATAATAAATTATTAGTTAGTTTTTTCATTCAACGAATATTTATTTATTTTCATTTCATCTTGTATTTATGCTTTGCGCGAAGACTTATCAACCCGCATTCGAAAATTGGGGGTATCACAGTTTTAAAACCTTAATGTGTATGTAACGGATATTGTAGTACTTTTGTAATCTAAAAAGTCCCCTCAAACTCAAGGTGAGTAAGAAACCAGCTTGAGTTTGGAGACGAGATCATAAAAGCGGTGGTGGAGCATGAAAACCACTTGAGGCACATTGAGGCGCGATAATGCATGAGTGACAAATTTGTGAAGATTCGCCACATTGGTGATGCTTTGGAAAGCGTATGATGACAACAATTGATGGCACGTGGCAATGGAGTTGTGAAGATCCGACACATTGATGCGTGTGTGAGTGCATGATGACCACTGATGGACCATGGTGGTGCGATGGAGCTGATTCGACACACTAAGGTGCACTATTGTTGCGCGTTTAATTTTATGGAAGACTGAGATTACCACTTGAGATGCATGGTGGTGCGGTGACGAAGGACACGTTAAGCATCTCTGAACGAGACATCTTGTTGGGTTTTCCTGAGAAAAACTTAAAAAACGCCCTAGGCCTGGAGAAATACATAGACAACAAGCTTTCCTGGACGGGGCATTTGAAATGTTAATATTATATTGTATTGTACAAAATTGAATTGAACATATGAAAATCTGAGTGTATAAGAGAAGATTTGGGATAGGTGAGTGATGATCAAGTTATCTATATATAATAACTAGTTAATAGGGTAGGTGAAGGTGAGTAAACCCTAATTTGTAGGTAAGACATATCATAATAATTTTACAATCAAACAGAATTAAAAAAGAAATACTTATTCAAAGTAGAATCTCGGAGACCCTTATAAAAGCTTTTCTTTACTCTTCGTTATAGCTTTATAAAAAATAAAATAAACAAATCTATGTTACTGTTTTTACAGAACACCGAATAAATAAGTATGAGAAGGTCATCGCAAAGCAAAGACGAGTCAACTTGGAATCAGAACGCTGATACAAAAAATTGTCTCCATAGATTCTTGTTTGCACAAGACCAATCAATATCTCTGTATAAATAACTACTTAAATTGACAATTCATTTCCACATTCCATAATTCCATTCAAACAAAAGATGCCACTAACTAGTTGTTTTGTTCAAATTTAATTTGAATAAAATTGCATTTTTTGTTTGCTTATCATTTTCACATAAATTACCACTTATAAGCCAACAAAAGATTCAATTTCATTCAAATTAAATTGACAATTCATCTTCACTTTTGTTTGTAACGATGTGAGAAGGGTCAAAAAGAAATGGGCTTGTAAGAGATTGGTGGTTTCAAAATCCTGTGAGGTATGTTAAGGCCCATAGTCATACTTAACAAAAGCTGAAGTATCTAAACTTTAGCCCAAGTCCAAGTGTTCGGAATTAAGGCTTGGCCCAAGTTTTAGAGTAACAAGAATCCTCTATAATTTTGAAATATTTGTCTTCTAATGTGATGTATGTTAAAGTTGTAATCTTTGTGGAACAATGAATGAGAATAACAATGGTTTTGCTAAGTGGTGTGAAATAGAGAGAAAAGTTGTAAGAGGGAGTTTTTGAGTTTAGAGATATACAAGAAGCGTGTGTAATCTTTATATAAAAAGAAAAGTTAGTCGTTGTTCCTTGTGGACATAAGTAATTTGTGTATATGTATTCATCTTCTTTTTTGCTTTTTTCTTTTTTTTGTTATAATTATTGTGTGAGATCTAGAGGAATTTAATTCCCAACAATGTACCTCTCCCTTTCAAATCCATTCTTGTAATGGTATTATGTTGTAGAGTGTTGAACGATTACGATCACTCACATGTGTGTGGCACAATCACACGTATGACTGATCGTGACCATCCACTAAAGATTCCTAAATGATAAAAATAATTTTGTACTCTTAACCCAATGATCCCTAATGAAAACATATGATTTTCATGTTCAACTACCTTAATCACTGCCACCTACCCACATACAGGAGTGTGTCTTCACAGTAAAACCTTTATTCACCAAATCTATTGGACCTTAGGGTTCTTGTAATCTTCACCATGAAAGTACTACAAACCCATGAGAATCTATTACTACCAAAGTTATAATTTAGTAGGACTTTCTCACCTTCAAGAGTAGAATGTAGAGTGTTCATACCTGCGTAGGAGTAAAATGAGTGCCTAAGTTGAACCAAACAGGCCTTAAAATTTAAGCTTCTTTTTACACAAGTAACTTTTAAAATTGCACAATAGCATTTATGGTATAATTGTCATTACTCAACTCAACAAAGTCATTTTCAAAATATTTGAGGTTCATTAAAATTGCTTCTAAACTCACTTTAAATAAATTCACTTCTACTCAGAGCTATGTTCAGTGCAGAATTAAAATTTGATTTTGCAACCACAATATGCTCACTACTCACTACTGAATCTGTGGGAATTAAACATTGTGGAGGACAAGGTCCTGTTTGGGCCATAATTTATCTCACAAGTCATCACCCATCACAATCATACAACTATGGGTAATGCAACACCTAACTCTCTTAGCAACATCTCATTATTACTAAACAAATGTGTGTATAATTAAAAAGACACAAAAGTTGTGTTTGACTAACCAAAAAGCCAGACTTCAAAAAAGAGGCTTTGAGTAGCAGCCCTAACCTCACAATCATGACCTAAAAGGGAGTTCAAACATGTAATTTTGGGGTTGGTGGAGGAATGCTACCTCATGATGATTATTAGTAGTAGAAGGATCTGGTAAACATGTGTTTCACAGTTTCACTGTCCGTCACTTTTGAAGACTATTTGCTACACACATTGTAGTAGATGGTTTATCAACCATTAATAAATAGGGACCTACCACCATCCACCACATGATGAGCTATGTACCAACAACTCTAAAGAGAGTGATGGGCATGTGGGCCAGAAGAGAAAGTTGCAATTAGAGATGGATTGTGAACCCAATGTATCATAAACATTATTTTTAAAAGGTTAAAAAGTGAGAAAAACGCCTCTAGTGTCTAAAATTTGGACGAATAATCTGTTAAATTCTAAAAAATGAGTAAATAACGGCTTAATTCGTATAATATGTAAGAAAATCACATTTAAATAGTCTTGACAGGTGCATTGCACATGCTTATATTAAGTAACAAATTATATAAACTGCGCTTTTATTCTCTCCAAAATGTCCTTATACCATTTTACAAATGAACACCATTTTCCTCTCTTTTGGTTAGGGTATTTTAGTCGTTTTACATTTATTTTGTTTTTAACTTTTTTTCTTTTTAAATACATAAAGGCACCTTAGTTTTTTAATCGCTCTACTAACAACATGTCCTTGTTCGAACCAAAAATAAATATTATGGACAAAGAAACTATAGGGGGTTATATACTCTATTTGCATACCACATAAGTATTTATTGCTCGCATTAAAAATCATAATTTTAAAAAAATTAGGCAAGTGATTAAATTTAGTTGAAAATGGAAAGGGCAACTGAAATACCTAAATCCATATGATTTTTAAAAATATATATATATAAATAGACTAGAAACACACGCCTAAGTAATTTTTTTTATGATTTGGTGTCAAAGAGGAACAGTGTTTCCAATCTCAACTAAAATAATTGTACTACTAATTTCTCAATGGACTTCTATTAGGATGAGGGGCTACTTCTGACTAATCAAATCTATGTGGGTACCATGTCTTTACTTTAAGGAGTTTCTTGTAAGTAAACAGTTTAGGATTCAACATCATAAAGGGGGCTCTATACAGTGTATATACACAGTGTTGAAAATTAGAGAGCTTAGCTAAGGTTACCTTTTTTTCTAGTTTAGCTGAGATTTATTTCTCATATCAGAAAACTAACATTATGTAATCAATCAATTATTTGAATACATATATATATATAAATATATATATTGAAAGGCTTGAATCATTGATGTTTGAATATCTGGTTATTTATGCTCGAATCAATCAAAGTAAAATTTATTCATGATCAGCTCGAGCTCTCGAATTATGAATAACTTAGTTTGCAAATGCTAACCTTGTTCAAATCCAAACATAGCAAGTGAACGAAGTTTCCTTTTCTGACTTGAGTATGAAAATGTTGCTCACATTTATTTGGTAATTAAAAAGATAAATTAGTAAATAAAATAATATTCGAATTATGAATAACTTAGTTTATTTGTAGTTCACTAATGCAATGCAGAATATCACAAGTACATCACGGATGTAATGTAAGTGTTGTATAAAAGACGTCGTAGTTGCACGTGGAGACAAAACACCCAACAATAAACTTTTATCACATCAATATATATATATATATATATATATATATATAATTGGTGCTTGACTTTATATGCATGAAACAGGGCATGTGGCTTTTGGCCTCCTCCTAGGGTCTCAACACCTGACCCTTAAGACTCTCCAAGGAATAGAGAGTAGAGAGTAGAGAGACCAATGAGTACATTGATTCACTCTCAAACTTTGAACCAATTAGTGAACTCTAGCAAAGCAATAAGGGTCAACATGATCATGTGTTCATCATTCAATCCCATTTTTTATGCCATTTAATCAGGGCCGTTCCTTTTCTCGAACAGTTAGCGGTTTTATTGAATTGAATACGCCGCAATACCATAGGATCATGATCCCTATTCTGGTACATTTTCAACTTCTTTTCATGTTTCAACTAAAAACAGAACAATGCAAAGTTTTTTAATAATCTCCGCCTAATTGAATTCTTTTTCAATTCGCCGCGTCTTTGTCGATTACCATTATCCAGCAATTTCTTTTTCCTTAATAATTTCAGATACTTACATGAATTATATTTTATCATTCTACATTATATTTTAGTTAAATCTAAATCATTACATGTACTTATTCAAAATAGAAAGAAATCCAATTTCAATGAAGGAGAATTGGTCAAATTTAGGAGAAGAGCTTTAATCTCCCGGGTTAATTGGTTCAACCAATGATAATTTGTTGGGTGAACTTGGTATTACACATGGAAGAAATGAGCTGAAGAGATAACAAAACACTACCATGGCCAAAATAAATAAAAAAATTTAAAAATAAAATTCAACACACTCGTTAGATCATTTTTATTTTAATATTAGTGTTATGTTTAGGAGCACTGGAGTTTTGAAATTAGAATCTAATATATTTCGATTTTATTCTTAAGGCATTGATTCAATTATCTTAAATGCAACAATTTGTACTCACACACATTACTCATGTTCGACTCGAACCCTCCCTTCCTCTTTAAAAGCTAGAACGATTATATTTACTCAACTTGGAGTTGATTAACATTCTCAAGATAATTTAGATTACCAACAACCTCAAAATAAATAAATAAATTTGTTAACACACTTTCATCCAAAATTGTGTGAGTGCCTAGTTGGCGGCCTCCCACTCTCCACAAGGACACACATCTTATTTGAGCTCATTTCTTCTAACTACGAGCCAGTTGTGCTTACTTTGTTTTCATCACCATCATCATCATCATATATATATATATATATATATATATATTATTAATAACTGTACTCATGACAGATCGAAGAAAGAAGAAAGGGACATAGAAATAAGTCAAACCCTTGATAGGGGAAAAGAAAAATAATTGTTTTTATAAATATATACAGAGACATATACATACTTTAACATCACAACCAGATATGACAATCCTTTCTTAATTAGTCTCGAATCAATTTTAATATTATGTATCTATGCACATGCTTCCAAGGCATATCTGAACTTAGTTTACAAGCAACTGCTGATTCCAACTAAGAGAACTGATTACGAATCTCTATGTTGTGTTTCAGTTCATTTGACTCAATCCTGGCATGCACAAGCAACAGAGCACAATTATCGACCACGTTAGTCCAATAATGCAATGACAACATGGTCGGTCTATTACAAATATGTTATTACCAGGCTAATTTGTTAATGGTTACATTTACCATGTTTATAGTTGCAAACAATAAAAAATAATATATATTTATATATATATATATATATAAAATAACAGAATAACGTAAATCATACATCACAGACTTTTAATGCTATTCCATTTCCACAATACAAACCCTAGAATCCTTACATACCCGAACAGTTCATTGGCAGGAAGATTAAAAACATGACAATTTCTTTTTATTTTTAAAACCAACACAAAGCCCAGTAATTAAGTCAAAACGGAATTGAGTTTCGACTTCACGAGAAAATATACAATATCCTTGGGTATTTACTATCTAATATTTTTGGTCAATGGACGTTCATGTATTTTTCGTGAAAACTTCTAATTTCTCTATTATTAAAACAAATTAAGAGTTATATGACTTCCCATTAGTTGGGATACCGCGTGCAAGTACTCCGAACTATTGTACATGAATAATGACCTATATGTGTGGCCGAAGAAGCAAAACTGATGAAATTTTCATCTACTTGATGTAGTGGATAAGGTAAATATAAATCTTCTCCGTGTGTGTGTGTATATATATATATATATATATTATAGCCTAGCAATTGGTCAGATTAACCATTAGAAGTTAGTGGGAGAGGGTAGGCTAAATTCAAAGATTTTGAATCAGTTTTTTAATTGTATCAATCCCATTTTCAGATTTCATTCTTAGATATTCTCGTTTTAGTGAGACAGTGTCGAAAGATCACTTAACCGGGAGGGGGTATTTTTGAAATACCATAACTAAAGATCTTAGAATCTCTTAGGATATTACGAATTGATTAGATTAGGTCTTAGAAACTCTTGGGATGTTACAAATGAATTGAGTACACTTCATTTCACTTGTTTTGAGTCAAATTTCTCTACCATTGAGTAAAATGACCATTTTACCCTTAGTTCCATATTTTGTCCATTTTAACCTTAATTTTCACATTCATCTTCTATTTGAGTATTTCAGAAAGTCATTTTGTTGTCTTAAAAGTAATTTCTATCTCTAAAGACCTCATTTCTTTTTTTATTTTCGCATTTCGAACTCAATATTTATCTGTTTTCAAGTTACTCACTAACTCTCCCTGGTATAAAATTCGGGCCGCGCAAAACACACCTAAGTATAAATTTTATTTATTACATTTATAAAAGAATAGAAACTTTTTGACTATACAAATAGATAAGAGGATCTATTATATACCTTGCTTAATAAATATATTGTTGTATTTATGATCCCTCGAATGTAGTGATCTACTATATTTAAAGTCCATTAATATAAGCCATGGTCAATCGCATTTCACATAATTAATTTTTCTCTTCTGCAACTTCATTCTCATCCCCCAATGCTCTCATTGAACATGGTGACACATGAATAAACAAAAGCGGAGCTTCCAAAATAAGTCTTTAAAAAAAGCTACCTTTTTTTTTCTTTTTTTTTTTCATTTCCTTTATTTTATTGGTCGATAAAAGATATGTAACAGATTCCCTATAAAGGTTATATAGGAGGAGCTATGACCAAAGTTTTGGCTCACATAATTAAATGAATTTCTGTGGCTTTTCCCAGGTTCGGGTTGCCATATTTATTATTTTTTCTCATGCCGAAGCAAAAAGTGGATTAAAAAAAAACACTCCAGATTTAGGACATTGATGATATCTTAGATGTGGTAGGTATTTGAGAAACTAAAACTTGTAACACATTGAATAAACTGTTTAGGTTGGTGAGTAGGTATCTCACCTAACTCAAAACATATATATATATATATATATATATATTTATATATATTGACTATAGGGTTTATTTATTTATATATATGATTTTAATATGTGGTTGATGTAATATGATTAGCTAAATTCAATTCTTCCTTTTTATATACCATTCCTTTTTCATTAAAAAGAAAGAATTTAGCTAATCATACTACATCAACCACATATTAAAATCATATATATAAATAAATAAACCCTATAGTCAATAATATGTGGTTGATGTAGTATGATTAGTTAAATTCTTTCTTTTTAATGAAAAAGGAATGGCATTTGTGGTTTTAATATTTGAAATACTATCATGTTTTTCTAACTTTATTCATGAGTAAGGGAACTGTGTGTTTCATTGATGTGAAGCTAATTTTAAAGGGTTTTTTTTTTTCAAAAAAAAAAAGCTTTTTATTATTTTTTTATATCACATCAAATTTTTTGACTCACCCGGGTAGGCAAGGTGGCCCAATTGCAACGAGAGATTTACAAATTTGGGTTAGAAAAATGTTACAAGAATCATTTATCTCATATTAGATTCGGATGAAAAAGTGATTGGATATAATTGACTGGGTATACGGCACTACCCAATAACTTGAGTTTTTATATAAATAGATAAACATCCACTCATTATAATTGATATCGAAACAAACCTTTATAAGGAATGTCATTCTTAATTAGAGTGTTTTATATCGAGACAGAAAAGAAAATAAAATAATTGTTGAAAGAAACAAATAAATTACGTCTAAGTATCGATATCTAAGTATTGATATCATTTGTTTAAAAAGAGTATTTATGCGTTCTCTTAAGATTGATGGGGGACTCAAAGTCTCGACTTTATATTTTGAAAGACGAAAAAAAACGATAGGTTACAATCCTTTATATTATATTTCAACCAAAATTTTACCCGTTTGTATAATAATTTTAAACAAATTTTGGATTACTCAAGTATTGTACAAATTCTATATATGCAAGCTTACAGAGTGATTATAATTTCGCCCGCCACTTAGGTAAGACATCATTTTCATTTTTTAATCAAGTGTCCATTTGTGCTTATGCCTAGTGAATTATGATACCCTTGATGACCCACTTCAGGAAAAAAAAATTCTTTCAACATAAAAAATAATAATATACAAAAATAAGTGACATATTGGTGTGTGATGCAAAATTATTAATTACTATCGTGGTATATGTAAGCACACACTTCTAGCTAACAGACACTAATTATTGTTGAAATGAAGACTTAATTCTTCATGTCTCACGTTTAGTATTTGAGCTTAAAGGTTTGGTAGTTATTGTTATTATTATTATTATTATTTTTTCGGGTTAAATTTTTTTTTTTTTTTTGGTTTTTTTTTTTGTCTATTTTTCATGAAACAATCTATAATTAATAAATATTCATTCTGAACGTACATTGTATTGTTTGTTTTTTTTTTTTTTTTTTTCATTTTACTAAAATTCCTGCAACCCTTTGATGTAATTTTAATTTTGAGTGAATCAAATAAAAGATCTGTGTATTGATCTAGGTTTAGCATCTCTAATTTTAAGACAAAAAGTAAAAAGTTTAAGTCTTTTAGCGAGAAAAAGAAATTAGAAAGAAATATGTATACATTGGATGGATTGGGGTACCCATTCCCACCCTCCAAAGCCTTCGAACTTTGGTCAAGGCAGTAGATTAGATTTGTAGGCTTAAATATCATTATATATATATATATATATATATATATAAGTTGCATTTTGGTTGTTATGAAGAGGTCATACCCGTAGTGTAGTCTTTGATACTTAGTATAAGAGCCAGTGGGGTTGGCCTAGGCGGTGAGAACAAGTCCTAATGTATTATAAAGCATCAGGTCTCAAGTTCTCTTCTTTGAGTAAATAATTTTCTTGAAGGTACTCACACTGGTTAAGTTGTAGTCAGTTGAGCGTTGAATTTGTCTGATTTGGTCTTACCAAGTGCACGTGACTTGTGAGGTGGTGTGTGTATTTCGATGTAAATTAGTCTCACCTGCAAAATATGGGTATACTTCCTCTATAAATAAATAAAATTACTAGTATAAGTTTTATACAAAATTAAATGATTACATATATATATATGATCACTATGCTTATTGGATGTTAATTATGGTTTAAATAATGAAACCGGTAGGTGTGTATGACCTCGCACATGTTCTATGGGTCAAGTAAAAAGGAGACCTAATATTATGAGATTTAAAAGGATAAATCATTGGTGTTGATAGAAAAAGAAAAATCCCACTAAGAATGATGTGATCATTGAAAACGAAATGAAACAAGCAAAAAAGAGAAAGACAAGTTTGATCTTTCAATTTACTTGAACCCAAGTGTCATTCAAACCTAGGGTTAGAAAGTATAAAGATGAAAAAGAATATCCCATTAATTGTTGAAAAAAAGCTAGTATGAGGTTCTGCTAATTATGATGCTCCATCTGTTTTGTGAAGTGAACACATTGAATATAACACATCACGTGAAAGTAGGCACATTATTAATTTGTTGAAAAGCATCATTTTATGTCACTTTAATCCAAGATCTGCATAAATCATAAAGAATAAATAAAAAATTATACCATTAGGGGGTGACTTTAGTTTGTCAACAAAGTATGGAAAATAAAATGGTTGAGTAATTAAAAAGTGAGATTGTTGAGAAAACATTGAATGTGGAGATTACGCAGTGGAATGAACTTACGCTAGTGGATGCTTTATGATTGTTCCCGAATTTTTTTTTTTTTTCGAAAAGACAAATGTTGTTAAAAAAAGAAAAAGATGCAATATAGAGTTCGGTATAAGGTCCAAAGAGCATATTCATTAATAATTATTAATGTTGTGTTTGAGAGTATTAAATTAGTGCTTTAAATTTAAGATTCGATGATATTTAATAAAATTTTGAATTAAATTTTTTTCAACTTCAAATTCAAGTCGCCGATTCGATACTCTTAAACATAACGTAAGTGATGTTATCAACAACGTTCTATTTGAAGAAGAAACATAAATTCTTCAACTTTAATCATTGAATTAGGACAAATTTTTTATTTATTTATAATTTTTTAAAAAGTTTTAAGAAGTCAAATAAATTATTACCATTGTAGTGTATGTAAGCACACACTTCTAAGGGGTGACTTTAGTTTGTCAATTGTTGAGAAAACATTGAATGTAGAGATTACGCAGTGGAATGAACTAATGCTAGTGGATGCTTTATGATTCTTCCCGAATTTTTTTATTTTTTTAAAAAAAGACAAATTTTGTTAAAAAGAGAAAAAGATGCAATATAGAATTCCGTATAAGGTCTAACTAATGCCAAATTCAAAGAGCATAATCATTAATAATTATTAATATCGCGTTTAGAAGCATCAAATTAATGTTTTGAATTTGAGATTATCTAGTAGAAACCTTGAATTGAGTTTTCTTCAATTTCAAACTCAAGTCGTCGATTCGTACTCCCAAACATAACATAAGTGATGTTATCAACAACGCTCTATTTGGAGAAGAAACATAAGTTATTTACCTTTAATCATGGAATTAGGATTTTTTTTTTTTTATTTGAAAATTTTAAGAAGTCAAATGAATTATTTAATATATCTTTCAATCAAATGATTATTTTCGTCATAAGACTTCCTTATGGTAAATAATCTTAATAATGTTTGATTTGGGTTATGTCTTTGGGTTCTAAATCACATAATAAACTCCAATGAAATTTAGGTTTTCTTATTTATTTTGAATGGATGCCCAAATACTAAAATTTGGATATTATTAAGGATTTGGGAACTTTTAAATTGCAAAAGAAAATATATGCCCAAGTTAAAAAAACTTTTGAGTGGAGACAGTTGTCCCCACTGAACTTTCTTGGCTCTATTTTTGAACAATCCGTTTTTATAGGCCCTATTTGGTTCGCGTTTTATTTTTGATATTTTATTTTAACTCGAAACAAAATAAGTGTTTTATTGTAAAATAATTTGAATAGTTATCCAAAGCATATATGGTAATGTCCATTTGTTGCAAGACTTTTTGAAACAAAATATGAAAACATGTGTTAGTAAAAAAAATGTTGCAAATTCGAAAAATATAATAGTTATTTTAAAAATGTCATTTAAAAGATTTTCAAAAAAAATATATATCTTTTACTATTCATTGCTACAATACTTGTTGCTACAATGCTGAAACATGTAAAAATATCAAATTGGTATTTCGATTTTTTTGCCACTATTCAAGAAACGTTTCAACAGTATGCAAAATAAAATATTTTTTTATCAAACATATTCTTTCACTGTTCACTGCTACAGTACCCTACAAAAACAAAAATACCAAAAACAAAATGCTTACCAAATAGACCCATAGTTAATATTCTTGATATCATTTTGCATTATGTGAACTTAAATTTTTGTACAACTAAGTTACAACCATTACCACTTATAATTAAGTATGTCAAAGGAACTGATCGTTTAAATTCATATCTGATTTGTTAAGCTAAAGGATTATCAAATTTGAATCGCTAACAAGTTATTAGATTGAATGTTCCAATCCATATCCTATTTAGGGATGGCAACAGGGGCGGGTTTAGAGCGGGTTTCCTTAAATCCAGGCTTGCGCCGTGCTCCGCAACTGGTTGAATTATCATATCCATCCCCTCCCCATTGGGAAATATTGTGCCCCATGCCTGCCCCGCTAACAATTTTTTTTCACAATTTTCTTAGCTCAGAAATTGATCTAATGTCCCCCTCTGTCTTCCACAATTTTCTTGGTTGAATAGCCTGAACAGAAGAAGACGAAGAATAGATCAATTCCTCTGCCTCTGCTTGAGAAGAGTAGATCAAATAAATTATAAAATAAGAGAAAAAGATATATATATATATATATATATATATATATATATATAAGTATAAAAAAGGGAGAAAAAGAACTGAAGAAAAATAGATCTACCTACGTGAGTGCGTGGATCTACCTGAGAAAGAAAAACAGAGACTAGTGAGAGAGAGAGGGATTGAGGTCAAAGGTTTAGTTTTTGAGTTTTGATTCTCTCTATCTTCCTTTGATGTGCCGCTCAGTTCACACATAGGGCTTAAGAAATTAGGATTATAAAAAATGAGTAACTGGGTATATATATATATATATATATATATATATATATATATATATATATATTAAATATAGTTATATGCTTAGCGGGGCAGGCAGGGCGAGGCCCCAGCGGAGATGTATAAGAACCCTTGACCCGAGACAGGTACAAAATTTGTATACATGCCCGTCTCAACGGTATAAAAATTGTTCCCATATTCGTTATTAACGGGACGGGACGGGGCGGAGCGATAAAAATTGCCCCCCCTAATCCTATTTAGCTCGAATTTGGATTGGATCAGGTCAGATTCAAATTCGGATTAAAATCATATTTACTTACATATATAATTATGAGGTTAAATAGAGTGGATAATTGTTAGTATATAAAATGATATATAATATACCTAGGCAACCAAATGAATATAGTGGTAAATAAAATATACATTTAATAGTAGATAACTAATATATATATAACATTCATAAATAGGGTATTGTAATATAATAAAAAATATATATATACACACATAAATAAATAATTTTATTTGGATCGAATCATTATCTAATCGGATAATCTATGATCCATATCCACTTTATTAAGAGCATCTGAGGCGGTACCCATGTTTGTGAAAAGTAGAGAGAGAGAGAGAGAGAGAGAGAGAGAGAGAGAGAGAGAGGGGCGTTGTGCATGTTATCTTTAGTACTCCATTGGTGGCCCCCACATCATATTCTCTATCACCTTCTTTGCATACAGAGATCTGTTTGGAGTATCGCTATTAATTTTGTGGCTTTCTTTATTTGCTTTTTTGTGTGTTGAATTGTACAACAAGGGCTAGTCTTAAAACAGTAATAAAACGGCTTCCTTTATTCGCTTTTTTTTTTTTTTGTGTTGAAACGATAATAAAACGGCTAGTGTTAAACAGTATTAAACGGCTATATTATTTAGCCTATAAATACTAATTCTCATCTTCAATAATTTTCATGTTCAATAATTCTCTCTCTCAATATTTTTTTTTTAACATTCATCTCTATGGATCCTCAACCTCCATTTTATCGCCCACATCTAAACCAATCTCATAATTCCGAATTACCACCGCAATCCAATTATAATTTGGATTCTTCAATTTTTTTTCAATCCGAAAATCCATCTCAACCCCAATACTCTTATTTCCCATTCTAACCTACTCAATACCAACCCGTACCACATCCCCAATTCCAACCTCATTACCAATTACAACCTTATCAATATCAACCATCTCAATCCCAATCATCTCAGTTCCAACCACCTCAATCCCAACCTTCTCAGTTCCAACCTTCTCAATCCTAACCTTCTCAATCCCAACCATCTGAAACCCAACGTAATTCTAGGCGTTCGAAAACAAATTGGTCCATTGAAGAAGATGAAGCATTATGCAAAGCATGGGTTGGCATTAGGGAAGATCCAATAACGGGTTAGGATCAGAAGCAAATCACATATTGGGGAAGAGTTCGTGAAAATTTTATTCGGCAACTAGGGGGCACGACCTCCCGAAATGTACCAGGTTTGCAAAATCGTTTCTCACACATTAAAAATAAAGTGGGAAAATTTTTTGGATATTACAAACAGATCCAACATCATACTCCTAGTAGCTTCAACGTTGAAGATGCAATAAGTTTTTTACTTTGTAAATTTTTTATTTATTTTTTTTTTTTTATTGGCAATCTAAGAGCATCTCCAATGGTAAAATGCTAAATTGGATGCCAAATATATATTTTGACAGTGTTACAGTGTCAAAATGCTACATTTTAGCAATTCTTCTCCAATGATGCATTTCATGCAAAATGCTATTTTTTTTACACAACCACTATTCTTTTTAACTACCATTCCCACCATTCATATTTGTATCAGTAATATTAATATTAGTCACATTTCAAGTCAAGTTGTAGACAATAGAAGGAAACTAAAATTAAACCTAATTAAAAAGAAGTACAAATCTAAAATATCTGGTCAAAAAAGGAACCTAATTAATTTTTTTATATAATTTTTTTTCCTTTTTTGGAAATTTATATTATATATATATATATATATATGTATATTATATATATTTGATTATATAATTATTAAAAATATATATATTTTTAGGGCAAATCATTGCAGCCTCCCCAATCACCTCCATCTCGTTCTCAACTCTGAGAGCTCTCTCTCACTCTCTCTGCAACTGCAAACTACAAAATCTACAAGAATCAGAAGTACAAAAAGTTTACTAGTTTACTCTCTCTCTCTCTCTCATCTTCAATTTTCATTCGCCGGCATTAATTAAAGAAAGCTCTCATGCGACCCACATCAGTTTTTCGATATTATTCTCAATTTCGCAACTTCAAATGGAAACCGCATCATCAACTAAAAGGGTCACAAGATCACAAGTCTTGGCTTCTGCAAATAGTAACAACAACATACCCATGTCGAGTAAGTGATTCTCAATACTCTTTTTCTTTCAAAGATCAATAATAATCTTTACACACACACACACACACACATTATAACTATTTACATTGATTGAATACTTTGGATTGAAATTTTGAAGGGAAAATTGTAGAATCTGAAAAGGTGTTTCAAAATCTCTCTCTCTCTCTCTCTCTCACACACACACACACACACACAAATGAACTTTTGTATTGATTGAAAACTTTGGGTTGAAATTTTGAAGGGAAAATTGAAGAATTTGAAAAGGGTGTTTCAAAATCATTCTCTCTCTCACACACACACATATGAACTTCTTGTATTGATTGAAAACTTTGGGTTGAAATTTTGTAGGGAAAATCGAAGAATCTTAAAAGGGTGTTTCAAAATCAAGACAGAGAAGTGTGCAACAACCTGCTTTGATTGATATAACAAATGTTTGGCATCCATTGTTGGGCTTACAATGGGAAGAGAACCCCAAAAATTGCAAATATAGAAAGAGAGAGGGAGAGCAGAGGACGTCGGTACAGCTGTAAGAGAGCTGCCAAAAAAATTTGGCAGCTGTTACATTTGAGAGGAAAATTGAGAATGTCAAAATTTGAGGGCCCAAATGAGAGCCCATTGGAGAGCCCTTTTTTCACCCCCTCTCATATTTTGAGTTTAGCAGCCCAATATGGAAGACCATTGGAGTTGCTCTAACTAATTTCATTTATTTTTTATTTTTTATAGCTCACTGAAGCAAGAAATTTATTTAAAGCGTTAGAAAATGAGCCATTTAAGTTGGACCACTGTTGGTGTATTTTAAAGAATTCGTCAAAATGGAATTCGACTTCCAACAGCAATGACAAAGGGACACACAAAAGAGCAGTGGAAATCGATATGAATGAGCCAGGGGATTGGCCAGAAACTGTTCAACCTACTTCGTCAACAGTCCAAACCAATCCATCTACTCCGTCAACACCTGGAGTATCAACACCAGGTTCAGTAAACCTTGGCGACGATAATTCGCCTGCAATTAGTGTTAAAAGTTTGCATGGTATTTATACGACCTCCTGGACGAAAAGCATCTAAGAAGGGTCACAAAAAAAGTAAAAAGGAGGTACAACATAACTTATTTCTAGAACAATTTAAAGATTTTACCCATCAAAGTGAGTTGATGAATGCCTTGGCAGTCGAATCTCAAAAAATGAAATTGAAAGCTACATTCAATTTAGGCTTGGAGCAAGAACATACAAAAAGAGTGGAGATTGAGTCGTAAAAAGAAATGAAAAAGTTGGAATTTGAGCAGAAGCAACTTGCTTTTGAAAGAGAAATGATGCTTAAAAATCCAAATGATGCTCCAAGAGCAGCAGCAAAAGCATGGATCATTGATCAACAAAATGAAATTTTTGCACGTTTCAGTAAAAGGGGTAGTTTGTGAAGCTATGTAATGTAATTTTCTTTTTCTACCTTTTGGGAAGCTAATGTAATGTAATTTTCTTTTTCTATCTGTGGGAAGTTAAAGTAATGTAATTTTCTTTTTCTATCTCTGGGAATCTGATGTAATTTTTATTTATATATGTAATGGATATTTCTTTAAATCATAATTTCTTTAAATTTCTTAACAAATCTAATCGAAACAAATAATTTTTAAAATATTGTTTATTGATCAACAATATGAAAATTACATTTTATTCTACTACAACAAATTTAAACATCTTCATTACCAAATTGATTCCACAAATGTTCCATGAGATCTCTCATAAGATCGGCATTGTCTGATCTATTGCAAATCCTACTTAGGCGAGAGGAAATGTGTGCCGCTCACATTGATGGGTTTCGAATGTAATGTGGAAGGGAGATTGAGTCATCTATCGGAGGTGTCCATTGCAAAATGTGTTCGCCCTCGTCTTCAATGATCATATTGTGTAATATGATACACGTTCTCATTATCTTGTTTAGATCTTCTGTATTCCAATAAAGTACCGGTTGATGCGTTATAGCCCACCTCATCTGCAATACGCCGAACGCCCGTTCTACATCCTTCCTAACAGCTTCTTATTTGTTAGCAAATAATTTCTCTTTGACTGTTGTTGGGTGTGGGATGGTCTGCATCAAAGTTGCCCACTTAGGATATATACCATCAGATAGGTAATACCCCATTGTACGCCGATGTCCCACGTAATTAACTGGAGGCATTGAACCATTGATCATACTCTTGAATACTGGGGAATGATCGAGAACATTCAAGTCATTATGTGAACTAGCTATACCAAAGAAAGCATGCCAGATCCACAGATTTTTCGATGCAATGGCCTCCAATATGAGGGTAGGTTTATAGCTTCTTCCCGTGTGCGTGCCATGCCATGCTGTGGGACAGTTCTTCCATTCCCAATGCATACAATCTATAGAGCCAAGCATACCTGGAAAACCTCTCTCTTCCCCTTCTCAAAGTAGACGTACAATGTCGTCTGCATTTGGTAAACGTTGGTACTGCTCTGCATACACAGCAATTATAGCATCACAAAACCTCTTCAAGTTTTCGATCGCAATGCGCTCAGAAATCTTTATATATTCGTCACAAAGATCAGCTGAAATTCCATATACGAGTATACGGATTGCAGCAGTCATCTTCTGTATAGGAGTGAACCCCATACGACCGAGGGCATCGGGTTTTTGGATGAACCATTCGTCATATGTTGTAACATCGTTCAAAATGCGAAGAAACAACTCTCGTCGCATCTGAAACCTTCTACGAAATATGTTTAGTGGATAAATCGGATTTTCAGCAAAGTAATCTCGGAATAGCCGTTGTGCTGCCTCCTTTCGATCACGTTTAATATACTTTCTCTTATAAGGTTGAAAGAATGCCCGCACCCTATCAGGCGATAATAATCTGCTCACATCGTTCATCCTTTTTTGATGGATTTCAAAAATATCTTCCCCATCTGAATCTGACGAATTCAATGGAGAAATAGACTCAGAGACGAGTATATCTCGTGACGATGAAGTCATTGTTTTTTTGCATAAAAAATATGAAGACTCAAAAAATAGAGATGGGCTTGAGAATGCAAAGAAGTGGACTTGATAATTGAAAGAAGATAGAATTAAAAAATGATAAAATGATTGGTTTATATAGAAATTTAAAGAACAAATAATGGACTTGAGAATGCAAAGAAGTGGATTTCATAATTGAAAGAAGATAGAATGAGTGGTTTATATAAAAATTGAAATATAGCCGTTGGGAACATAGCCGTTGGAATATAGCCGTTGGAAATATAACCATTAAGAAGAAAACAAAAAGTTATTAAATTCAAATTCAAATTTTTATTTTATTTTTAAATTAAACTAATAAAATAATAAATAGAGAATGACATAATTGGATTCCACACCATGGAACATATGGATAAAAAAAAATAGAGTACCACATCATCACTTTTTAGCTTACGTGACATTCTACTTTTTAAAAAGTAGATAGATAACTTGTGGGCTTGTGTGCCCACACCATTTGCTCTAAGGTAACGAATTGTTATCGGATTAACGGAATTTTTTTCAATACATAACCGAATTATCGAATCGAATTCGAATCAGAATCCGATCCATTTACAAGTCTACTTATAATATTATAATGACTAATAATAATATTATCCACATAAAATTTTGAGTCAAACATTTTTATTTTTTACAAGTAACACATTTGCTCAATTTTTTATTATTATATAGGAGCTTAATCCTCAACTTCCCATAAAATTTATATTTCATGACCCATCCAATTGTTCACTATTTATATACTATCAAAAATATTAAAGGGTTCATAAGATTTACTATGAGTATCTCGTTTTTCATGTGCCCGTGGTAAAAAAACAGTATATATGTCTTTGTCTGTAGCAACAAGTGCGAGAGATTTGGTAGATGAAAAATTCCAAGTCAGTCTTCTTTGCTAGTCCAACTGAACTTTACTTTTTACCAATCAACCAAAAAAATTATTGAATACCCACTTCAAATGGCACAAGTCTTTGTCGCGGTGTATGTAGATGGCCCCCCTCTTTTGGAACTTGGAAGTCCCTTTTAAAGGAATGGAACCCAGTGTCTAGACTTTCGACACACCCATATTTTTAACTATCTTCAAGCCATGGGGATGGGCCCCACAGCATTAAGATTTTAGATTCTTGTTGGTTGAGAGCCCTTTTTTGCAAGTTTTTTCAAAAAAAAATTTATGTACACTTCCAAATAAAGTAATATATGTGTGAATACAAAGTCTTAAGAAGTGGGAAAAAAATAGTTGTATGATATGTTAGGAATTGTTTGGTTTGTTAGTGTGAGAATAATTTTTTTTTTTTTTTAGATTAAAATAGTTTGTATGATACATTAGGAAATGTTTGGTTTTTAGGTCTGAGAATCATTTTTTGGAAAATTATACAAAAATTATATTTGGTTCAATTTTTTGAAAACTGTATTATAAAAACTCAGTTAATAAAAGGTATATTTTTAGAGAATTGTCTTTTATAATTTTTTTTTATTTATAAATTACAATGAATTTTCTTGAAATTTTGACAAATTACACATAAGTAGACCGTTCAACGTTTTTTATTTTGACCTCTCATAAATTCGTTCATTGAAAGATGAATTTGAGTATGAAAAGTTGAAAGTGCCCTCATTTTCATACTAGGGAAGGCAAAAAAAATTTATACAAGGGAAGGGTAAGATTTTCAAACAAGAAAAGGGCAAAATCTGTCGAAATTTACCCAAACCTCATGAGAGGTTAGTGTAATTTACCCTAATATTTTACTTGTAGTATATGACTTTTGCTTTGTAAGTATTATAGAATTTGAGTATTAAAAGAAGTAGGACTAAAAAGTCTAAAATAGTCATGTTTCATTTCAAATGAGCGTGAATCAAGTTGAATTGATTCTAAGATTTTTTTTATATATAAAATTGAAACTTGTAAGAGTTGAGGTGTTGTGATTTTAAGTGGTATTTATAAATTGAAGTTATATATATATATGTGTGTGTGTGTGTGTATTGAATTTTAAAGGTTGAGCATCTATGGTGATACTTGAATTCATGTCACTTAAATTTTAATTCATTTTTAATGACATTTAGTTTTTAAATGTATTTAAATTACATATTAAATTCACTTAATTAGATAAACTCGATTCATATAAATAATGTTGAATTGGATTATCAAACAACTCTTAAGCTTGAATTTTAGGTGAATAATATGCAATAATGTTGAATTGGATTATCAAACAACTCTTAAGCTTGAATTTTAGGTGAATAATATGCAATAAAGCCTTAAACACATACCAATTCTACATTGGGTTTGTGGCTCAAATTTTTGAAGATTGTTTTTTTGAAGAAATCGGACTGGTCTAGACTATTATAAATTGGTCGCACTTTCTCATATGGGAGTTTTAAGAAGTACAAGCGACTCTTTTGGACTAGTCGCACTTTGCTGATATGTGCAAAAGACAGTTTCCAAAACAAAATTTAGAAAAGAAGTTATAACATATTAGACTGCTATTTAGAGTTATAATGGATATAATAACTCGTAAGCAATGGAATTCTTGTTAACAAGGAATTAGCTTTTAAGACTCTATAAATAGAGATGAGTTTGGCTGAAGATATAGAAAAATTGGATTTGAAGACTCTATAAATATAAATGGGTTTAGCTGAAGAGATAGAGGGAGAAATGAAATATGTAATAAGTTTAAGGATGAGTATAGTGAGAAGAGAAAGTGTGTTTATAATTCAATGTAAATATGTAATAGCACATTTTTTAGTGTAAAGATGTAGTAACTTCAAGAGTGTGATGAGGGCGAGTGAATGGGGTTTGGCATCGAATTGTATATAGTTCCTTAATTCACAATAGTGAAATATCTCTTGGCATTGACATAGCCTTGGAGTTGAATGAACCATATAAAACATTGTATTGTGCGTTCGTTTATCTTCATATATGCTTGTGTGATTGAGGTGATGATAATGTTTTTGTGGTGTGTGATGTAAAGGAATTTAACTCTTAACAAAAGCCAATTATAAAATGAGTTTGAGTGACTTAATAGCCCTAGCATTCTAAACAGATTATCAAATCACAATTCAAACGGATTCATTTATGACACTAATTTTGAAGTAATATGTTAACTATTTAACCAATTAATTAAAAATATATTTAATAATATATATATATTTTTTGTTGATGATAATGGTATTAATATGTTCACTATTTAACCAATTAATAAGAATTAATTAAATGAAAAAAAAAATTACCGGATCAGTGGCCTAGCGGTACCAAATTTTTACTTTTCAAAAAGAGATTCACATATGTGTGAGTACCAACTAAAATAAAATAAAATATTTTTATTATGTTTTATTTTATTTTTATTGATGATAATAGTATTTGAGGACCCAATAATCTACCACCAACTGCTGAGAAATTACCTGGAAAATTACTGACAACCATCAAGTGGATAAGGGAAAGAAGTAGGCTAACTTGTAATTATCCAAATTCTTTTACAACTGCAATCTGCAGAACTCAAAGTAGTCGTGGTAGTATCAATTTCTGGTAAATTGGTCAATGGACCAATTGGACCACACCCCAAGAATTACTATGTGCTGAACCGAATTGGACACCCAGTTTCGGCCAAAACGACATCCACTTTTCGTCGTGTTGCCGCTTTGGTCCGGTTTTGAAAAGTACATGCATGCCAATCCGTTAAAAACATTTGTCTACTTGACCATAAAATAGCATCTGACACACGCGGATGGGAAGTTTTATTCTTTATATTACATATTAATTAATTTTTATAAAATAATAATTTTATCCTTTCTTTGTATAAAAATATAATATAATATATTATTATAATATAACGACATTACTAAATACAAGCACGGATTTGTGAAGCGCTAGTAGGCGGCATTCGCCTCCACTAAAAATTTTTATTATTATATTTTACACTCTTAGATTTATACTTTTTTGCATTTATATTCATAAAATTTTAAAATTACCTTCATTAAAACTATGAAAAAAACTCTCTATATAAATTTGCGCCTTCTCCTATAAATTTCTAGATCCGTCCGTGTTACTAAGTTTTCATACTCAAACTCTGGTAGTCGGTAAAAAAATTTTAGAATATGTCAAAATAATAAACGTTGAGTGGACCAGGTCACCCATTCGTATAATTTTTTTCTTTCACATTTTATTTATATACTTATAAAATTTTAAAATTTTCCCCTTGAAATTATAAAAAAAATAAAAATTTCACTAACCCGTAATATATATATTTTTAAAAGCCGGCCCACTCACATACTTCTTTGAACACGTCCCTGACTCAGGTATAATTTTCTCAAACCTAAGTGATGGTTAATGTAATTTACCATTAAAATAAAGTTGAATTTTAAGATAATAAAAATATATATTATTGACTATATAATATATATATATATATATATTTATGGACAAGAATCCTTCACCTTTCAAGTACATTAGTTTTTTTAAAAGCATATACACACTTTAAATTAATACCACGAGTGAACTTTAGAAAATTATGCAAAGATTGATCATGATAGACAAGTGAAATGAAGAATTTTAGTTTTATGAGATGTGGTTTTCCATAAAGTGGAAAAGTCACGCGGTTTTCAACAAGGCAATCTCACCCATTTATATTAATTTTCTTTTTCTTTTTATTATTTTAAATCATGTATAAAAAATTTCAAAAACTTATTAAGTAATCAAGTGTCAACTTGGTTTATAATTCTGAGAAGAGTTCTCAAAAATTTAGAAACTAAAAAATAATTTTTAAATAATTTTAAAAGACAATTCTCTAAAAACAATGATTAGTTTGTAACTTTAAAAACAGGTCTCAAGAATTTAGAGAACATAAAATTACTTTCTGATAATTATAAAAGACAATTCTCTAAAAATATGCAACTTGCTTGGTTTGTAATTCTGAAAATAGTTTTCAAAAACTCAAATAACAAAAAACAGTTTTCAAAAAATGAGCCAAGCAAAGTTTTTTATACAGTTTTCTGTTTTCAGTTTTATGAAAGTAGAAAATTATTCCTAAAGTTACAAACCAAACATGTTTTTGTACAATTTTTTGTTTTCAGTTTTTTGAAAACAGAAAACTGTTCTTAAAGTTACAAATCAAACAAACAATTTTTCTATTAATGAGTTTTCCTAAAACAACATTCAGAAAATTGAACTAAGCTGAATTTTTGTACACCCTTTTGATTTTCAATTCTTTGAAAATGAAAAATTATTTCCAAAATTATAAACCGAACAAACCTCAATTATCAATTTTATCTCCTTTAATAAAAAGTAATACTACTAAAGAACTCATTATTATTATATATATATATACACACACACACACTTATATAATATCAATTTTATCTCCTTTAACAAAAGTAATACTCCGTAGTACTAAAGAACTCATTAATTATTTTGTGATGTGATAAGTAAATTAATAAGGTAAAGATGAAATGGATATGCCTATGTCGGCTCCGTAACAGATAGACACTGACTCGTTATAACTTGTCTTCTTCTTATTCACAAACGGTTATTTTGTTTTCACTCTTAAAATAAAGGGTAGAGACAAACATGCCAACGCAGTGGGCAGTTATTGCTTCCCAATCCTATATAGAGCCAACTATGTGCTTATCAAACCACTAAAAAATGGCAGTCTCCACTTGATGTTACTAAAAAATGGCCTTTTATGTTGTTTCCAACACAGACACATCACTTGATGTAACAAAAAATGGCCCTTCTGTTGTTTCAAACACACACATATATTATATCCGTTTGCTTAATCAAAACAATACTAATAATAATAATAAGATTTGTAGGACATTGATCCCTTTGGGGTTGGTGTTAGAATTAAAAAAGTACTTTTATTTGTAGGGCTATCAAAAGATTGGTGTTAATAAGGGTTATATATTATAGGGTGGCCAACATTTAATTCATGTAATTTGTTATAGGTTTTGAAAATCCCTTAATATTTATTTTAGAAGCGAACAAAAACCTCTCCTCATTTGACCGTTAATAAAGCGATAAAAATACTAAAATGCCCTTCTTACAATTAAACAAAAAAATAATTAACAAATTCAGTTAATATAAATTGACTATTGTGGTCTTTATTAAATAAATTCACAAGGGCGTTTTCTATATTTAAATAGTAAACAAAATTCAATTAATGTAACAATTTCGTAAAAAAATAGTAAAACATTCAGTCAAAGAAGGGCATTTTGATATTTAATACAATTAATTAGTCATATGCGAGGCACGTGATTTGTTAATGGTACTTTTTTAACGATTGACTGTCGAAAAGCCTTAACTTGTAACGGTATTAAATTTTTAAGGAGATTTATATATCTAAAGTAAAAAAATAAGGGTATTATTTACTCAAAAAGCAAACCTTATGTGTATTTTATATACTTAGCCCCTGTATTATACAAAGTCTGGCTAACAACATTAAACCACTCCGATTTGTAACTTTTTTATTTTTTTATTTTTATTTTTCAACAAACTCCCTCCAACTAATCAAAGGGGGGTTACTTTTTGACTTATTGCCAAAAATATTCCAACGAAATCTAGGGTAGTTTTATGCAATTCTTCCAATTTAAATATAATATAATAATAATATATATAATATAATGCGTCACTTCCCTCGTAATATAATAATAATATTATTTTATATATCCAATATTATATATAATTGGTCGAATTGTTTAAAACTGCTTTGACTTGGTGGAGTTATTTTAGTAAGGACAATACTTACTCAACGGTGAGTAAGTGATCTCTACTGACCCCTAATATTGTCCAATCACACATGTTTAAGGATAGTAATTTTTTCCAATTCAGAGGGTTTCTGTCTCGCCCCTAATGAGGCAGATTTTGAAGCCTACTAAATGCGTTTGGGGCGAGTATGATAAAACAATTAAAAATCCGAAATGAATTTAGGATGTAAGCGGATTTAGTAATAAACCTGTCGTGCCCCGCTCCCGTCTCGATTATATATGTATTTTTAAAAATTATATATATATATAATATTTAATATTTTTAAGACCCTTATTACTTTGTGCAAGTGTCGGTTAATATTAATATTCATTATTTAGTAATTTTAAGTTGGGCTAACTTATTTATCAACCAAATTTGAACACATTGAGTTAGTTTTTTTTAAAAAAAAAAAACTAAATAATAAAATTGGCATAACCCACCCCATCCCCACAATTAAACGGAGTATGTGGGACGGAGTCGATACTTTGTTTGTCGGAGTAAGAGCGGAGTTGGTATGACGAATTTTCTAACGGAGCGGAGTAAGGTTTAGCTAAATCCGCCCCAACTATGTCCCATTGCCATCCCTACACATGCACATTGTTCGTAATTTTAAAATCAGGTAAGTAACTTTTTTTGGAACAAATTAAGCCACCCTCTCTGTTTTCCTTATTTATTACTTTCTTAATTTTATAATTATATATAATATAAATATGTGTAAGTGTATTTCTTGTCAAAGTAATTAAATATTATAATAATAATAATAATAATAATAATACTTGGGAGAAAGAAGTTTTGTAGAAAATTTTAAACACCACTTAATCAATCACATAAACTAGAAGGAGGTTAAATAATTGGTAGATTGGTTGAGGGTAATGTTTTATGAGGAAGAGGTTTTAGGTTTGACTAAACTCTTAAGGAGTAGTGTCCATAAGATTTCCATTGATACCAAAAAAAATAAATAAATAAAATAAAAGAAAAAATAAAAAAATAAAAAGGAAAACGTTATTGACATTGAAATATTTGAGAAGAAGCCAAATCTCAAATGTCGAACTTGAATTGGTCCATTGTCTGACCAAAAATGCTAATGACAAAGCCAAAGGGCTAAACATTGGGTCATTATCTTACCCTCAAACATGCATTTACATGAATAATGCGCACAAGGCAACAAAAGGTCAATTGTTCCCGTGACTAAAACAAATAGTATTGGGTATCCTTTTCATGGTGACCATTTCTTGATAGAAGGGACAAGAAGACTAGAAAAGAATCCGTTTCTCTTTTAATCAACTATATATATGTTTTCAACCTTTTTCTAGAAGTACATCTATCATGATCTATGGGCATCTCCAATAATGTGTTAAAAAGTATTTTTATTATAGTATTATTATTATTATTTTTTGTAAAATATATATATAATGTGTAATTTTTTTTTATTTTTTTATTTTATGTTTAGTAATATGTTAAAGATATATTATCACCTTACCAATGTATATAATTATTATGTATTTTGCACAACCATTTTATACAGCTACATAAGCATATTTTTTCCTTCCTCCTTTTTTCTCATTTCATTAACAAATCAATCCTATATTAAGTAAGTTTGTAAAAATTATGTGGGGCCTTGGAAATAACAAGTGATTGGTTGTTATTGATAAATATATTTTTATACAAAAGGTATAAAATAATAGTTAGAGTTAAAAATAATTAGTCTAAAATTTTTGTATAAATCTACTATGATACGTCAGATTTACACAAAAAAAAAAAAAGAATATTTACGACTATCGAAGATACTCTAAGCATTTTAAATTTGTGGTGTTATTAGTCATGAATGATAAAATTTTCACTCCAAGAATTTTGGCATACACCAACAGTTGCATAAAGTGCCAAAACTTTTTAAAGCAGGTGCTATCATTTCGATCAATGGTGTCGAGCTTTCTAGACACTATAACTCAGTGCAAGTATATGCAGTCCTCCAATTTCGCAAGCATTAAAAATATTCTATGAGATAATTTAAATTGTAAATTTTAATTCAGTAAAACTTTTAAGGACAGTTTTCACATTGCATTTAACAATTGAGATACAAAGTTGTCGATGAATTTTGTTTCCATAAACCATCTTATCCACTCAACTAATTGAAAAAACCGAATCCATGTATATGTTCTAATTAAATATGTTTTGCATGACACATCACTTTAACATCAGACTTTTAACACATATAATACAACAACATCAACAACTCATTCGTTGATATTTAGTTGTCTATGTTTTTATTTTTGAGTTGTCCCAAATTCATGTCCAATTTTCAAATTCAAATAACACATTTTACATCTTTCTATAAAATACTCTTAAACTTTTAAAATATTTTAAATTTCATTATATATATATATATATATATATATATATAATGGAAATATTCAAATATGAAAGGCTAACTTAATAATTTTTAAAGAACACAATGCAATAATTACATGTTCCTTTAAAAAGTTATACCCTCCCAAAAGAGCATTCAATATGAGATAGATGGATTACGTCATACTTAAAGTTTGGATACTCGTAGAGAAAATAAATAAATAAATAAATTTCTACAATTTTTTAGTAAAGATACAAAATTATTTATATATATATATATAAATAGAGAGAGTGGGGAGAGTTGCAAATAAAATCTTGACTTAAGAAACCAAAATAAAATAAAAATACTTAATTAATCAAGTCCGATTAGACTATAGTAAGAAATTACAATAAGATTACCAAGAAATGACCTTTATGTAATCGATCTTCTCACGTGACACAGAGAAAAGTGGGGGACATAATGGTCCACTTCGTACCTTTCTTTAAACTTAGCTTCACCTAACCGAACATCATAGTGGGTTCGTTGGCAACGTTATTATTGGTGATTTGGTGGTAGCTCGTGTTTTGTAATGTAATGTTTCCATGTTGGAAAGTCGTACTCGAGGACGTGTAAGTTGAGACATCTGGGCCCACCTACATATAACTTTCACAAGTACACGTGTCAGGCAGTAGCAAAGTAAAATTCAGCCACTAGATTTGTCTTGGAAGACTTACACTTCCCACGTTATGTACGTGTTTTACTCCTCTCCGCTAGTTAAACTAGCATCCACGTCAAAGATGGGTTAGTGCAATCATTGTCCTTAATAAATAAAGATAATTGTTCAAAAATTTTAAATAACAAAAATTACTCCCTTAGCCCTAAAAAAAAAAAAAAAATGTCTTGTTTAAAAATCGTGACTCACAATTTAATTTGGGACAAAGATAATATTTTTTTATAGTCATATGTACTACTTTTTTTAAATTAAATTGCAATGGTAATTATCGAGATTTGATGAATTGAGTTAATACTTTTTAATTTTGTGATCTATTGAGAGTATGATTGTGTACTGGGATTGTTATTTTTTAACTTTGTTTGATGAAATTTTAATAATAAGTGTTGGTAACTAAGTTCTTATGATGGGAATAGAGATTTAGGTATGTTTGTTTGTAAAGAAGTTGTATTCTTTATATTTTTAAAACCCTTATTGAGTTTTGTCGGAGGACAATTATTAGACAGAGAGTATAACAATTCAAAGTATTAAAAGGTCTATAAAGAATTCTCAAAGGTGGTACATGGTTTAATATTGAATTGGGTACTAGGCTAAATCACCCTATTTAATTATTGCAGTGTTCTTGATTTGTACTTGGGGATTATTGCATTTAAATCCAACAACGCTCACATGATCATTAACTATATCTCATCTAGTTAAAACTAATCTCAACATTCGGTATTTATGTTACATGAAAGTGTTGTTTTTGTTTCATTTTTAATGCTCAACACTCACTCTGCTTCACAAAAGATAGATAGTGTAATCATTGTCCTTAATACAGTGACAGAAGCAGGAATTCATCTTAACGGGCACCATATTCAGCAAGATAAAATAATTTTTTATTAGCTAACGGTGCAACTTGATAATAAGTCGAGAAATAAAAGTGTGGTGATGGTGCAGTATTCAAAATGCATTTAATATTTAATAATTCAAAAAAAACGAATTGTTGTAAGATAATGTCAGAAATATAAAATACGGACATTGGAGGTCTTTTTGGCAATAAGTTCTATTTTACATTTTCAATTTCATATGAAACAGACATAATAACTTTTTTTTTTGTGGTGTGATTTATTCCAAAATAAAAACATGTTTGGTAACTAATTTGTTACACAATGTTTCATAAAAAAAATGTTTGAATTATTTTAAAAATGGTATTTGTATTATATTGGTTTTTTTAAAAGAATTCTCATTACAATTGTTTAGTTACAATAATTAAAATAAGTGAATATATATATATATATATATATATATATATATATATATATATATATATATTATGACATGAGAAAAAACTTTAAAGGGAAAAAATAAAATTTTGACGAATAAAGGGAATGCAAATATTTTGAAAAGAATTAAAAAAATTAAGAAGAAGAAGAGGAGTAAAAATGAAAGAATTAGATAAATTTTAGAAAAGAATAATTTCAGGGGGCACCTTATAATTTTTCTAAATTATATGCTTAAATTTTAAAAAGCATAAATTGGGCAACCCCAGGTCCACGTTGGCTCCGTCTCTTTTAACATTTTTTTTTCCCCCAAGGCAAGAAGTATTAGAAGTTAAATTAATAGATACAGAGAGTTGAAGCCTGTCTCTTTAAAGTCCACCAGAGGCACTAATCTGTTGGGCTATTAATGCATCTGCCTGTCTCTTTTAACTTATTTGGTGTACTTACATTTTGTCCATCCTTACATCCTTATGATATTGTTAATCTCTCCATTATATATATGTGTGTGTGTGTGTGTGTGTGAGAAAGAATGTTAACCACAACGATAACTAATTTCACTCTAATTCCTCTTTCATTAGACGAGACAAGATTATCATTTCAATAAAAAATACTAGTCAATACTCATAGTACGCCTTTATCTCGAATTTGAATCCTCTCTTCGGTTCACAAGAGAAGATCAAAGTTCCTTCATCTTAGTCACTTCAAAAAAAAATCAAGGCACAAGAGAAAATCAAGGTTGCTCACCTCAGTCACTTTAAAGAGAGATTGAGGTCCATTATAAATATATAGTAGAAAAAAAGGAAATTACAAAGGGAGGCAACATTTGTACTCCTTTTTTTTCTTTTTTTCTTTTTTTTTTTTTTTTTTTATTATACAATTGCACTTTAAAGGAAATGACACTTTTAACCTTAAATTTATAAATAAATAAATATATATATATTTTTCAAATACCACAACTATCCTTTCAGTTATGGTAATATACTTTTGTCTCTCTTTGTCTCCCTAATTCACGACTTTGGTCTCCCTTGAGAATCATGTCATTTGCCTATCACATGTTGTCACCAAAGTCATAAATACTTGAAAAGTAAGCTGATGGCTCGCCACCTTCATGAGATAGGGGCAAGGGAGGATTTCCAATTTCTCGTCTCGATGGTTTGGTCGCATCTACTTTCTTACACGCAAAGAGGTAAATTACTCAGCATTTCCTCTATCAATAGAACACTATATAATATGAATACGATCAATCTTCATTATATGTTAGGTAATGTTAGTTTAGATAAGTTTAAGTTAGAGGGAGAACCCCCTTAATCAAATGTTTAGGGATCGTTTTGTTGAATGATTTTTTCTTGTACAGGATTCGCAAAACCAACACAATTCTGTTCCAAAAGACAAAGTGCAGCCCTTTCACGCTTAACACTAAATTCAGATACTCTAATAATAAGGTAAAGGTAGCACTACCTCCTACGACTACCTTCTAATATCCCTCTCATGAAAGTAGAGAGCTTATGGCTAGCTCTTCGGAGTAAGGGACAATGCCAATTAGATTTGCCTCAATTCTTTTTCTTTTTTGCGAAACCTATACAAGAAAGAATCATTCGGCAAAACGATCCCTCTCATGAAAGTAGGGAGCTTACGGCTAGCTCCTTGAAGTAAGGGACAATGCCAATTAGATTTTCCTCAATTCTTTTTCTTTTATGCTTAGTGGAAGGAAATCTCGGATCCCATTTCTCAATCTATAAATAAAGATTCATTCACTCAAAAAACCCTAAATGAGGCTCTCTTTTCTTTTCTTTTTGTTAACCCCTCGTGTAATGTTTGTGATTTTTATACATTTATATATATGTGTGTGGTAGTAAATTTTAAAAAGAAAAGAAAAATCAAAGGAAAAAGGTTTTTGGTGATGGGACCCACCACTAAATTTTTTTTTTTTATGTGGCCAAGAGGCCATGTTTTTGGCCTCACTTCTTCATTTTCTCTCCCTCTCCCGTAAGCCTTCTCCTTCTCTTCTCTTTTTCTTTTTTCTTTCTTCTCAAATTTCAAGTTTTGATTAATCCCCAACCAGTAGGAGATTTTTGGTGCCATTTACGGCAAAACGGAGAGCTCAGCGAGATCTACATGAGTATAAGCAATTTATCATTTGATGCACCCTAGGAAATTTGAAATCTATGGTTCAAATTGGGGGTTTTCATCATTTTGAGGTAGGGGTGCTCTAATATACAATTTATTGGATTTCTTGTAAAGTTTTCTTTTAATTAGAGTGTAAGCATGCTTAAATTTAATTTTTCTTGATTATGTTCGTTGTGGTTGTTGTTATTTAAGTGATAAAGGCATGCTAGGTGTTACGTGAGTTTAGAAATATGATTAAACCTTTTTTGTGGTGAATAAGCATGCTTAGTGTTGATGTATATGCCTATGTTTTCAAATTGCTATGAAAAGTGATGTAGTAATTATGAAAATGAATGATTATATTTTATACTTTATCTATTTAAGTTATTGGATTTGCTAATTGAAAGTATATAAAATGCACTAATTTAAAAAGTATAAGAATGTGATATTGTGTGGGAATTCGTATTTTAAGCATGCTTGAATGATGTGAATGAAATGTAGGAAATATCTATATTGTCATGACACTGAAGGATTTGCATAGTTTATGCTTTATCATTGGGAAAGTAAAAAAGGGAAAAGTTTGTTTTAAAAACAAATAAAATTATTTTTGGGAAAAGTTTTTGAAAAGTGTTGTGAAAACCAGGACGCCTGGGAGGCGCCTAGTGGTCTCTGGTGTTAGTGTGATCTAGAGGGGGGCTAGAGAGAGATTCTAGTGTGGTTGAGCAACCTAGGCCCAGACGACGCCATGGAGGTGCCATGTGGTCGTGGAAAGCTAGCCAACCCCTCCCTCATGACGCCTTAGAGGTGCCTTGGGTCAGATTGCACTAACGGTTTGGAGGATTGAAACGGTATTGTTTCGAAAATGGGGAGCGACATTGCATGGCATGGCATTGCATTGGCATACATTGTACATTTGGTGGTTAAACGACTTGAGTATGTATTGTTGGTATTATCGTTGTTTTGCTTGTTTTCCCCGAGGCATGACCCTACTTACTTGTACTCTATTCTTTATGTGGATTCACAGGGTCATAAGAAATGTATCTTAGACACTTCCTATTGAGCTTATGCTCACCCCTTTATTATTAACATTTTTAAGGATACGGAAGGGAAGTGGCGGACGACGCTCCTCCACAGGGTTCGATGGGTTATTTTGACATATTTTGTAACTATGATATCTTTTTATTATTATTGTTATTACTATTTTTTTTTTTAAAAAAAAAAAACCCTAGGATGACACGTATATTATGTATTGACGTAGGAAAGGACGGTAGTGTCCTTAGTTGACTTCAGGTTCGGATAAGGACCCGTTAGCGATTCGGACCCTTGGGTTCGGGTCGTTACACCCCGTTTTTACTTGCTTCCAACCACAACTACCTTTTCTAGTAAGGGATAATGCTAACTAGGTTTGCCTCGATTATTTTTCTTTCATGCTCAATGGAAGGAAATCTTGGATCCCTTTTCTCAATATATGAATAACAATTCATTCACTCAAAAAACACTCAAAGAGGTTTTTTTTTTTTTGGTTGACACCTCTTTTTTGCTTGCTTTGTGACGACCCTGGATTTTTTAAACCCAATGTGTCCTGTGATGACCCAAAACGGATCCAAAATGCGAAAGCTAAACATGAACAAGTCTATAGAGATGTATGTCATCCCTAAGATACAAGAACGACCTTTCGAGGAATCCCGTGACTTAGCGGAAGCAAGACTGGAGTTACGGTTTCAAAACCCTCTAAGGAATGGACCAAGGGCAAAATGGTCATTCTAAACTGAAATGTACCACCGTGCACACCATTGGAAAAAAAAAAAACAAAAAAATAACAAAAATGAACTCAAAAATCACTTGATTCGGAATCCGGATGGCAAAGATATCAAGTCCGAAAGTTGAAGGAAGGGAAAACCCATCCTGATTCGAACCAAATCCTGACACTACCTTACTAAAACTTGAATATCTTGAGCTACAAAAAGAATCTGAAGCTGTAATTGGTACCATTGGAAAGATTATTTTGATTCGGTCAATTTAGACTCAAGAACGGACGAATTCAGAGTTAAAACGAAGAAGATATGATGACTTGAAGTCGAAGGTGCAGTACTGAACCAAGACACACACACACACACACACAAAAGGATGGGCGAATGCTCGTCCAAGGGTATGCCCAGGAGAGTATCCTCAGCCCTAATTACGAGCGCTCGTCCTGCTGACAAGCAAAACAGCTTTTTGAACTTGAAATGTGATTTTGAAGCCTTTAAGGGACTTTTTTGGCAAAAAGTTGTGAAGTAACTCCCTCTAAAATCATGTTTTCTGATCAACCATATCAAGATCGGAATTTATTTTTCAAAAAAAATACCCAAAATACCCTTATGCACAGTTTTTGCAAAGAAAATGTAAAATGAGTCCATAGGAGGCTCATTTCACCAAGGAAGGAGTTTTTCTTGAAAAAGATCATGCACACAGATGTAGCTTACCTATTAAGATATGCTACAATGATCCACGGCTTAAAAATACCGCCGATGCAAAATTTGACCTACCCAAACTCCCATGCGGAAAAAATTGTGAGAACCGTACCTAAATGCAATCAAAAGACCATTTGGCCCTTGGCCACACTTCATGCATGATAAATGAGTGCTAGTGGATGTGCCAGAACACACCATACACCACCCGATTTGAAAATGAACCCTTAAAGGCTTGGATTTTTCTATTTTAACCCAAAAATGCAATATATGAAACATGAATGTAAAACTTAAAACAAAATGGTGTTTGGCTTTTGACCACACCTTATATATGGTTAATGAATGCCAAAAGATGAATTTCATACACAATACACACACCGGTGCAAAAATGACATATTAAACCATAGTTTTTCATATTATTCTCATTAAAGGCAAAATTCAACATTTTAGGATATACATGGATTTCAAAAGAAGTTTGGCCCTTGGCCACATATCATATACATGAAATAAGTGTCAAAAAGTATGCTTGGCACACATTACAAGTTTCAAGGCAAAAATAACATTTTTGACTTAACTATGTATTACAACTTTAAGAGCGAAAATCAAACATGCTAACACTTGCATGTGAACAAGAATGCACTTAAAAGAACTTCAATCCATCGAAACGGCCTAGAGATGTTGTGCATCCCAAACTAAGGCATCCGTACCTGAAAACAACCCGATAACTTTGAGGTGAGTAAACAAGTTACTCGTAGGGAATGAGCATGCATAGACCTAACTTTTTACAAAATTTTCACATTAACATGAAGCGATTCAAAAGGATCATACTACCTAACGTCTATGTCATAATGTTTCTATAGGATCACTCCTAAGTCATATTAGCATAAAGCAACATGAATCAAAATATCTATGAGATTGAGCAAGATTGGAATAATCCATACAACACGATAAAATCTAAATCTTCAAGGAATACAACTTGAAATTTAAATAGTGAAATCAACCAATGTGGATACTTGGATATCGCTCGGATTAAAACCGTACTCTTGGGATCAGTTTAGGGCTACTAACCCATGAGTATCTTCCCCTAGTGCGCACTATAGTGTAGAGAGCTCTCTATCTCCCGTACTAGAACCAAGTCCTAGCCAAGTCAAGTTTTTGATGATATCCTAAGTCTCCAAAATCAACAAGTTGTGCAACCAAGAGTATATCAAGATACAAGTAATGCAGTAAACCACATTCCATGCACAACCAATATTTTGGAACACACAAGTCATGCCCTAAGTCCTTAACTATAATGGCATGTGAAATTTCAAGAAATCGTAGTATGCAGCTACATAGACTACAAATTAGTATTTATAGCACAAGGAATCCATTGATGTAAATATACCACTAGTATAAGATTAATGATTTAATTATTTGTTTAATAACACTTGAACAATTAAATCATTCCAAATGTAAGAGTGCAAGTTCATTAACTACATTAATGAAGTTAAGTTACAATAAGTCATGATACATGATAAAAAGGCAAAAGCCCCATGAAATAGATGTCCAAATTATTAGAACACTAAGTAGAAATTAATTAACCTAATTAATTAATTTCTCTAAAAATAAAAGTTGTCCAAAAATTCTCAAAATAATATATGTGAAAGATCATTCCATGGTCATTGCATATATTAAATCAAAAGTACAAAATGAGTAAGATATCATCATGTAAAATTTAATTAATTTAAATTAATTAAATCTCTAGATTTCAAAAGTTATTCAAATGATCCCAAATTAATATATAATAAGGATTAAGTCATGACCATGCTATATATCAAGTCTAAAATGGAATACAAGTAATGTACAATTAAGTAGAATTTAAATCAAATTAAATTAATTAAATCTCTAGATTCTAAAACAACTCCAAATGACTTTATACTAGTACAAGTTATAAATCAAGTCATAGCCTTGAAGAAAATCATGTCCTAACTTAATTTTATGCAAGGTATAACAACCTACTAGTTTAAAAATTAAGTAAAAGACATGTAAACAATTTATAGTAAACTATAAAAACAATCAAAGCTTTTGTATTCCAAGTTTTATAGTAAAAGGTGAGTGGAAGGGGACCAAAATGAAGCTTAAAGCTCTAAGCCAAGCTTTACTTCAATGGTGGCTAGGTTAGGGTTTGAGAGGAAAAAGATGAAATAAAATAAAATGAAAACCCTAAACTAATGTTGGTGAAATCCTCCACTCACTATGTGCTCTTACACTACCTCACACACACGCACTAATGTAAGACTAAATTTGGAGTCTATATTTGTCACTCATCCAAGCATACATTGTAGGCTTAATCCTAAGCTTACACTTGTCAACCATCTAAGACAACAAGTGCACCTATCCTAGGTCAATGATGAGCGCTGAAAAGTGTGTATTTAAACCCCTAAAGCTTAGGCATTCTAGTACCTTTATCTATCTTACTTTACCTTTTTAGATTAATTTCGTATTATTTCTATTTTCAGGCACTTATCCCGAAAATAAGCTAACTCAGCCAAATAAGAGCTTAATTGAAGCAATTCTGGGATTAAACAAAGAAAGGAGTAAAG
Source organism: Cornus florida (assembly GCF_030987335.1). Lineage (NCBI taxonomy): Eukaryota > Viridiplantae > Streptophyta > Magnoliopsida > Cornales > Cornaceae > Cornus > Cornus florida. The sequence goes on from NW_026775578.1 coordinate 48,087,143, forward strand.
TGGAGAAAGAAGGAAGCAAATGAAACCAAAGGTGGGAAACAGCAAAGTTTAATCGATCCAACTTCAAGGTTCGATTGATCGAACAATGATCGATCTCGGCACTTCAAGATAGATCCAAGCCTTGACCCAAAAGCATAAAGTCCAAAAGTTCGATCGATCGAACACTTTTGTCCTTATTCAAATGATTGATCCTATCCACAGCTATACCACCCACTAACCACTTTTGTCATTTTCTCAAAAATATCTCCCCAAAATATCTCGGATTTGTCTTTTCCCAAAAAGCTCAACCAATTGGATCGATTCTGCCTAAGTTCGATGGATCTCAGCCAGTTCGATCGATCTAAGTTCAAGGTTCGATCGATCGAACTTCCTCCAGTGCGAAAAAGTTAAATTTCCATCTCATTGAAAGTTGTCCTTTATCCAATCATTAGGGAATATTGTGTGCACGACCCCAGCTCATTTTGGGTGTCATTTGACCTACCTATATAAGGATAAGGATTGCTTTTTACAAAGGGGAGCCAATATCATTTTTCATATCATCTCTTGGAGAGCAAGTTTAGAGGAGGAGGAGGCTAGAGACACCATTGGAGTTCTTCATCAACAAGGAGCAGATTTCAACCATGGAGTTAGCCCTTGAGGGTTGGAGCAACATCACCATGAGTGGCTAGACATCCTCTTGGGGCTAGAGTTAGCCCCAAGCATGCTTTCTATATCTTAATCTTGTGTATTATTGAGGGATTAGTGTTGTAATTGATATTTTGACACTTTGATATATATAGATCTTGTTTATTCAATGATTTATGTGGTTTAATGCTTCCAATTGATCATTTCATTTTATCCATGTGTCTATGTATGCTATGATAGATGTTCACGTGCTTATCTCTAGATTTAGTGTTATTGATGCACGTCTATGTGTATTGATGCTATAGATTTAGAGATTGTCAAGACATAGTGCTTAAAATAATGCTCTTACGATTTTCTTGATGGTTCATACTTATTCCTTGATAGATTGTGCCTCTTCCCTAGTTTATTTTTATGCTAGTAGTGTAGATGTAGTGTAATTGTAGTGTAGTGTTAAATGGGAGGACAATCTATGCTTGTTGTTTGATGATCCAAGCTTTTGAATGCAAGTAGCATATGTTTCTATCCTTGTGTTGTATTTGGATTGTGAGCTTAATGAAAGGATTAATGACTTGTTTTGATCTATTGTGCCTTTTACATGTTGTTTAGACAATATATGCTTCATTGTTTAGATATATTGTGCCTTTCACATGATGTTTAGACAATACATGTTTAACTAGTCATCCTTACTTGTTGAATCAACCAAACACACACACACACACCAATATTACAACACACCATTTGCCCTCATTAGTCACTTGTCAATGGTATAGAAGTGCATTGCTTGGTGGTGATCTCTAAACCCCAAGATCTCTCTCTCTATTACTTACTCTTAATTGCATTCTTTTGTTATCACTTAGTTGAATTTAGTTACTCTCTAATCAACCAACCAACCAATTGTTTGATCACTCGACCTACTAGCCCTAATAGCGATTCCACGACCTTGTTCGATCCTCACAATCCCTTGGGACGATCCTTACTCACCCTTGCTATATTTATAGTGAAAGGTAGTAGTGGCTTCTATAAATGTAAAACTCTTGGCCCTCGCCTTAATGCACACTTTTAAATTTATGGTAGGACGACGACCAGTCAACAAGTGGGTGAATCTCCACCCTCCACATGTCATCATCTAAGGCATCAAAGTGTCTCCACATAAATGTCAACAAGTGGACCAATGAGAGTGTGACACTTGTCACACTTTCCTAAAATTACAAAAATGTCCTTTTTGAAAATATCTTCTAAATTAAATTACAAAATGGTCCCTAAGATGAAAAATAATTACTTTATTTAATTACACTAAAACCCCAAAAATCAAGAATGTTTCTAAGAAACCATGCATTCATGCCCTTTTTCGAAAAAGTAAGCAACTAGCATGTTTTTCTAAAAAAGTAAAAATACACATAGTATGAAATTTAATTATCGTGGATGCATGCAAAATTGGAATCAAATCTGAATAAGAAAAGTGAGATTGTGCCAACAAAGTGACAAACGAGAAAAAGATGAAAGGTGAATAATGTCCAAAAGGTGAAAATGTGAAAATGACTCGGTCCTTAAGGGAAATTGTCAATCTAAAGGAAATAGTCTCTGAAACCATTTCCGAGCACTCGAGATGATACTAAGTGATGAGAGACCAAACACAGAAAAGAAAAGATAACGAAAAAAATTTATCCGTAAAATTTGAGGAAAAAGGAAAGGAAGGAAAATGACCGGGTCATTACATGCTTTTAGTCACAAATACCCTTTTTATTTTTTTTGTTAGAGTTTTTGATCTTTTTCTCTGCTTTGTATTAATTATATCTTCTCTCTCTTATTAGGGTTTTGATATTTATCTTTGTAAGTAATAATGAAAGATCTTACAAATGAAGAAATAGCAATGTTGTGGATTAGGAGTGTTCTAAAAGATTTGGGGATTGAATATGCAAAACTTATGAATCTTTATTGTGATAATAAGGCAGCCATTAAGATTGCACAGAATCCTGTACAACATGACCACACCAAACACATTGAAGTTGATCGTCATTTCATCAAGGAGAACCTCGATCAAAAGATTATACAATTTCCATTTGTCCAGTCCGAAAGCCGATATGCTTACGAAAACAATTTCAGGAAAGGTGTTCCATGGTATAATCGACAAATTGGACATGATAGACATCTATGCTCCAACTTGAGGGGGAGTGTCAACATGAGTTGTATGTGGGGTGTAATTATTAGATTTATTTTGTTATTAATTCTAGGAATCTGGTTAGTTGACCAATCTTGTATTTAAATATAAGAATATTTAGTTTCCCATAGAATATAATTGTTTCCTTTTTATAGGATGTAATTGTATCTATATATTACCTCCAACTTGGAGAAGTTTTATAATATAGAAGAATTATTCACAGACACCATTGTCTCACAGTTATTGTTGAGAGTATGAGAGGAGAGAAACGTGTAGCCCGTAAGGACAATCTCGCGAGGGTGTGAATACAATGGGTAGAGAGAGTTTATGTATTATAATGAAATCTCATCATCCATGGATGTAGCCTTATTTGGGTGAACCATGTAAATTGTGTGTTCTGATTTAGAATCATTTTTTTTTTAAATTTTTTTTTATTATTCATTTATTCATTTTTTTTTTCTGGTTTAATATCGCTTCCGTTGTGTCCAACAATTGTTGGTATCAGAGCCCTATGGTTTGGCTTGGAATGTTTAACCGTTATGTGAAGAAAGATCTAGAAAATACAAGGAATCTCAACAAGTGTTACAACGGGTTCAGTTGTAGGCGGAGTTAATCAGTCACGATCATCATCAAGGTTCGTTATCTTTCAGCCTGTAAAAGAGGACATGGTTTTGCTTTTAGCCAAGGTTTTCTAAAAAAAGAGTGGGTTTGTTCTCTCAGCCCGAAAGAGAGGATGGTGGTTTTACTCTCTCCTAACCTAAAAGAAGATTGGTTTGGCACTCTCAGCCCGAAAAAGAATAAGACGTAATCGTGATGAGGCACATGGCAAATATGGAGTCGTGAAGGACAATAGATTCAACTTGCCGAGGAAAACATTGATTGACATGAAGGAATTTGAGTCAAAATGGATTACGTGTCTATAATGATGTCTCAAATTCCATTATAATAACATGTCTATTTTTAGAGTTGTATTATATCGTGTAACATTTAGATAACTTTGCCAGTGAGTTAGGTTTGGGGTCTATAAAATAAATACGTGAGTTGTTGTTGAGAGTATTATGAGTGGAGAGAAACTTGTAGCCCGTAAGGACAATCTCGTGAGGGTGTGAGTACAATGGGTAGAGAGAATTTACGTGTTTGTAACATCTCTACAGATTATAATGAAATCTCCTCATCCATAGATGTAGTAGCCTTATTTGGGTGAACCAAATAAATCTTGTGTGTTGTGAATTACTTTTCTTCTGATTTAATTTATTGCTTCCGTTGTGCCCAACAATAGTACCCAAAAAAATAAAAATAAAATCCATTACACTAATCCTATCCATTGACATATTAATGTTGAGCTCATATAACACACCTCATTTATTTCACTCAAATCTAATAAAATTCATTCAATACATATTTACCATAAGTTTTTATAACTCACTGTATTTATTTTAATCTTATCCACAATATATATAAATATATATATTTAGAGAGTTGATATTAGTGCTCCAAAAACATACTTAGGCGATCCACTTTATTGTTATATTAATAAAATGATGAAAGTAACTCTAAACCAAATCCTCCACAACCAAATCAGATCATTAGCAAATATATAGAGATGTGTAATATGAACAAAAACTAATAATTATAGTAAAAATTAACAAGATTAAATTAATGAAAAAAAAAGGAAGAAAAAAAAAAAAAAAACCCAGATAGATTGAAGACAATGGAGTAGTGTTATTGTTATGTCTGTAGTCCATTATCGGAGCTTCGTCTTAGGCTCCGAAACCCAACCAGTGGTTGTGGGCTGTGATTACGGTGGTGTGGTAGTATTTTTCGTGAATCTCTTCATATATATTTCCTTATCATTAAGGTTGGGCAGTTGGCAAAAAAGATGTGATCATTTTTGGTGAAACATTCCTCCACAGTGGACGGCAATAACACCACCACAATCTGGTGAGTTTGAATTTGTCTTCAATTCATCAAGGTTCTTTGTTGTTTTTGTAATGAATTTGATCTTGTTAAATCTTGGCTATAAAATTAATTTTTGCATTACACACTTATGTAAAATTTCAATGATGCAGTCTAATCGTGGCTTCTATTAATAAGAAAGATAAGTATATAAAAAGAAGGGATAAAATCACAAAACCCCCCTATACTTTCAAAATCGTGCATGAAACCCCCAATTTAATCAAATAGGTCCTTGAACTAACAAAACTTGTGAAATTACCCCCAAACCCGTAACCGACCCGATAACTAAAATGTGAAATGACAAATTTGACCTTACTATTTAATGTTAAATTAAAACTTAATATATTTTTTAAAATGACGATTTTACCCTTTCATTATTTAATCCAAATTAACCAACATGGCAGCGTTTTTGATTTCAAGCACAACTTATATATATATATACATATATATATATCAATAATCAGATTTTCCATCTATCATTGCCAAAGAAAAACCACTCTAAACCAGAAAGGAAAGAACAAATTTATGGTAATATATTTGAAAGGAAATAGCAAATTTATGTAATTTGACTATATGATTAGGGATCTAATTTGAGTGCCTGGCTAAAGAGTGTCACGCCGATGAAGGGAAATATCTCTATACCTAGAAACAGGTCAGATTTCAAAAAAAAATTCCAGCAATCCCTGTTCTCGCTCAATCGGTGCCGAATTTCTTGGATGTACAACATAAAGTCGGCAAGTGTCTCGCCACCGATATGAATACCTCCGTTAAACTCAAAGAACACAAAACCATATGGGATTGGAACGAAATCTAGAGGAAGTAGATCGACGAATTTGGGGGAGAAGAGGTGTGGGGTTGTTGGCTGTGGCGGCGAATGCAATCAACGGGAGAAAGCAAGGGAGGGAGAACACATCGCCGTTGTTGCTGTTGTGGAAGACTAGCGAGTGAATCCTTGACGGACTCCGATTCTGCAAAGTTGGAGAATGAGTCCAACCACTGTGAAGGTAGCCTCCATCATGATAGTCTCGAATAGCAGGTCAGATGATACATATAGCCACAAGATCCAATTTAATGGGAGTGGAGAGAGCAAGTTAGACCTCTCTTTTCTGAATTGCTATGGATGGTTCCCTAATTGTCGAAAGATTGTGAGAGGATCGATGACTTGGGGTCAAGGGCAGTGATAAAACAATTTGAGGTGTGGTTTTGTTGGTAGTTTAGTTATAGAATGCCGATTGTTGCTGCCATTTTTTTTGTTGAATCTCAATGCTTACTCTATTTGAGGGAAAAAAAATACTTGCTCTGATTCGTTGGTTTTAGAGAGAGAAAGGTATAGAGAGAGAGGCGAAAAGGAAGAAAATCACCACTTCAAGGGTCTAACGGGCATTTTTGTAATTTAAAAAATAATAATTTTCAAATTTTAATTTAATATTAAATTATAAGGTTAATTTTGTCATTTCATAACCTAATAAACAGGTGGATCACGGGTATGGGTAACTTGATAGTCTTTTTTTTTTTTTTAGGTTAGGGGGGTGTTTAATTTTAGTGGGAGTTTTTTTGCATGAAAATAATAGTATATGGGGGTTATGTGATTTTATCCCTAAAAAGAAACACGAGGAGATAAGGTGACAATGAAGAAGTAAATAGAGAGTCTAGGGATACTTTTGTCATTTTATAAAAAAAAGTAAGGGCTAATTTCACTCACCACCCCTTAGGTTTGACCATTTTTCACCTTCAAACTTCTTTCGAAAATAACTATTACTTATATTAAAAATTTTTGTTCCGTTTTTCATTCATACCCTAACCGTTAGTTAAACAGTTATGACACTATGTAAAATGACTTAAATACCCTTTTATTTTATCAAAACAACAATTATATTAAAAGACTAAAATATCCCTAATATTTTTTTATAAGGCGCAAGAGACAACGACAGTGAGATCCTGGTGACGACAAGGATGATTTGGGTTTTGAGCTGTCACCGAGTAACGACTAGCTCGATAACTCGTTCCGACCCAGTGGAGCTAACGCGTCGACGCTTTTTGTCTATGTCCCTTCCTCCCTGGTGACGCCAACATCAACCTCTCCCTCCCTGGCCATTATCGCGATGGTTTAACATTTTCCACCAATACTCATAGACAGAGGGATTAAGTCTATTGGTAGGTGTAGAGGCAGGTTTCACTTTATAAAAGAATGGGAACAACTGTATATATAATAATTAAGAATTCCATTTTACAAACCTTGTCCATGCTAAATTGATAGTTCGACTTGGATGTACAAAGAAGGGGAAGGATTTTATAGCTCTGCAAGGGCTTTATGATGTTTTTTGGATTACAGTAGAATTCCTCACCTTGTTTTAGATTGAGGAGCGAACGAGATATACGATTTTGGTTGTGGTGGTCCAGTATTAGGCCTTTCTACAAAATTTGGTACTGGTGATGTGTTTGAGGTTGGTGATGGCCAGATGGGGGTATTGATGTTGGTGATGTGGTGATAGGGGTATTGATGTTGGTGATAGGGGTATTGATGTTGGTGATGGTGGTCATGGTGACGGTGGGTGTAGGGGATTTAAGCGTTTTCCTTCCATGGTTGCTGTTTTGCCGGCAGCATAGATGTGGAATGGTGGTAGGTGGGTGTAGGGGTATAATGGCCATTTAAGCAACCTGATATTTTGGAATAAATGGGATTAAAAAATTAGGGGCAAAATTGTCTTTCCCATTTATTTAATGGAAAAATAGAAATTGACCTCAGTGATAGTTATTTTCGAAAAAGTTTGAGGATGTATCCCAAAAAATAAAAGTAGAGCAGTAATTACTTTTATAGAGCCAATATTATCTCTCCATATTAGGGATGACAAAATCCCCATACCCAGAGGGTCCCCGCCCCACCCCGCCCCTGTTATGGCGGGTTTGGGGACCCATTTATGTAAATGGGGAGGGAATAGAGATTGTATTTGAAACCCCGGCAGGGGATGGGGTGGGATCGGGGGAGGGTAACCTCGCCCCTCCCTACCCTGTTTGTAGTGCATTTTTACAAAATTACCCACACATGTTATAAAATATTACTAAATTACAAAACTATATATATATATATATATATATATATATATATATATATATTCACCTCTGAAACTCTAGATCTATTCCCTCGCAGCATAGTCGTTGGTGGAAGAATGTTATTTATTTTGATTGATCATGCTGAAAATTTCCAGACTATTCTAAAAAATGTTATATATGGTTTTGCTATAAGTTTGATCGGGTTGAAATATTATGTTTTAAATTGTTATAATTGTGCTGAAGATTTATTAAATTATTATGTTGAAAAATATTATAGTTATGTTGATTTTGTTGAAGGTGAATTGGAATTTAAAAAAGTTATGCGGGGCGGGACGGGGACGGGGGACGGGGTTGAAATTTAAACGGGTACGGGGACGGGGATGTAGGTAAAAAATTTAACTGAGAATGAAAATAGGAAATGAGATCTCTGTCCAACCCCGCCCCATTACCATCCCTACTTCCTCTATTTAAGATGGACACTTTATTTATTTGTGTCAATTGAATAAAACTCATTAGTTAGATATACTCCCATGGAGTTCATATAAACTGACCATTTTTATTTTAGTCTTGCCCACTTCTGTTTTTAGTTAGGCAATTCATTAATTTTTGTCTAACTAAATAAAAGTCATTCATTAGATATATTGAGGTGGAGTTGGCATACACATGACAGACCATATTTATTTTAATCTTATCCACTCTGTTTTTCAGTTTGGCATTTTCTTTTATTTATGTCAATCAAATAAAAGTCATTGTAGATATACAAATAACAGACCATATTTATTTCAATCTTATCCACTGTTTTTTAGTTAGGCACTTCATTTATTTGAATCAATTAAATAGAAGTTATTAATTATAGATATTCATATATTTATTTTATTCATTTATTACTGATATATTTACATGGAGTTCACATAAGTGACCAAATTTATTTTAAAAGTACCTTTACACTAAATTTTTTATTTTTATTCTATCTAAATGACTAATGTCCAATAAGAATTCTTAACTAGTGATGAATGAATAAGTGTTCAAATCAGCAATAAATACAGCTTTTATCATTTTCCTTATTTAATCTTATTTACTTTTTTTTATTTAGTATTTTATTATTATTATCAATATTATTATTATTATTATTATTATTTTGTTTTCTCTTGTGTCCCAAAATACTCTTCCCTCCAATCAATACGAGTCAGCAATAATATCGATTTTGAGCTTTTATTAATTTTCTTATTTAGTATTTTATTATTATTATCAATATTATTATTATTTTGTTTCCTCTTGTGTCACAAAATATTATTTTCCACATCACTATGTTACTGTTGGCCGCATAAAACTACTGCCAGCCGAAATCTCGTATACCATTGGCCGCGTATCTGAGTAATAAATACCACTAACAAATAAATAACGTCACTCACTTCGTCACATTACATGGTCAACTACCCCACTTTAAATTTGGGAAAATTTTCACCCTAATTACGTTCTAAATTGGCTTAGTATAGTAATGAAATTACTTGTTTGCCCTTCACGTCATAATGGAGAAATTTATGCGATGCTACACGTAAAACAAACCCAAAATAACCACTTTTATGTATAAAATACTAATCCCATAATTACTGTTTCGATTTGCTAGTATAAAGAATTTATGCGATAGTAAAAAAAAACAAACAAAGAAATACAGAATAATCACTTTTACGAATCTGAAAAAAAAAAAAAAAAAACTACTTTTTTATTTACTCCATAAAAAATTACAGTTTTTTAGGGACAGGAATCGCGGAGGCTCGGAACCGAGCCTAGAGGCGGCTAGGAGTGGGCTCCAATTATCGAAACCAACCTCCCAGGGTGGCCAGCAAAGCTTGTGGGACGCACCATGAGCGGCTGTCGCGTGCCGCATAGTTAAAAGTCCACGTGGCACCGAACATAAAAAAAAATTGAGCTGTCACGTCATCACAATGGGTAAAATCGAACCTCCAAGTGGTTCCCACCCTCTCTCTCTATCCTCCTCATCAGTTATATGACATACCACTCTCCTCCCCAACTCTCTCTCTCCTCCCCAACTCTCTCTCTATAAAACCACCACCTCCCCACCTCGCCAAGGACGAACAGGAGAACAAACAGCCTGTCGGTCTAGCGGCGTTCTCTTCCCCCTCTCTCTCTATCTTCCTCTTTTATCTCTCTATATATATATATATATGAATGTTTCTCTCTCTATACCTAATTCTGTATCGGCGATTCCCTCATTTCCCGGTTGTTTAGCTTTTTGTTCGTGCTCGAACTCAATCTCGTAGACTTCGCAACGGATAAGGACACAAGTTTCTATCAATATTTCGCCCAATATAGGCTTCAGATCCCAAACTCGACGACTTTTTTGCTATTTCTTTTTTCCAATCCACTCGATTTTCGCTGATTTCTCTCTCTGATCTCTGTGATCTATAATCTCGCCAAAACAATCTAAGCACAGAATCGGAGGAGATTCTATAATTACAAGTGGTTCGAAAAAAAAAATAATCGGTTAATCTTCACAGATCTGAATATTCACCTGTTCTGCACAAAAATCAGATTGAAAACCCTGATTTTTGCAAGATCTGTGACTTTTTAAAATTGTAATAACAGATTGTAATGTCGGTGGGTTCGAGTTCTGTTCTTCAAACCCGAAACAACCCGGCGTCGGTGGTACCAAAAATCGGTGCACCTTTGGTTAGTCGGCAATCAAATGTTGTTTCTCTGAGCCGAGTCGGTACAAACAGAGCCACCACCACCACCACCACCACCACCAGAGCTACGAGAACCTCTGTTACCAAACGGTCCGGTTCTTTGGAGAATCGTTTCTATGGAGCCCGAGTGCGAGGGTTGGGTTCCGAAAGGCTTCATCTTTGGCAATCGGACGGTCCCGGACGAGCTCCGAAGCTCAGAGTGGTGTTGCGATCTGCATTGTCTCAGGTGCCGGAGAAGCCTCTCGGTCTCTATGATCCTTCATTCGACAAGGACTCGTGTGGGGTCGGGTTCGTCGCCGAATTATCCGGCGAGAGCAGCCGGAAAACGGTAGGCTTTTGAAGTGTTTTTGGGTTCTGGGTTATTTAGATTGTGATTGGTTTTTGTTGACATTTGTGTTGTTTGTATTTCAGGTGACTGATGCTATAGAGATGCTGGTGCGCATGTCACATAGAGGAGCTTGTGGGTGTGAAACAAATACTGGTGATGGAGCTGGCATTCTCGTAGGTCTTCCTCATGAATTCTTCAAGGAGGTAATACTTTAATTTAATTTATTTTTTGATTTCGTTTTTAATTATGTAAACATCAATTAATGATCTTTTCTTCTTTATTGTTAACAACCTTTTTGGTAGAGAGAAATTGTTTTGTTTGCTTTGATTAATTCTGAATCTATTTAATACACTTTAATGAAAGATTTTACCCTTTTTAGTGTTCTCATGGAGGGATTTCATTGGTTTTGGTGTATTTACATTTTTTGTGACGAGCATTTAATTTAAGCGAAATAAAAGAAACGGCAAGAAAGGGAATCTGGGTAAATAGGATATCCAGCCAAAGTCTTAAGCTGTGTGACTGATTTCTGCGACCTTGGTTGTGATTGTTGTTTGTTACTTTATAACAGATTGCCAAAGATATGGGTTTCGAGCTACCACCACCCGGGGAATACGCCGTGGGCATGTTCTTCTTGCCTACATCTGAAAATCGAAGAGAACAAAGCAAAATCGTATTTACAAAGGTAATTACTAGGCTGGAACTTGTTTGGTTTCAATTCCTCTATGTATCCCATCCGTATGCATATGAAGAACTGGAACTCATATATTAAATGAGCAGTAAATAAAGGAAATTTTCTTTATGGTTTTTATTTCTTAGACAAGTCTGTTTTTGAAGTTGTGGCTTTACCTCCTAAGAAAATTCATGATTTTACTTGTAGGTTGCGGAGTCACTTGGGCATACTGTTCTTGGGTGGCGCTCTGTCCCGACCAACAACTCAGGATTGGGGAACTCTGCTTTACAGACAGAACCAGTCATTGAGCAAGTGTTTCTGACACCCACTCCCAGGTCAAAGGCCGACTTTGAGCAGCAGGTATTGTCTGTTTATGGTGTAGTTGATTGATTTATCAAATTCAGCCGCGAAAGCAAGAATCTCTGCATTTTAACAAGTAATATAGTGTCTATACTTTACCTCAATAAACATGATTGTCGTTTGTGAATGAAAAGGGTTTACGTCAAACATGATTGTCGTTTGTGGATGAAACATGAGTTCTCCTAATGGAATGTTATGAAGAGAAATTAAGGGAAATGATGGAAATTGGAACCGAGTGGATTACTCTTCAGTAGTTTACTATCATTATTTATTTATTTTTCTGTTTGGGGTTAAGGGGATAGACAAGAGTTGGAAGAAATGGAATCTGCATCTACTGTCGTGTAGTTTATTGGGTAATTCCAATTTAGCGGCAGAATTTGGACGTAAGAGCCTCTTATTGGAGGTTTTTTGCTCCTTCCTTCCCCTCTTTTCTCATGATGTTATTACTATAATTGTGTTATTCTAAGATTTTCTTTACTAGTTTAATAAATTTTAGGTATTTTATCATTTTATTTATTTTACTTTTTTGTCAGATGTACATACTAAGGAGGGTTTCGATGGTAGCCATCCGAGCTGCATTAAACCTTCAGCATGGTGGTGTTAGGGACTTCTACATATGTTCTCTATCATCAAGGTTTGTTTTCAGGAGGCTTTAAATTTTTATGGAAAATGCTTCCATCTGGCTAGAGTTTTAAAGCCTCTACCTTGTTTCTGCAGTACTGTCGTCTACAAAGGTCAGTTGAAGCCCAATCAGTTGCAAGAATATTATTTTGCAGATCTTGGAAATGGAAGGTTTACAAGCTACATGGCCCTGGTAAATATTTTTTTCCATTCACTTTTTCCTTTGTCCACTGACTCTATACTTCAACAACGAACAGCATGGGATCAACCGGTTAACTCTGAAGAGATGCAAGGTTGAGGAATGACTTCTGAGGCATTGAAGTATGAATGATCTCTTAAGTTCTTCCACTCCCTTGATTACAATATGAATTTGGATGCCGGATTGGATTTTTTTTTGGTGAGTTGGTAAGGAACCTCATTATCCAGTAAATCATGTTTGCAGAAACTTCGTGAAGTGCTCTATGATCAATTCTTGAGGATGGAACTTCCATTATATTGGTGGAAAAGAAATTGTGTTTGGTCAAGGTAGTTTAGGATTTTCATGATGCTTATTGGCACAGCAATATATTGTTTATTGAAGTGCCCTGAACACAATTTCATGTTTGCAATTTAAAACTTAGAGCCCAGACCATTAATCAAGTGTATGGTATTAGGAGTAAATATTTTGATTTGTTCCTTATTTGATGCAGATACACTCCCGGTTCTCGACGAACACATTTCCTAGCTGGGATCGTGCTCAGCCTATGCGTGTTTTGGGCCATAACGGGGAAATCAACACACTTCGGGGCAATGTGAACTGGTAAGTTTATGACCAGTATATGATTGTTTGCCTGTGCTGAATAAAACTTGAATATTTTAACATCGACTGTTCATGACCTATTAGATTAATATGATGTGATTAATGGATTTACTTTGTTTGTGCTTTTGGGATGGGATCTCAGTGGGCCACAAGATCAGTGAACGGCCATTCCTAAGTTCAGTTTTAATTCACACAACACAAACATCAATAAGCATTTTGTAGTTGTTGACTGTAGGAAGACTAGAGTATGAAAAGGTTGAAGCAATAAAATGAGCGCAAGCTTTTATTTTATTTTATTTTTGGTATCTGGTTTTGAAGATCTATCAGAAATTTCCATTTTCTTATTTAAGAATTTTTAGTCGAGTAGGCATGCAAGTTTTTGGGTGAACAGGTCCAGGAGTTGAGACCATTGTTACCGAACTGTTATTAGCATGCGTATTAATTGTGCTGGGGGGATATACCTCCGTTCTGGGTTGTGAAGTTAATGGTAATTTTTTTTTGTCTTTCGGTGGGAATTGATAAAATTATTTAGTGGACATTTGGGGGGGTTCTTATTGGTAATGCATATGCTTGCTGAATATCTGAAATCTCTCTTGTTATGTTGTGTACTGGTGAGTGCATGCATCGGAAAACAGAATTCAGTAGTCTTTAACGCTACCCTACTGAGATCCAAAGCAAGCTTTTTAAATTCGAGGAACTTTGAAATGATAATTTCTGCTAGCAGATCCCATTCATGTCGGTGGTACACTAACTGGGTCAGGAATTTATTTCATTAACTTGTACACTCCAAATAAGCAAAGATCCTTCTGGATAGTGTCTGGATAATGGTTCTAAATTCTCAGAGTAGATTTTCCCTGTTCTAAAATAATTGATCGATGTTGTCATTTTTTTTTGTTCAGGATGAAGGCACGTGAGGGTCTTCTAAAGTGTAAGGAGCTGGGTCTGTCGAAGAATGAGATGAAGAAGCTTCTACCCATTGTAGATGCCAGTTCATCTGATTCAGGTTATACTGTAATTCAACTTTTTGGTCATGTGCTACCACATTTTTGCAATTGCAACATCCATTCATTTGTTGATGAGTATGTGCCCACAGTATTTGACTACTAATGCATGAATATATACCAGCAGCATGCAAATTCTTGTGGGATTGGGAGTGAAGATATACTTACTTACCTTCCATGCTGTGTAAATTGCCTTAATTTTAATTATAGTGTATTGTATTTTTCCTCCCATTTTTAGGAGCTTTTGATGGTGTACTTGAACTCTTGGTTCGAGCTGGTAGAAGTCTCCCTGAAGCTGTCATGATGATGATCCCTGAAGCGTGGCAAAATGATAAGAATATGGATCCCCATCGGAAGGCTTTGTATGAATATTTCTCGGCCCTTATGGAACCATGGGATGGGCCTGCTCTGATATCATGTAAGGGTCTTCTGAAGCTTTTGATTTCTCATCAAATTATTTTCTCGTCACACTTGGTTTGTGCTTATGGAAAGTAATTGGCAGTTACTGATGGCCGCTATCTGGGAGCTACACTGGACCGCAATGGATTACGTCCAGGTCGCTTTTATGTCACACACAGTGGACGAGTTATAATGGCAAGTGAAGTTGGAGTAGTGGACATTCCACCTGAAGATGTGTGTAGGAAAGGAAGACTTAATCCTGGCATGATGCTTTTAGTGGATTTTGAGAAGCATGTTGTTGTAGATGATGAAGCCCTGAAGCAGCAGTATTCACTTGCAAGACCCTATGGAGAGTGGCTTAAAAGGCAAAAGATAGGACTAAAGGACATAGTCGAATCTGTTCATGCATCTGACAGGGTCCCTCCAGCCATAGCAGGAATGGTGTTGGTAAGTCTAATTTCAACTTCCCCTCTTGAAAGCAAAAGGAAATGAAAAGGAAAATATCTTGTATTTTTCTGTGGCCAATTCTGAATGTGGTTTATGTTTATTGTAACTGGTAGGCATCTACTGATGACGACAACATGGAAAACATGGGCATGCATGGTTTATTGGGTCCTTTGAAAGCTTTTGGGTATGTACTCTTTTCGCTTTGCTTGCACTATAAAACTTCATTTCTATAGGAAAGTAAATTCAAATGTTGGCATCCTCATGCAGCTACACTGTTGAAGCCTTGGAGATGTTGTTGCTACCCATGGCAAAAGATGGTGTTGAGGCCCTCGGGTCAATGGGGAACGATGCTCCTTTGGCTGTGATGTCAAATAGAGAGAAACTCACCTTTGAGTATTTTAAGCAGATGTTTGCTCAAGTTACAAACCCTCCTATTGACCCTATTAGGGAGAAGATAGTCACCTCCATGGAGTGCATGATTGGTCCAGAAGGTGATCTTACAGAGACTACTGAAGAACAGTGTCATCGTCTCTCGCTAAAAGGGCCTCTTTTATCGATTGATGAAATTGAAGCAATTAAAATGATGAACTACAGAGGTTGGCGTAGCAAAGTTCTTGATATCACTTATTCTAAAGGTCGTGGTAGGAATGGTTTGGAGGAGACCTTGGATAGGATATGTTCTGAGGCGCATGATGCAATTAAGGAGGGTTACACTATACTGGTGCTTTCTGACAGAGGTACCTCATTCCTAAAATTAGGGTTCACTGAGAAAATGTCTGGGAAAAATTTATTCTCCACTATTTAATGAATTTACGTTTTATTAATGCATCTGTCATTTGTTCAAATTTGCAGCCTTTTCTTCGAAGCGAGTAGCTGTGAGCTCCCTCTTGGCTGTTGGAGCTGTCCATCACCATTTAGTTAAAAAGCTTGAGCGAACTCGAGTAGGGCTGATTGTTGAGTCAGCTGAGCCACGTGAAGTGCACCATTTTTGCACACTTGTTGGGTTTGGTGCAGATGCTATATGCCCGTATTTGGCCGTAGAGGCCATCTGGAGACTGCAGGTTGATGGAAAGATCCCACCAAAAGCGAGTGGTGAGTTCCATACGAAGGATGAGCTGGTCAAGAAGTACTTCAAAGCAAGTAACTATGGAATGATGAAGGTTCTTGCCAAGATGGGGATATCAACTTTGGCCTCATACAAGGGTGCTCAGATTTTTGAGGCTGTGGGTCTTTCATCAGAAGTGATAGAAAGGTGCTTTACTGGAACTCCTAGCAGAGTTGAGGGCGCAACATTTGAAGCTCTTGCCCATGACGCACTTCAATTGCATGAGCTGGCATTTCCAACTAGGACCTTCCCTCCTGGAAGTGCAGAGTCTGTAGCACTGCCCAATCCGGGGGATTATCACTGGAGGAAAGATGGTGAGGTTCACCTGAATGATCCCCTTGCTATTGCAAAGCTGCAAGAGGCCGCGAGAGGTAATAGTGTGGCTGCTTACAAAGAATATTCTAAGCGGATACAGGAATTGAACAAAACCTGCAATCTGCGGGGGCTTTTGAAATTTAAAGGGGCAGACATCATCATTCCTTTAGATGAAGTGGAACCAGCCAGTGAGATTGTTAAACGGTTTTGTACTGGGGCCATGAGTTATGGATCAATATCATTGGAGGCACACACGACCCTTGCTACTGCTATGAACAAAATTGGGGGGAAATCCAACACAGGTATGCTCTTGATGAAATAGAATTCTTTTCTGTAGTTCAATTAGGATCATTCAACCTGTCACATCAAGTTTATTGATTAATCAGAAAGATTAGAAGAATCTAATGGAGTTTGATCAAGTTTCATTACATTGACAACTCTTCTGTTGCTTACAGTTAGAAAGCATTTTTAAGCAATCTCTCTTCAAAGTAACTGAATCTCATTTTTTCTAAAATGTATATTACAACTCTCAGTGGAGTATACTTGAAGTCTACTATGTTTCTTTGATATGTTTTCATTTTTTTTTTGTGTCATTTTCTTTGCTGATGGACCTTATTAGTGAAATTTATAAGACTTTTTCTTGTAAATTTGTCCACTGTATGTAGCTTTCTTTTCTCCTGCAACTTCTGTTGCTTTTCTGTAGCTTTGTTGTGTATTTCTATGATCATTTTTTCATTCATTCATTCAACTTCTTTTGAAGGTGAGGGAGGTGAGAACCCATCTCGTATGGTGCCTCTTCCAGATGGTTCAAGGAATCCTAAAAGGAGTGCAATTAAGCAGGTTGCAAGTGGAAGATTTGGAGTGTCAAGTTATTACCTTACAAACGCTGATGAGCTGCAGATAAAGATGGCTCAGGTATGTCTTGAATGTTATACAATTGAACCTGAAAATAGCATCCAGGTTTATTTTTCTGCTGTTGGTGTTCATCAATTCCTATTTAGCCCCTCTATTCCCGTTGGAGCAGAGGTTCCTCTTGTTTATGAATTTATGTTCATGGACAGATGATGCAGTGTCTGCAAAGCACCTCTGGGTGTCTTTGCATCTTTAACTGATACCTACATTTGGCATTTGGTGAGGTTAAATTTGAACTGCACTTGTTTATTCTTTGTGGATTGGATATTTTTATCAAGAATATTGGATTGATTTTGTTACGCAGGGGGCCAAGCCTGGTGAAGGTGGTGAACTTCCCGGCCACAAAGTTATTGGAGACATTGCGGTCACAAGGAATTCCACTGCTGGGGTAGGACTAATCAGTCCACCTCCCCATCATGACATCTATTCGATTGAAGACCTTGCCCAATTGATTCATGATCTCAAAGTAAGTACATCCGCTGCTTCTTGCACATGTTTTCTTGGAGTGCAAGATTGTTTTGATCTCATCTCTGGCATTTTAAGCTGCTGCTTCTGTTTGCATTTGTCTGTCTGTATTCCTCTTGGGATAAAGACATGGGATTGCCTTTTAGGAAGCAACTGTAGGTTGAACAGCTAATCTTATTCATAGTGTGGTTTAGTCCATCTTAATCCTTCCTATGATATTTATCTTAATCCTTCCTATGATATTTTGTAGAATGCCAATCCATCAGCCAGAGTAAGCGTGAAGCTAGTATCTGAAGCTGGTGTGGGGGTAATTGCTAGTGGGGTTGTGAAGGGGCATGCTGACCATGTATTGATCTCGGGTCATGATGGAGGTACAGGGGCTTCTCGATGGACTGGCATCAAGAGTGCTGGGCTTCCATGGGAACTTGGTCTTGCAGAGACCCACCAGACTCTAGTTGCTAATGACCTTCGTGGCCGAGCAGTTCTCCAGACAGACGGCCAGCTTAAAACTGGAAGAGATGTGGCCATAGCGGCGCTTCTTGGTGCAGAGGAGTTTGGTTTCAGCACGGCTCCCCTAATAACCCTTGGCTGCATCATGATGCGAAAGTGCCACAAGAACACTTGTCCGGTTGGAATTGCCACCCAAGATCCAGTTCTTCGTGAGAAGTTTGCTGGAGAACCTGAACATGTCATAAATTTTTTCTTCATGCTAGCAGAGGAGCTGAGGGAAATCATGTCTCAGCTTGGATTTCGAACAATAAATGAAATGATTGGTCGATCAGACATGCTTGAACTTGATAAAGAAGTTACTAAGAACAATGAAAAGCTAAAGAATATAGATCTCTCTCTGTTGCTTAGACCTGCTGCTGACATCCGGCCAGAAGCTGCCCAGTATTGTGTAGAAAAACAGGATCACGGCTTGGACATGGCTTTGGATAATGAACTTATTACTTTGTCCAAATCTGCTTTAGAGAAAGCTCTTCCTGTATACATCAAGTCACCAATCTGCAACGTAAATCGTGCAGTTGGAACGATGCTTAGCCATGAAGTGACTAAGCGCTACCACATGGTAGGGCTTCCTGCAGATACCATCCATATTAAACTCAGTGGCAGTGCAGGCCAGAGCTTTGGTGCTTTCCTTTGCCCTGGCATCATGTTGGAGCTTGAAGGTGACAGCAACGATTATGTGGGGAAAGGATTATCAGGTGGCAAGATTGTTGTTTATCCCCCAAGAAGAA
Organism: Cornus florida; assembly: GCF_030987335.1. Taxonomy (NCBI): domain Eukaryota; kingdom Viridiplantae; phylum Streptophyta; class Magnoliopsida; order Cornales; family Cornaceae; genus Cornus; species Cornus florida. The sequence goes on from NW_026775578.1 coordinate 48,106,300, forward strand.
GCCAGTTTGATCCAAAGGAAAACATTGTGATTGGTAATGTAGCTCTCTATGGAGCAACAGACGGGGAAGCATATTTTAATGGGATGGCAGCAGAAAGGTTCTGTGTCCGTAATTCAGGGGCTAGAGCAGTTGTGGAAGGTGTTGGTGATCATGGATGTGAGTACATGACTGGTGGGACTGTTGTTGTGCTCGGGAAAACTGGGAGGAATTTTGCTGCAGGCATGAGCGGTGGCGTTGCCTATGTTCTTGATGTGGATGACAAGTTCCAATCCCGATGCAATCTTGAGCTAGTAGATCTAGATAAAGTTGAAGAAGAAGAGGATATCATGACACTCAGAATGATGATACAGCAACATCAGCGTCACACAGACAGCGAATTAGCCAGAGAAGTGCTTGCTGACTTCGAGAACCTTCTACCCAAATTTATTAAGGTCTTCCCTAGAGATTATAAACGGGTGCTTGCAAGCATGAAAGCAGAGGAAACTGCCATAGAGGCTGCAGAAAAGGCTTCTAAGGAGGATGAGGAACAAGATGAGGCAGAATTGGTGGAGAAAGATGCCTTTGAAGAGCTAAAGAAGTTGGCGACTGCATCTTTGAATGCGAAGGTCAATCAGGTAAGCTGCTTACCCAATCATTAATACTTGTCACTTGAGCTTTTTATGTTCTTCACTTCATCCAAAATTATCGTAAAATTTATCAAGTGTTGAGGTCTTATAACTCATAGGACTAAGAAAAGTATTAACAAATAAAACTCTTGTATTGATAAATAAATTTGTTCAAGAAACTATACTCGTCATAGTGGTATTGTGAGTTGAAATTTTTTAATTTTTGGTGACACTTGGAACAAATTTTCCTTGCTTTTAAAATGTTCTCTGTGTTTTGGCTTGTAATTTCATAATTTTTTAAAATAACTGTTTTAAACATTTTGGCATCTTGAAAGTATCAAATAAATTTTTTTTCCTCTCCCAATAAGTGATGATGATTATTCTTTTAAAGACAGTTTTTAATCTTTTAGCCTTTTTATATTTTTTGTGCTAATTGTCATCATATATAGTCCCTTAACAGGGTCTAACAAGAATTCTGAAATTCACAGGAGGTGGAAAAGGCTGAATCAACGAAGAGGCCTACTCGAGTTACCGATGCTATCAAACATCGAGGTTTCATTGCTTATGAGCGTGAGGGCGTCTCATACAGGGATCCCACCATTCGGATGAATGACTGGAATGAGGTTATGGAAGAGTCAAAGCCTGGCCCGCTTTTAAAGACACAGTCTGCTCGTTGCATGGACTGTGGCACTCCCTTCTGCCACCAGGTAATATCTAATGCAGTTCAAAAAATAATTGTATTGTTTTAGATTTCTTGTTTCAAATTTTTTATATAAAGTACTGCCAGGTTGTTTTTGTTAAAATTTATTTCTGTTGTCTAAACGCAGGGGAACTCTGGATGTCCTCTTGGGAATAAAATACCTGAATTCAATGAGTTGGTGTACCAAAATAGGTGGCGTGAAGCATTAGACCGCTTACTGGAGACTAATAATTTCCCGGAGTTTACTGGCCGAGTGTGTCCTGCACCTTGTGAAGGTTCTTGTGTTCTCGGCATTATTGAAAATCCTGTATCAATCAAAAACATTGAATGCTCCATCATAGACAAGGCTTTTGAGGAGGGGTGGATGGTTCCACGACCTCCCCTTAGGAGAACAGGGTATGCATTCAATTCTTAGCATAGTTCTCGTTGATCAATTTTTGAATGGATGAAAACATTGCCCTCCCTTACTCTTCAACTGATTATTTTATTAAATAGAAAATTGGGGAACTCGAAATTTAATTGTTGTTTATATTTCACAGTAAAAGAGTCGCTGTTGTTGGAAGTGGACCCGCCGGCTTGGCTGCTGCTGATCAACTTAATAGGATGGGTCATTTGGTGACAGTGTTCGAGCGTGCTGATCGAATCGGTGGCCTTATGATGTATGGTGTTCCCAACATGAAGGCAGACAAAGTTGATGTAGTTCAACGGCGGGTTGACCTTATGGAAAAGGAAGGTGTTAAATTTGTTGTTAATGCTAACGTGGGGAATGATCCATTGTTCTCCCTAGAACAGCTCCGTGAGGAAAATGACGCCATTGTTTTAGCGGTAGGATCCACAAAACCAAGGTAAGTGATGTAGCAAAATTACAGATTATGTACATTTAAATGTAAAGAATTTGTGGTGCCCGAGGATTCTTTAGATATAAATTTTGTGCCATTGTACCTATTATTATTTTATTTTATTTATTTATTATTTTTTCTTTCTCGTCTCTGTAATCTATTTATGGAATCTGGTAACTCATGACTCTAATTGGTGTAGGGACCTTCCTGTTCCGGGACGGGAGCTATCAGGAGTTCATTTTGCTATGGAGTTCCTTCATGCAAACACCAAAAGTTTGCTTGATAGCAATCTCCAAGATAATAACTACATTTCTGCAAAGGGCAAGAAGGTAGTGGTCATTGGTGGAGGGGACACTGGCACAGATTGCATTGGGACATCTATTCGGCATGGCTGTAGTAGCATTGTAAATCTAGAGCTTCTCCCTGAGCCGCCACAGACTAGGGCTCCTGGCAACCCTTGGCCACAGGTTTGCACCTTCCTCCAGAATTCCTCCCATGGCTGGGTTAAAACATTGTTTTATTTATTTGGTTAAAACAAATAAACAAACCTGTTTGTTATTCATGATCTGCACCCTTTTTTATTTGCTTCCAAACATAAGTTTTGCTCAATAGCATTCTGCTGTGGTCTACCTTCTATGTAATACCATTTTGTTAGTCTGCGACTTGATGAAACATGGTGAACAAATTTAGGATTAAGTAGTTTTACTCAATATAATGTGAAGTTGTAAAGTTGAACTATAAATTTGATAATTTGATTAGGTTACTATAATTAGAGGTTGACGTTGTGACCTTTATAAATTATTTTGAATAGTGCTAGTTGCAATATTGTGTGTTAAAATCAGTGTGAAAATGTGACATAATGCTAAAATTTCGAGAATTTAATAGCATTTCATGCACCTTTCTTAGATAACTTTGATGATTTATTCCAACTCCTATTTTCTGCCTGCAGTGGCCTCGCATATTCCGTGTAGACTATGGACACCAAGAAGCTGCTGCCAAGTTTGGCAAAGATCCGCGGTCGTATGAGGTATTGACAAAGCGGTTTCTGGGAGATGAGAATGGGGTTCTAAAAGGACTGGAGGTGGTACGTGTAAACTGGGAAAAGGATGCTAGTGGGAAGTTTCAGTTTAAGGAAGTCGAGGGCTCTGAAGAGACAATTGAGGCTGACCTAGTCCTACTAGCCATGGGTTTCCTTGGCCCTGAATCGGTCAGTATACTGCTATATTATTATTATTATTTCTCCAGGGTGATCCAATACCAAAGTTGAGTTTTTCCTAACAGCTAACTTTTAAAAGCTTGCTTATGGCATCATGAATTTACTTTCAACTTGTGCCAATCTAAATTTTGCCAATAAATGACTTGCGAAAAAAAAAAAAAGAAGCCAATAAATGATAATTTAGCCCTAAGCCTTCTCCTAAGGAAATATGAAGAAGATTCAAATATCAAACAAAAATCATTCTTTAAAGTTCAGTCCAAAGGTTCCTAGAGAATTGAAACCTTTTTTCTCAAGAGTGAGAAACTATGCCTTTTAACATTGATTTACTTTCTACTGTTGGTTAATTCCTGCAGACAGTAGCAGAAAAACTGGGCATTGAGCGAGACAATAGATCAAACTTCAAAGCTGATTATGGCCGCTTCTTGACCAATGTGGAAGGGGTCTTCGCTGCTGGGGATTGCCGGCGTGGCCAGTCATTGGTGGTATGGGCTATATCCGAAGGCAGGCAAGCTGCTTCACAGGTTGACAGTTATCTCATGAGAGAAGAAAAAGATCTCACTGTAAGTTTAGGGAGTCAAGAGGACATTGTCAAAAGGCAGCAAGGTAGCAGCAAACATACAGTAATGACGTAGAAAACTGTGCTATACTTCCAGATACAAAGTAGAAAGCATAGAAGCTGGTAATTTTATATCGATGGGTTCACAATTGATTATTTGGTGGATATCCAACAAGAGAAGCCCCATTTCGGGTTGGGAAGGGTTTCAGAAGTTAAAAGAGAGGCCAAAATGGCATTTGTTACCGAGTGTAGGTCCGTGTTTTCTGTATTGTTTATAATGTTTCATCTGTCGGTTGTTTTGTGGGGGTGGAGCTTGTGCTGGGCTAAAAGGAATAATGTATAGTTGGTTTCTTCATCCGTGAATGGAAATTAATATATCAAAGGTTTGGTGGATCTATTTTCTGGATATGATTTTAGAAATTGGTCATCTAAAAACAGCTTCTAATCCAAATGAGTGGTGTCCCATGACACAGATTCCTTCTGTTTGGAACGTATACCACACCGTTTACAGGCTTGGTGACTTTGTAATCATGTCTAACGTGTTAATTAAACACGAATTTGACTTGCCAATCTGACTTTGTAACAAGTCAGGTTAATTAAGCACGTCGTGTTTGTGTTTGACTTACCAATTAGACGTGTTTGTGTTTGACTTACCAATTAGACTGACTTGCCAATTGACTTACCAATTAGACTGACTTGCTAAGTTGCATCCAACTTCGTAATCATGCCCAAGTGTTCAGTCAAGTTGCATCCGACTTCATAATCATGTCTAGTGTTTGTATTTGACTTGCCAAGTTGCATCTGACTTCATATGATGCTTGCCAAGTTGCATCTGACTTCATAATCATCATAATCATGTCTAGTCCAAGTGTTCAGTCAAGTTGCATCCGACTTCATAATCATGTCTAGTGTTTGTATTTGACTCGCCAAGTTGCATCTGACTTCATAATCATCATAATCATCATGTCTAGTGTTCGTATTTGACTTGCTAATCTGTTTATGATTTGTTTAGACTCATTTAACTAAATGTATTAGGTAGACATGTCTAACACGTATTCGACTTACCAATCCGATTATAAACATGTTGCCAATCTGTTTATAATCTGCTTAGACTAGTTGAACTAAATGTGTTGGGTAAACGTGTTCCATTTGCGTTTAAACAGATGGGACATAGTCATGTCTAGTGTTCGTATTTGACTTGCCAATCTGTTTATGATTTATTTAGACTCATTTAACTAAATGTATTAGGTAGAAGATGTCTAACACGTTAATTAAGCATGTCTTGTTTATATTTGACTTAAGCATGTTGTGTTGCCAATCTGTTTATAACCTGCTTAGACTCGTTGAACTAAATGTGTTGGGTAAACTAGTGTCCCATTTGCGGTTAATTAAATGTAATGTTTCCCAACCAATTTCTTAAACAGATTATGTAGATCTTGTCATCGTGTTACCCCTTCAATAATTGTGTTGTCAATCACTCCATAATAGAATACTTGTATCATGGACTCATGACACAATCCAAATACAAGGAAAGACAAACCGAGACCTCTTTAATTTTGTCCCTCACCTAAGAGTGAAAACTTCATTCCAAAATTTAGATATCAGCCATCTTTGTTTAGCGAACAGCTGCTTAAAATTGCAAACAAATAGGCCTCCCAAGTTGCAAAACAATGCCTTTTTTCTGTACTTACCCAAAAATATATATATATATATATTTAAAATAATTTCATTTCCTTTAGAACACTATGTCCTGCCCTTTCACATAATAGAAGGATGAAATCTCAGTTGACAGACACAGTGAGAGCAAGATAGGATACATTGTTTGGTAAGCTTTCCCTCCATTATAGAGGAATTTTTGCAACATTAGCCCCCCAACTCCAACCCCCCCCCCCCCCCCCCCCCCAATCCAACGCTACCTTGATAGCTGACTGACCAGAATTGGAGATTTAGAAGGACTCACATGTAACAAGTTGACCGTGTGAAACGTCAGGCTTAATCAATAAACACATTGTTGAAATACAATACTTCATTGAAGCAGCAGTTTCATATAACAGAGAGTAGAAAGAAATAACAGACCAAATGTTGAAACAGTCGAATGTAGGATAGCCTACGACTCCCCCGCGGGTCTTTAAGTTGAATAATCAGAAGCAGCCACCCAACTGCAAAAATAGGCATTGAAAAATAGATTGATCAATATCTACTCAAAGAATTTAGAGTTGCAAAAAAATCTTTTGTTCCATTTCCTGCCTCGTTTAATAATTTGACAAGTATCATGGTACCGTCCAAAGTTCATATATCTATGACTTGGATTCTCCAATATTTATGTAAATTTGAATTGAATATGTTTAAGGAATTGCTGTCTGAACAATTAATCAATTATGTTTCGAGCAAGCAGATTCAAAAAGACACTCACAAATGATATTCCTTGTTGTATTACCTTTTTCTATTATCTTTTTATGAACAAGTAAAATCCTTATTGTATAACTGATGTGTTAATTAATTACTTTCAAAAAGGACTTCTCAGAATGGCTTCAAAGTCAAAAATCTTAGTTTCCTAATCCAACCCAAAAAAAATTTAGGAGGACAGTTTACGTACCAGAATAGCCTCTATCTCCCTCTCCGAAACTGGTGTGCGCTTTGGCTGAAGAGAAGCTTTCCCTCCAACAGCAGTGTTGGTGGGTGCTGCTGGGACATCTGACTTTGAAATGAAAAATTGATGTACTTCCCCATCTTTTGCTGCAACTTGTGTTTGAAATGAAGTAGAAATATTAATCAATAATATATAATATTAGGATTACTAATATATAGATGTGAAAGGTATAGAGAAACAACAATGTCTCCAGAATGGTCCATACACTAACAATTGTGGCCCTTACTACCACAAGAATTTGACTAAATCCCAATTTCAGCAGACGAGTGTAAGTTGGTCTTTTGTAGTCGGAATTGATAGATGAGATGTAGAATCTAATAAATTGTGAGGTCTAGCTTCAAGCCACAAGAGGATTTTTTTTTTTTTTTTTTGTCCCTTCATTTTCACTGGATAAAAAGTTTAATAAATTTTTTGGATACAGACTAGAAGATTTTCTGTCAATGACAACTTGGATCATTTGCTGTGGAAAGACTTTCCAAGCAGGCACTAAAATTTGACCCCATAGATTGTTTACACCAGACTATGAGTTGGTGAGGCAACTGAGCAGGCCACTTTCAAATCAATCCCAAGCGTCAACCAGTTAAATCATCACCTAAGGAAAAGCTTAAAAGCTCAGTTTGCTGAAGCAAATAGTCAGCTGGACAAAAGTCACAGCCAAAGAAAAATCCTTAAAAAAGACATTCTTCCAGTTTGCACCCACTGCAGAAGTGGCAGCCAACAGGCACCGGTTCTGCCACTTCCATATATTGCTCCAATCAATACACTAGAACACCAATTAAAGGTCAGCAGGGGTGCAGCCAAATAAAAATATTTGGGGGGGCCAAATTAATTAATACAAAATCAAATTTAAAAAATAAAATAAAATACTTGTAATTTTTTTAGTTCATTTTTAACATTAAGAGCATGTGTTTATAGATGATATGAAAAGAAAAATAGAGCAAATTAAGAACAGCTGAGGTTTTCAAGTGTCAAATCATAATAATGGTTATTATCATCATTTTTTACTATATTTTGAATTTATTAAAGCAACAGGTTTATTCAAATTTGAAGGGTTATAAGTAAATTTCATTCATAGACCATATCTATCAAAAAAAAAAAAAAAAAAAGTTCATTCACAAACCACATTTAATAATCATAAGGTAAACCATAAATAGATTTTTTTTTTATTTTTTTCAAAATTTGGAAAAGGCAAGATTTAATTTTTATATAAAAAATCACCATTAGTAACTATAATAATGGTTTTTTTTTTTTAACTATATTTTGAATTTTTTGAAGCAAGATGTTTATTCGAATTTAAAGGGTTATAAGTCATTTCATTCACAAATCACATTCAATAATCATAAGGTAAACCATAAATAGATTTTTTTTTTAGAATTTGGGAGAGGCAAGCTTTATTTTTTTATATACAAATCACCATTAGTAACTACTAACTACTCGTATAATTTAGTATCATAAATACAAAAATTTTGAAGAACCAACTTTAGTTTTTAGAAAAATTACCATTAATAACTATAATTTAGTACCTTAAAAAGATTTTACAAAAATTTTTGGGGGGGGGGGGGGGGGGCAATTTAATTTTATATAGAAAAATGACTATTAATATATATAATTTAGTACTAGTACTAAAATTTTGCCAAAAAATTTGGGGGGCCATGACCACCCCTGGCCCCCCCTACCTCCGCCCCTGCAGGTCAGCAATCTAAATCCATCATGAGATATTACTATTACCACACACAAGATTTTACTTGATATAATTCCCAGGGGCTAATGGGAAACTTCAGATGAAGTAGCTTGAGGAGGGGAAAAAAAATTCACAAATTTAAAATTTAAAAATATATCATTTAAAAAAAGATGGAAAAAGCTGGACTCGCTAATACTAATTCATCTAAGCAAGAGATAGCATTGTTAGAATAGATAATAAAAAGAGGCAAGGATAGGCTAGAAGCAAGTACTTTTTGAAGTGCACAGAAAACACAATTAGATCAATAATTAGAAAACACTAGAAGCAAGTACTTTTTGAAGTGCACAGAAAACACAATTAGATCAATACTTAGAAAACACTTGGGAAAATATATATAATAATGAGAAAACGACCTTGTTAAATTGGACCAAATCCTTCATGATGTATTTTCATGAACTACTTGATCCTCCACGAGAGTGTATGGTCGCCAGATGCTTTTGAATGTGGTAAGCACCTCTCACAAAGAAAACAAGATAATAGCAGAGGTATACTCTCTTTGAGGACCTGGTGCTAGATGCCAAAGTGCCCAAGTGAAGACCGGTTACAAGTCGTGTTTTTTACTAGAAACTATTGAATTTTCTTTTAGAAAAAAGGCCTACTATTTCTTCCTCTCCTTCTAGCTCAGTACCGAGATTTCATATTTCTTTTTCCATGTGAATTTCTCAAGAGTCAAGACCAAATTTCATTATTAGGGGTACTTCTCAAGAACCCTTCTTACTCATCACCTACTGGCCATTCTTCTTAAGTATCATTATTACCCATATATTTTAGTACCTAAATATTATGGAAAATTAAGACAGTAGAGCAATGACAAAACCTCATATATGATATATGTATTTATAATCTTAAATTCACTGCAAGACGTAACACAATCATATCTAGCATCCCTGCTCAATCACAGTAGTTCGAGAGACCAAAAATGATTGAAATCTTACCTCTAGCTGTTGTGATTGTGTGATTTAAATCTCTTAAATAGTTGATAGACAGATGAGTTTGTCAAAACAAGGTAAAGTTCAACCTTTGCAAGCTTTAGTTTAAGTCTTGAACATGGTATAGGTAATAAAAGTGCAAATACCTAATGGGTGAAATGTTTGTGTTTGAAGTTTGAACAAAAGTGAAATTTAGAATTACACACAAAGGACTAATTGTATGGGAATTTTTTTCATATTATCGAGTAAATGAACTTAACAAGCTTTGTCCCCCAAATCAGTTGGATGTGCATTTTTTCGTGTCTGTTTGATCTATCAATGGCACTACGTGTTTTCCATTTTAAAATATGCTATAATGCCTTCTGCCAGTGCTTCAATCCACAACCTCTTGGCTTTGCCGTTGTCCTTGCAGTGCCTTCCACTTGAAACATATTAATCCTTAAAAAGTACAACATAGCTCAATCCATGACTACGTCATCTATCAAGTAAACACGCTCATGACTTCTAAAACAAAACGTATCCAATTTTTCCTTCATCTTATGGGAGGGGGCAAAAAGCATTCCTTCACCGTCATAGCAACTTCCTTTGTACTTCTGGTCCTTGCGAGTACAATCATCGATCCTCATTACACCTTATCAACCCATATTATCCAAATTTCTCTTGCTTATCTTCTATAGGTGTGCCATCTAATTAACTTCGGCCAAATGACTTCAATTCTAATTGTAAATTTCTTGTCTTGCCACTTAACCATCTCAACGCCCTCCAAACTTTTGATTTCATTCCTATCCCTTCTATATCCAATAATTATCCCATACGAAAAACATGATCCAACTGACCATAGGAAGTGCATCTGGCCTTAATTACCTAACATTTTTTTATGTGTCAATAAGAACTAAATCAACATCAATTTGTTCCCAACTCAATCCAATGTGAAGGGTTAGCAAATGTCAAATTCCAAATTATTTTAAATGTCAGCTCAAATTATCCATTATAAACATAAATCTATACCAAAAGGGGAGGATCAAATAAGACCTACCCAGCAGATATATTGACCTAACAACAAAATAGAGTGGCCCAAACCCTGAAATAATCAATTCCCAGGCACTTAATCTAGCAATTCTTAAGACCCAGCAATTCTTAAAACCTCAAACTTCTTTTTAAATTTTTTATTTATTTTAAAAACATATGTGCTGATCCAGAACTGACTAACTACATAAAGATCAAACATGATTATATAGATAATGACCCAATAACAAATGTCAAATGAGCAAGAATAAAAAATAAAAATAGCATGTCAGATGACCAAAAAAACACAAAAAAAAAAAAAACCAAATTTAAGTTTTGAGGCCATTAAATTCAGAGAAGAAAGCAAAAATAAAGATTGGAAGGTAAGAGTGAGATGAAGGACATACCTGAGGTTGAGGGTTTTGGGTGTCTTTGTGGGAATTTTATTCTAGGAATTCTCTTCATCAAATGAGTTCCACCCATCTCTATCTCTCTCTCTCTCTCTCTCTTTCTCTGCAAACAAGTAAAGAATATCCAATTTCTTCTCCTTGTCCTCGGAGGGTCCATTTTGGTGGCAGCGGTCCAGCGGAAGTATCATCGGGTCAGCGGATGGGTCTTTCTTCCCCTAAACATACGACACCGTATTGCATGAAATACTGGATTTATATTTCTTAAAACATTATTCATTTTTTGATCCCAAAAAAAAAAAAAATAAATAAATAAAAATACTCATTTTCATATTTTCTGTTAATTGTGTGAATTTCGAATGAATTTTACAATAAGAGTGAAGTTAGATGAAACTGAGAGAGTTTTTAAAAAATATTCAAAGTCAAAAATTTTAATGTAACATAATATGGAGTTAAATTCAAGATGACCCAAAAAGAAAATTGCATTTAAAAATTTATATCTCGCTAATAACATGTAAAAAGTTACTTCAGATCATTCTGTTTTTAATTACTGGAGCGCTTTGGTTTTGTTTTTATTATTTTATTATTTTTTATATTACTTTTTTCTTTTTCCTACCAGATTTGGTGACCTATCTCAAATTTCACTTTAAAAGGTTTTGGCTAATGCTACTTATGCTATTATTTCATAAATAGAAAATGATATAAATCACTAATTTAGGTTTGTAATTTTGTATGGAGTTAGTGGCTATTTTTGTCAGTTTATTTGGTTGTTTTTAAAAGTAATCTTTTTAATATAGAAAAGATCTTAATATATACTAATGCTATTATTTCACTTTATAAGATTTTGGCTAATGCTACTAATGATATTATTTCATAAATAGAAAATACTATACTTCACAAATTTAGGTTTGTAATTTTATATGGAATTAGTGACTATTTTTGTCAGTTTATTTGGCTGTTTTTAAAAATAATTTTTTTACAGTAAGAAAGATCTTAATATATACTAATGCTATCATTTCATAAAAAAAATTCAGACACAACAATTATTTATTTATTTTGAAAGTTTGAGCAAATGGTATAAATATAAATTTTTTTTTTTTTTGGGCTTCGGCCTTAAAAAGGTAAACCATAGGCAGACAAGAGGGCTCAAGCCCAAAAAATGACCCAACCTACAAGACAGCAGCCCAATATCCCAAACAAACAAATATCCATCACAGTATTATGAAACCCAGGGCTAGGGCACCGTTAAGATTGGACTGAAGTTGAATACTTTTTCGAGTATTTTGATATACTCGAAAATAAAAAAGTTACTACAACGAAAACAACATGTACAATCGTGGTCCAAGATGATAAAAAATATTAGTGATGGCTAGAATCCTACCATCGGATTATAAGCAAATATTATCTAATATCAGGATTGCAAGAAAGAGTGTTGGTGAGTCTACAATGGAGTTTTACAATATAGAAAGTGGTAACAAAGATGATGATGATAATTTAAAATATACAATATACAATATACATACCATGACTGATAATTTAAAAGAACTATACACAGAACACGAGATGATGACAATGAACAGTTCAATGAGGGGCTTGGGGACTCTTGCCATCCAAGTAATCACACGAACCCCATATGTGAAGGAATCACAAGTTTCTTGTGTCTCTTTGTTCTTTATTTATTTATTTATTTTTTTTCGGGTTAGTGAATCAAAATTTTCTTTTCATCTATGAAATTTGTTTATCAATCACAATTACTGTGTTTTATCTTCATCATTGAGCCAAGGCAAGCCTTATTCTAAACCGTCTTGTTGAATTGACTAACCATTACAAGTCTACATGCATTTGGAACTAGTTGCTATTGAATTTCAAGTTGGACCCAGTCTTTCTCAATTTTTATTTTTTTAATTTTTAATTTTTATTTTCGATGTTGTCTGAAGAAGCTCCTAAAGTTTACAGAGGTAGGAAAGCAACACTAGTAATCCTAATCCACTTCACTTTTTAAGACAAAAAGAAGGGCTCTGCATTATTCAAGTGGTTTATCCAGCATTTCTTTATCCCAAATATGTCTTGGTCCTTTATATTTTTTAGAGAAAAGACCGTGGGTTGGTTTTAAAAGTTTAAATTATTAAAAAGTGTGTAACTTTAAACTTATATTTAAGGTCATAATTTTCGTTAAATACGAGTATGATTCTCGTTTTCGTAGTCATTAAAATACCTTTCTAATTGTTTACAGCTCACGCGTATAGCCTGAAAACTTTTCACACGTTATAGGAGAATCCTTCAATTCAATTCTCAACCTTTGTCCCATATCATATGAGGTTAGGAATACCAAAGCAGAAACAGAGTTTGATTGAAATAAAAAATTGAACTAAACTATAGTTGGAAAAAATGAAAAGTAGTAGTAAATGCTTAAGTTTTGAGAGAAAATATGATTTTCTTTAGAGAAACTATTGAATAGGTTCATAGTTTTATATCTGTGTACATTATATTTTTGGCTAAGTAGCTCCAAAGTCTATTAAAAAATTTTGCAATAATAATTTGTTAATTCTTTCAGACCAAACAATAGAAGAGTTTATGAAATTACATTATATATTTGGCATTCCATTACTCTGCACCTTGGTTTATAATTCATAAATTTTGATCCCAAGTTTGAATTCTACTAAACTCTATAGTTTATTTTGTCCAACCATTTCAAATCTAATAAAATTAATTTCCTTGATTCTAGCTATTATACTCTATATGTTTGCCTTTATTTTCGAGTAGTTTATAGTTGTATTATTTTTTATACCCACATTTATTGACCATAATTACGATCCCATCATGCTTGCTGAGTCAAAATCTTGCAATAAAGTCGTCAAAATTTTATAATCAGCTTTGTATTTTAAAAATCATGAAGCTGTATTACTAGCTTTTAAAATAAATGGTTGGCGCGGTCCCCAACACTTATCCTTCTTTATTTTTCTTTTTTCCTTGTTTATTTATTAAGTTGAGATATTTTGTAAATAAGATTATAATAGATATATATATATATATATATATAAATAAATAAATAAAGGATGTTTCAAAGATGTGAAAAGGTAAAAGCATGCATAAAAAAAAATATATGTTAGGCACCTATGTTATATTGAGTCTTCAAAAGGAGATGAAGAATATCACACACAATAGAGAAGTGTCATGTCTTTAAGAAAAACACATTTAATAATTCAATTTCATTATATCATAATCAAATACTTATATAAGAGACATTGTGTTACTATTTAACGCTCTAAAAAATAAAAATATTAAACAATATGAATATTTAATAATGTCCATTTATTTTTTATTAAAAAAATTTGACACATCCAACAAATAAATAAATATTCCTTCACACATGTACCAACCCCTTATAATTTGAAGGCAAGAACATACATTAAGCAACAATTAAAATAAGCTCTCACAACTCGAAAAGATAGATGACAGAAAGATAAAGATAACCAAAATGCCAAACGATACATCACTCGACCGCATGCATTAGGCTGCCAAACAGGCCTTTAAACAGTCCATATTTGCAATTAATAATCAACTAAAGACCATGTTCATCGTTACTATATATATATATATATATATATTTCAAAATTTATTTTTATAATCATATGGCCAACCATATGATTCAGATCAATCTGTTCCCATCCTACAATGTGATGTGTGACAAATCATTAATGCATTTGTTTATAATTCAAAGTAGAAACTTTCCATGAATTATTTAATTTTGTTTGGTTTCGAGCATAAGCAAAAGTTTTGAATGGGTCACGAACACTCCATCAAGTTGATAATTGAAAAAAACTGTGGCTTTGTCATTGCCCCCATACACCAAGCAAATCATGAATTGAAAGATATAACAGTCTTGAGAAATAGTTAATTTATATTTTATTGAGTGAATCGAAAATTCAAAACATTAATTATAATATGAGTTAATTTGAAATTGTGTCCACGGTTCCGAGTTCATATTTCTAATAAATAAATCGAGAAACGTTACATAAATTATACATTAGTTCAAAATACAAGTTCATGTGAAAATATATTCATAAAAGCACGAGTTCATGTGAAAACGTGCTATAAGTGCGAGTTCATATAAATGTGTGTTTTCACGATGAACTCATATTTCTAATATTAAATGAATTAAGGAACATTATAGACATCTTCGAAGGAAAATGATTCTTAAACAAATTTGTTTAACTTGTATAGCAAAAAAGTTATTATCACTTTGATATGGTGAATAGAACTCACGCTTAAATATTCATTCCATCAAATAAATAAAATTATTCAACAAGATAAATAAGTCTAAGTATCATTCTTCTTAATTAAAAATAAAAGTTGATATGAAAATGTCATCCAATTTTTACGAGTTCATGTGGAAGTGTGTTGTCACTTGTCACCCTGAGCATGTATTTTAGTCCTCGTGTTATGCTCTCTCTCTCTCTCTATATATATATATAAATGAGCTAGCTGGGTGATCGTTGACCAACGAACCAGACCATTTACGTGTCTTTATTCTATGCAAGCAATCAGAAGGTGGAAATTGTCCCAATGTCGTTATATCTGATGGACCCTAGCACCAATAGGAATGTTATCAATTTAAAAGCAAATTCAGGCCCAAACCACCAACACGCCCATCAAATGGATACACACAAAACCAATACCGTCTGTCTCCTCCTCCTTTTCATCTCCTCCTTCTCCTCATACACGGTGGTGACAAGCACACAACTCTGCTCAAACTCCGCCTGTCGCCGGAGCGAGCCCTTGATCCGATTCCCTTTCCGGCTCCCAAACCGCCAACCGGAGCCCTGCGGCTATCCCGGTTTCGGACTCTCATGTGACGCCACAAACCAGACACTCATTAAGCTGCCAAATTCAGGGCAGTTCAGAGTCCAAAGTATAGACTACGGCACACAAGAAATATGGATTAATGATCCAAACAACTGCCTCCCGGCACGTCTGCTCTCACTAAACCTCTCCGATTCTCCGTTCCTCGGTGTGTTCTACCAAGATTTTACTTTGTTTAATTGCTCATTGGATTATACGAAGTACAGATTGAACCCTATAGCTTGTCTGAGTGGCTCTTCTTACACTGTTTTCGCTACGTCTAATACGGGAGCTATTAGGTTCTTGTCAGCCAAGTGCAGTTTGGTTGGAACCATTACTGTGCCTGTTCAGTGGCCATTTTATGAGCAGGTTCTGTCATCGGACCTCAGTGATGATCTTCGGCTCACTTGGGTTGCACCCAAGTGTGGTAGGTGCGAGTCAAGGGGTGGAAGGTGTGGGTTCAAGAGTAATACAAGTCGTGAAATTGGATGCTTTAATGCTCCTCAACATGGTAACTTCTTTTAACACTCTCAATTTATTTATTTATTTTTTATTATTGAATATAGTGTGACAAATTATAAATATTCTGCTTAAATTAATCTGCTGTCTTAGTTTAAATTTTTAGAGTAGAGAGTGATTAACATGATGATATCAAACCTGACTATAATGAAGGATGATCCATAGTAGAGTTGGGTACACATTGTTTGATTCTTTATTTTTTTTTTTTTTAAAGAAGCTTAATTAATTAAGAGATAATGTAAAAGAGATGAAAATTAAAAGAGAATGGCAGGAAATAGAAAAACTATTTTGATTATTATTATTTTTTACTTATTTAGTTATACAAGTGTTGAATGGTAAGTGTAAATTCTAGAGAAAAAGTAAGGTCTGAGTTGATGAAAAATCATTTTTTTTGTATAAATATTTGTTAAAGGTTAGCTAGTTTTTGTTTTCTAAGAGATGAAAATTAAAAAAATTATACAAAAACTTGTTTGGTTGGTTGATACTTTCTAGATTTATTTTCTGAAAATTTAATTAAACTAAAAGGAATATTTTCATAGCACGATTCTTTATAATTTTTTAAATATAATTTTATGTGTTTTAAATTTTGTAAAAGAGGTTTTCAGTTATACCTCTTTTAGAATAATGCTATATAGGTACAACCAAAAACTGGGGGTCCCACATGAATGCAAATAGACATGAACGACTATTTTCTTAAGTCACTCCTAATTACTTCACTTCTTTAGTAATTACCTTATTTTTCTGCTTCTCTGTTATTCATAAACTAATTTAAAAGTGCAATAAATGAAACAAACACTAAGAAGATAATTTTTGTTAAAGATATTTCTTATTTTTTTTTTAATATATATATTTTATTTAACAATATGGTGTTTTAAGATGGAAAGTAGAAGTTTAAAAGAAAACCAAGACCGCTGTGTTTATACTTTTTATTTAACAATATGTTTTTTTTATTTTTTTATTTTTTTTACACTTCACTGTATAAAAATCGTTGGTTTTTATGGAATAATGGAATGAGAATTGTTCATTTGATTAGGTCAACGGTCACTTTGCTATATAAAAATGGTTGATTTTTATGGAATAATAGGATGAGAATTGTTCTTTTGATTAGGTCAACGGTCACTTTGCTTGGAATACAGACTATCTTCCTTCATTTCACATATAATATATATATATATATATATATATATATATATATATATATATATAGTGGTATGTATATATACTAACGGTGATAGTGATATTAATTGAATTTAAATAACATGTACTTGCTAAAAGCAGATAAGAACATGTAAGAAGCTCTGCTAGGTAGATAACAGAAACTAACCTATCAAAAGTCAGAAATAAACATTTAAATTAATTAAGATAGACTACAATATAATTTTAGAATTAATAATAATATTTACTGTATTTGACTAAACAAAAAAAATACTAACACAAGTACAATAGCCAACAATTTGACTTTGAATGATATGTTGGTGGAGTCTATGATCCCACTCACACAAGTCTTAGTAACGTGTTCAAATTCAAACTTGATAGTTTTAATCATTATTAAACCCTTGTAATAATAGTATGTGTCACATAATATTTAAAGCTTATTGTATAATTATATATTGAAGATATAGAATGAATAATTTAATTATGAATGAATGAAAATAATAAAAGAAACCACAAAAATGATTGTTTTGATTGAATGGATGGAGCTAAAGCAACTTTATTTGTAACTATATTCTAAGAGAGATATTAATCAATCAATTTTTTGTTGTACGTTGTCAACCATTTAGATAAGCATAGACTATAATAATATATACATACACTATATCTCTACTACTCTGAAATTCACCCAATGAGAACACAGCTTTCCGCCAATTCCTCACTTCAACTGCGCTCAACGCTTTCCCCACTATTGTCATAGCTTTTGGATTCGTTGGCTTTGACAATTGAAGCAGCATTTGATTTTTTCAACTAGAGTTGTAATCAGATGTACTCGGTTCCATTGTAAGCAGACTTTAGATCTAATGTTGCATAGATCATCAGACAAGATTGTCTTTGTCTTATGTACACAAAAGTCAAGTGGATAACATTGATTACCAGCTTGGGCTCCACAATGGACCATTTCTAGTTGGGTTGGGTTGAATTGTCTGCTGGACTCTACAACTGGTCTGCATCAAACATCTCGAAGAGTACTTGATGGTCGTGGATCATGTGGTCTAGTCCGATCAAAACTTTTCGATTAAAAAATGTGGATTCAAAAAAAATTAATAAAATATTTTAAAGAGTTTTGTGATTTAACAAGTTCTTGATCCAAATGGTCGAAGACGTGAGTTCTCGTGAGAGTGTCCTCGTGATGGCTTTTAAGGTTGTGTTCCACGATTCATTGACATTTAAACTCGAATGTTGTTTTTAGGAATTCCGAGGAGCGCTCGATATGCAATCACCGTTGGAGCGGGAGTACCGGCATTGTTGTGTCTTGTTGGGCTTTTTTGTTACGTTTTTGGCAGGGTCAAATCCTATAATAGGAGGAACCACTCCACAGGAGAGTTCACATCCACAGTTGCTCCACAGCCCACCATCATTTTGGGCCTTGATGGGCTCACTATAGAATCCTACCCAAAAACAGTTCTGGGTGAGAGCCGAAGGCTGCCCAAGCCCGATGAGACCATGTGTCCAATCTGCTTGTCCGAGTACCGGCCCAAGGAGACGCTGAGGAGCTTGCCTGATTGTCAACATTGCTTCCATGCCAATTGCATTGATGAATGGCTCCATTTGAATGCTACCTGTCCCGTCTGCCGGAATTCTCCCCAGCGGTCACCACGTCCTCGGGACTCTTAACCTTTTTTTTTTGTTTTATTTTTATTTTTTATTTTTTATTTCCCAGGTAAACGCTTAGACTTCAAGAAAATGTGACAAAAGGAGAACAATATCATGTAAAATAGTTAATTTCCGTGGTTGTAAATTTTGGTTATTGGTGTCTTGTGTTGTACCTTTGTTTGAGGGGGAAAAAATGAACCCTGGTCAATGGCTATTTTTGTTCAATTATAGGGCATTTGGGCATGTGCAACTGTACAATCATATATATATATATATATATATATATGTATTTGTGGTTGTGGGTCAGGCCCCACATTGGCATGGAAAATTCTAATCTCTTTCTTTTCAGTCTCTCTTTGTTGAGGAAAATTCTATCATCTTTCCTGTTCTCCCACTTTTCTTTTCCCACTTCTTTTCTACCAAACCGTCCACTTTACTTTATCTTCTTTTTACTTTAGTGTGAATTTCGAATGAATTTTCTGTTAATTGTGTGAATTTCGAATGAATTTTACAATAAGAGTGAAGTTAGATGAAACTGAGAAAGTTTTTTTAAAATATTCAAAGTCAAAAATTTTAATGTAACATAATATGGAGTTAAATTCAAGATGACCCAAAAAGAAAATTGCATTTAAAAATTTATATCTCACTAATAACATGTAAAAAGTTACTTCAGATCATTCTGTTTTTAATTACTGGAGCGCTTTGGTTTTGTTTTTATTATTTTATTATTTTTTATATTACTTTTTTCTTTTTCCTACCAGATTTGGTGACCCATCTCAAATTTCACTTTAAAAGGTTTTGGCTAATGCTACTTATGCTATTATTTCATAAATAGAAAATGATATAAATCACTAATTTAGATTTGTAATTTTGTATGGAGTTAGTTGCTATTTTTGTCAGTTTATTTGGTTGTTTTTAAAAGTAATCTTTTTAATATAGAAAAGATCTTAATATATACTAATGCTATTATTTCACTTTATAAGATTTTGGCTAATGCTACTAATGATATTATTTCATAAATAGAAAATACTATACTTCACAAATTTAGGTTTGTAATTTTATATGGAATTAGTGACTATTTTTGTCAGTTTATTTGGCTGTTTTTAAAAATAATTTTTTTACAATAAGAAAGATCTTAATATATACTAATGCTATCATTTCATAAAAAAAATTCAGACACAACAATTATTTATTTATTTTGAAAGTTTAAGCAAATGGTATAAATTTTAATTTTTTTTTTTTTTTTGGGCTTCGGCCTTAAAAAGGTAAACCATAGGCAGACAGGAGGGCTAAAGCCCAAAAAATGATCTAACCTACAAGACAGCAGCACAATATCCCAAACAAACAAATATCCATCACAGTATTAATGAAACCTAGGGCTAGGGCACCGTTAAGATTGGACTGAAGTTGAACATATTTTCGAGTATTTTGATATACTCGAAAATAAAAAAGTTAAGACAAGGAAAACAACATGTACAATCGTGGTCCAAGAAGATAAAAAATATTAGTGATGGCTAGAATCCTACCATCGGATTATAAGCAAACATTATTATCACTAATATCGGGATTGCAAGAAAGAGTGTTGGTCTGAGTCTACAATGGAGTTTTACAATATAGAAAGTGGTAACAAAGATGATGATGATGATAATTTTGTAGAAGTAACCACTGATTCTCTAGAGATTGATTATGCACAAAATTATGTTGTTTCATCGCTTATAGTTGAAAATGGTGAAGTTAATTGCCGCAGATGCACCAACTTTTTTGAAAATGACTGATAATTTAAAAGAACTATACATAGAACACGAGATGATGGCAATGAGCAGTTCAACGAGGGGCTTGGGGACTCTTGCCATCCAAGTAATCACACGAACCCCATATGTGAAGGAATCACAAGTTTCTCGTGTCTCTTTGTTCTTTATTTATTTATTTTTTTCGGGTCAGTGAATCGAAATTTTCTTTTCATCTATGAAATTTGTTTATCAATCACAATTACTGTGTTTTATCTTCGTCATTGAGCCAAGGCAAGCCTTATTCTAAATTACAAATCTACATGCATTTGGAACTAGTTGCTATTGAATTTCAAGTTGGACCCAGTCTTTCTCAATTTTTATTTTTTATTTTTTTAATTTTTAATTTTTAATTTTTTTGTTGTTGTCGGAAGAAGCTCCTAAAGTCTACAGATGTAGGAAAGTAACACTAGGAATCCACGTCACTTTTTTAGACAGACGCCTGAGAAAGAAGGGCTCCGCATTATTCAAGTGGTTTATCCGGCATTTCTTTATCCCAAATATCTCTTGGTCCCTTATGTGTTCTAGAGAAAAGACCGGGTCGTGGGGCTCCGCGTTATCCAAGTGGTTTATCCGGCATTTCTTTATCCCAAATATCTCTTAGGCACATATGTGTTCTAGTGAAAAGACCAGGTCGTGGGTTGGGTCGTCGATGATAGGGACGACCGACTTTACTTTTTAAGACAGACGCTCGAGATAGAAGGGCTTCGCGTTATTCAAGTAGTTTATCAAACATTCCTTTAATCCAAATATCTCTTGGTCGCTCACGTGTTCTTAGAGAAAAGACCTATTCATAATAGCGAAGTTATCTCTAATGACCAGACTCAATTCATCCCATAAATGTAACCATTGACTCATATTGTGTCCCATAAATGTAACCATTGACTCATATTATGTCAGCTCACTAGTTGCCTCCCACAATTTCTTGTGACATTGCATTTCCATTCTGACCAGGGTTTTTCTAGTGTTATCAAGGATATATGTATTCAATCGCCCATGAACTAAAAAGATCACGGATTTGGTATCCGTTAGTTTCCGTTCGTTTCAAAAGTTTAAATTATTAAAGAGAATGTAACTTTAAATTTGTATCAATCCTTTTACCTGAGGTCATATTTTTGGTCAAATGCGTGTCGGTTTCAAAAGTTTAAATTATTAAAAAATGCGTAACTTTAAACTTGTATATAAAGTTATAATTTTCGTCAAATACGTGTATTGATTCTCGTTTCCATAGTCATGAAAATACATTTCTAATTGTCTACAGCTCACTCGTATAGCCTGAAAACTTTTCACACGTTATAGGAGAATCCTTCAATTCATTCCTCAAACTTTGTCCCATATCATATGAGGTTAGGAATAACAAAGCAGAAGCTGACTTTGATTGAAATAAAAAATTGAACTAAATTATAGTTGGAAAAAAATGAAAATTAGTAGTAAATGCTCAAGTTTTGAGAGAAAATATGATTTTCTTTACAGAAACTATTGAATAGGTCCATAGTTTTATATCTATGTACATTATATTTTTGGCTAAGTAGCTCCAAAGTCTAATTAAATTTTTTTGCAATAATAATTTGTTAATTCTTTCAGACCAAACAATAGAAGAGTTTATGAAATTACATTATATATTTGGCATTCCATTTCTCTGCACCTTGGTTTATAATTCATAAATTTTGATCCTAAGTTTGAATTCTACTAAACTCTATAGTTTATTTTGTCCAACCATTTCAAATCTAATAAAATTTCCTTGATTCTAGCTATTATACTCTGTATGTTGACTTTATTTTCGAGTAGTTTATAGTTGTATTATTTTTTATACTCACATTTATTGACCATAATTACGATCCCATCATGCTTGCTGAGTCTAAATCTTGCAATAAAATCGTCAAAATTTTATAATCAGCTTTGTATTTTAAGAATCATAAAGGTGTATACTGGCTTTTATTTAAAAATAAATGGTTGGCGCGGTCCCCAACACTTCTCCTTCTTTAATTTTCTTTTTTCCTTGTTTATTTATTAAGTTGAGATATTTTATAAAGAAGATTATAATATATATATATATAAATAAATAAAGGATGTTTAAGAGGTTTGAAAAGGTAAAAGCATGCATAAAAAAAATGTATATGTTAGGCACCTATGTTATATTGAGTCTTCAAAAGGAGAAGAAGAATATCACACACAATAAAGAAGTGTAATGTATTTAAGAAAAACAATTTTAATAATTCAATTTCATTATATCATTACATCAAAATAAGTGATCAAATACTTATATCAGGCACATATTTAACACTTAAAAAAATAAAAATATCAAATAATGTGAATATTTAATATTGTCTATATATTTTCTACTAATTTTTTTTTTTTTGACACATTCAACAAATAAATAAATATTCATTCCAGACACATGTACCAACCCCATATGCTTTGAAGGCAAGAACATACTCCCTCTAATGCATTATAGATGTCCACATTTAAAATTCACACATTTAAAGACACTAGCTTTTATTACATTGGTTTTTAAATTCATTCTTTTTAAATGTTATTTTTTTAATGGGGTCTACCATTTTGACACACGGAAGGAGTACGTTAAACAACGAAGAAAAATAGCTCACAGCTCGATAAGACTGGTGACGGAATGGTAAGAGAACCAGAATGGCAAACGTTGCATCAATGGACCACATGCATTAGGCTGTCAAACAAGCCCTTTAAACAGTCCTTTGCAATTAATAATAGACTAAACACCACGTTCATCGTTACTATATATATATTTCAATTTTTATCTCTTAAAATTTCTGTTAACTTAATATGTTTTTGGCGTCAGAAAGATATGAATGACCGTTAAGTATGGTCAACTATATTATTCCGATCAATCTGTTCCCATCCTACATTGTGATGTATAACAAATCATTAATGCATTTGTTTTTAAGTCAAAGTAGAAACTTTCAATGAATTATTTGATTTTGTACGGTTTTGAGCATCAGCAAAAGTTTTGAATGGGTCACAAACACTCAATCAAGTTGATAATTGAAAAAACCTGTGGCTTTTTGTCATTGCCCCCATATACCAGGCAAAAACATAGAGCCTCTAATGGTAGGTTGGGGAACAATATTTTTGTGGGATGTCTCAATTGACTAAGTGGCTAACTAACTTAGTCAATGGGCTTTGTCTCAAAAGTGTTTTGATCTCTAATGGTCTGTTTGGCCCTTTCGGCTTCGGCAAGCTATTGAGGCCGATTTATGTTTTGTTAGTTTGGGTGTTTCTGCCCTGTTTTATAATCTTTTTTGTTTCTGTTT
The DNA here is from genome assembly GCF_030987335.1 of Cornus florida. Taxonomy (NCBI): domain Eukaryota; kingdom Viridiplantae; phylum Streptophyta; class Magnoliopsida; order Cornales; family Cornaceae; genus Cornus; species Cornus florida. The sequence goes on from NW_026775578.1 coordinate 48,130,191, forward strand.
GGTGACCAAAAAAAAAAAAATAATAATAATAATAAAATAATAATAATAATAATAATAAAAGAAACGATGTAACTAGTTGCAACTCTCATTTTAAATCAATGAATGAATCGAAATATGTAACAATTTTGAGAAATAATTAATTTATATTTTTAGTGAGTGAATCGAAAATTCAATACATTGATTATAATATGTGTTCATAAGAAAGTGTGTCCTCGGTCTAAGTTCATATTTCTAATAAATAAATCGAGAAACGTTATCAAACTCTCTGTATACGTTAATTAAGAATACAAGTTTATGTGAAAATATACTCGTAAAAGCACAAGTTCATGTGAAAGTGTGCTATAAATGTGAGTTCATATAGAAGTGTATTCTCATGATGAGCTCGTATTTCTAATACTAAATGAATCGAGAAATGTTACAAATACTTTCGAAGGAAAATGATTTTTAAACATATTTGTCTGACTTATATGATGGAAGAGTTCTTATCACTTTGATACAGTAAATAGAACCCACATTTGAATATTCACTCTACAAAATAAATAAAATTGTTCGACAAGATAAATAAATCTAAATATCATTCCTCTTAATTAAAAATACAAGTTGATATGAAAATGTCCTCCAATTTTTACGAGTTCATGTGAGTGTGTTGTCACTTGTCGTCACCATGAGCTTGTATTTAGTCCTTGTGTTATGTTATATATATATATATATATATGAGATAGCTAGGTGATCGTTGACCAACAAACCAGACCATTTACGTGTAGCTGGAAAATGTCCCAATGTCGTTATATCTGATGGACCCTATAATAGGAATGTTATATATATATATATTTTTTTTTTGGCCTGGCAAAGAACAACACAACAAACAACCAAACAACCAAACAACACAACAAGAAAAGAACAACAGAGACAACACTAGGAAAGCAGATCCAAAGCCTCCAAACGAGCTAAATCAGAAAGCTGAGACGGAATGGGAAGCAGCTCATAATCAATAGGGGAAGCATGCCTAAACATCATTGCAATAGCATGAGCCAGCCGATTACCCGAACGATGAATATGCACCAGGGAAGCAACATCAAAAGACTGAAGGGCCATTCGAATATCAAAGCAAACCGAAACAATCTCTGAAGGGCAAACTTAACCCTCCTGCACCGCGTCAACCAGACCCTTAGCGTCAGATTCAAAACATAAACATCGCAATCCAACTGAAGAAGCCTAAAAAATCGCTCTAAGCAAGCAATCGCTTCAGCCATCAATGCCGAAGAAGCAATGAAAGGCCGAAAAACCACCACATAAAGAATAACTCCATGAGAGTCTCGAAACACAGCACCTTCATTACCACAGAAAGATTGTGGAAGAAAACTAGCATCAATGTTACATTTAACCATCCCGTCGGCAGGCGGAACCCAAGACCCAGCAGAAGAAGAAGGACTAAAAGCAGTCAAGAGAACACATTGGGACCTAGTTGCTTGAAACTCCCAAAAACTGGCAACTGCTTTAGCCACCACCGTCTCTGGACCCCATAAGACACCATCAAAAACTCTATGATTGCGGGATTTCCAAATATACCACACACAAAATGACAACAACCCCAAAGCTAGGAAATGATCTGGCAACAACCTAGCCCGTAACATCAAAAAGTTCCAACCATCCAAAAATGAATTAAATGACCTAGTGGAAAAATTGAGCTGAAAAGGGGAGAGCTTCCATACTTGAAAGGAATGAGAACACAAGAAAAAAAAATGAACAAGCGATTCCTCCTCCACCCCACACTGAGGACACATAGGAGAAGCCACACAACCCCGTAACAAGAGCGATACCCCAGTAGGCAAGGCATTAAAGCAACACCGCCATAAAAAAATGCTGAACCTTGGAGAGAGTATGACATCACCAAACCGACCTCCAGGAAAAATTATCCAAGGAAACCGTGATCGGATTGGAAAAGGATCGCGCAATAATATAAGCAGAGCGAACAGAAAAACCCCCATGCCTCTCAGGTGCGCAAATCAGAGTATCCGGCATATTCCAACGACTAATATGCAATTGTAAATTTTTTTGAACAATCATTGGAGAAAATAACTGACGTAACAAATCCACCTTCCAGGCCCCCGAGTATAGACAAAACAAATCCTCCACCAGTCGAAAGGGCACCGCACCCATGGGTCGGGGAAGCAAATCCGAAAAATCAGGCACCCAATGATCCTGCCAAATACGAATTGTTTTGCCATTGCCCAGAAGCCAATGCAAACCACGACGCAAAATGGGCTGAGTAGACCAAATACTACGCCAACCCCAAGATGGATTATACCCTAGCCGAGCATCCAAAATGGAAGAATTAGGAAAATACTTGGTTTTGAGAAGCTCAAAAGCTAAACCATGCGGACGCACCTGAAAATTCCAAGCATGCTTGGTTAAAAGCGCTAAATTGAACGCCTCAAGATCCCGAAAGCCAAGCCCCCCCAATTTCTTACTCCGACATAGCAAATCCCAGTGAACCCAGTGTATGGAACGTGACTTGCCTTTATTGCACCACTAGAATGAGCGAATATGTTTCATTAATTCAAGACATAACATCCGTGGAAGCCGAAAAGAAGCCATAACATATGTAGGTAAAGCACTCAGCACCGCCATAATCAATACCTCCTTACCGCCACTAGATAATGTTTGTGCCTTCCAGGAAGACAAATGGTCCTGCAGCTGATCCAACAAAAAGTGAAAAACATCCCGTTTAGACCGACCCACAATAGCTGGCACACCTAAATAATGAGCCTGCAACCCTTCCTCCGGCAGACCTAATAACGCACTTAATAAACGACGATTATCGGGAGAAGTGTTCTTAGAGAAAAAAATTGATGATTTAGCAAAATTAACTTGCTGGCCTGATGCTCGTTCATAATCAATCAAAATATGTTTTAAAAACCAGACTTCAGATTCACTAGCTGTACAAAAAATACTAGAATCATCGGCAAAGAACAGATGAGAAACGGAAGGAGCACCCTTGCAAATTTGCACCCCAAACAACAAGCATGCTTGTTGAGCCCGTAAAAGAGACAAAGAGAATGCCTCTGCACATAAAATAAACAGATACGGAGAAAGCGGATCACCCTGACGCAATCCCCGAGAAGGATGAAAAAAGCCAATAGAAGCCCTATTAATTTTCAACGAATACGAAATAGTGGAAGCACAGGCAGAAATCATCTTAATCCAAATGGAATTCAGACCCAAATGATGTAATATTTGGAAAAGAAAATCCCATTCAACCCGATTATAAGCTTTACTCATATCCAACTTCGGCGCCAAAAAAGCATTGCGCCCCTTCCATTTATTCTTCAAATAATGTAATATCTCATGAGTAATAAGAATATTATCCGTGATATGACGACCTGCAATAAAAGCACTTTGGGATTCACTGATAATGGATTCAATAATCCCTTTCAATCGATTAGTCATAACCTTCGCAATAATTCGATAAGAGACATTACACAAAGAAATAGGCCAAAAATGAGAAACAAGTATAGGAGTAGGAATTTTAGGAATTAACACAATATTAGTATGATTAAATTTGGATAACAAGTTCCCATTTTCAAAAAAACCAGCAACAGCACGGACAATATCAACTTTAAGTACCTCCCAATATTTTTGATAAAAAAGTGGCGTCATACCATCAGGTCCTGGGGCTTTCATCGGTGCCATCGAAAATACTACCTGCTTCACTTCCAATTCCGACGGGACCTCTAGAAGACGTGAATTCATCTCTTCTGAAATTCGACATGGAACATGACGTAAAAACTGCTCAATGTTAGGAGGATGCTAAGACTAATATAAATTCTAGAAAAATGACAAGAACACTTCTTGTAACGAAGATTCCTCAACCACCCACTAATTATGGGAATCATAAACACCAGAAATAAAATTCCGTGCACGGCGTCTTTTAGTAGTGGCATGAAAAAAATTGGTGTTGCGATCCCCATGTTGCAACCATTGAACACACGATTTTTGTTTCCAATAAAGTTCCTCCTCTAACTAATAAGAACTTAAAAGTTTCTCAGCTTGAACAACCTCGGAATAGTTATAATCCACAGTTCTAGCTCGATATTCCCGAAGCCGTGATTCGGCCCAAGCAAGTTGAATGCAAGAGTTAGATTGCCGGTTTTTAACCCAATGTAATAGATTAGCCTTACAATGCTTCAACTTTTGAGCCCAACGAAACTGAACAGAGCCCTGAACAGGAGTAGCCCAAGCCCCAGCAACAATGGAAGCACAATCGGCAGTTAAAGTCCAGCGGGCATCAAAGTGAAACTGACACTTTTGCAATGGAATGGCTGGCCGAAGTGCTAACAATAAAGCATGATGATCCGAACCCACTACTGAGAGGTGGGACAATTGAGCTTGGGGAAAGAGACCAAGCCAGTCCTGGGTCGCTACTGCCATATCAATCCTCTCTTTAATGTTGGCCAACCCATCACGTTGGTTAGTCTAAGTGAAAGGAAAACCCGTAAACCCTATATCCACCAAGGCACAACTTTGTAAAAGTACTAGAAATGCCTTAAGCTGCCAACCCTACGGAATATGGCCGCCACACTTTTCCGAAGCATGAAGAATATTATTAAAATCCCCAATAAGCACCCAACGGTCAGACCACGACTGAGCCCGGTTAGTTAAATATCGCCATTGCATAGCCCGCAAACTCTTATTAGTACTCGCATAAATAAGAGACAAAGTCTAGGAAGTCTGATTCGGTGAAGAAATAGTAGCGGAAATAAAGAACTGAGATATTTCCTCAATCTGCAAGTGAACCTCCTCCAACCACCAAAGCACCATCCCCCTAGCCAAACCCATAGGCTCCACCACACAGGCATTAGGAAACCCCAATAAACGTTGAATTTGATCAATGCGACGCTTATTATTCTTTGTTTCTAAGAAACCAACAATAGGAAGAGAAAACTTACGAATGAGTGCTGCAATTGTTGAACTGTCACCGCCGATCCCAAACCTTGGCAATTCCAAACTAAAATATTAGGGAACAGTATGGAACTAGAAGAAGAAATCGTAGCACGAACAGCTTCCGGTCGGACTGGCCATGCACAATAGTTAACGAAGAAGGATCAGAGGGAGTGGGGAAAGGCCGAAACATAACAGAAGAAGAAGAGGCCGCCCATGTATTCGGATAGTGCATCATGATAACAGAAAGGCTAGAATACCAGAAATAGAAAATGCCAAGCGAATGTGTATATGACTAGATCAACAATGGGCCAACAAAATGAAAGTGTAAAAAACAATCTGGACCAAATAGAAGCACCCGAACTGTAAGATATGCCTGCAAGGCCTATAAAGTGATAACCCAATTTTTTTTTTTTTTTTTTTTATATTTTAATTATATTTATTTCATGATTTATATTTGTCAAGATTGAGTATTTATTTATTATTATTATTTTTTTGAGATTTACCCACTTATGATACTTAAGGAGTTGAATTAGTTTTGTTACAACTGATATATATATATATATATATACATATAGTGTATCAAATTGGTGAAGGAAGGTGATGCACCTGGTCGAAATTAGTAGGAAAGGTAAGATAATGGGTGATGGTATAATGGGGCCCACAAGGAAAGATATTTAAAGTCTTGAATTGGTTTTGTCACATGTGTTTTATACATATATATATATATATATATATATATATATATTGTATTTTGTATTAGATAGAGGTAGAAACAAATGGGCTATCAGCTGAAATGAAGAAATGGAAAAGTGAAAGAGAAATGTGATGATGGCTTTTTGCGGGACCCACTAATAGATTGTATGGCCAAAGTTCTTTTTAGGCTGCACGTTACTTTGTTCTTTTTTCTAAAAGAGAATTAGAGATATAGAGAAGGAAAGAAAATTTGAGGACAGAGAGCAGACAGCCAATAGTCGGCACAGGGGAAGGGCTGGAACTCTCTCTCTCCCTCTTTCTATTTCTTTTTTTCATTCTTTCAAAGTTTTACTTCTAGATTTCTCTCTCTATACTTAGAATTTTTGAGTGCCGTTTGCGGCAAATTGAAGCCCACAACAAGATCTTCAAATCTATACTAGCAATTTTAGCTTTTGGCCACTCTAGGAAGTTTGAAAATTGAGACCCATTTTGAGGGTTTTGCATCTTAAGAGGTAGGGGTCTCTTGTTCCTTTGTGAGTCAATTCTTGTTATTTGATACATGCTTAATTGAAATTAATTACCTCTAGTATGATTTTCTTGTGGGTGTAAAGTTCATAATTATATGTGTAATTGCTGATTTGTATAAAAAGTATGTTTCATTATTAATTTCTTTATGTTATTATGTTGACAAAATTGCTAGAAATGATATTTGGAAGCTTATGAAAATTTTCTTAGAATTATTGTAATTTCTTTATATTATTGTGTTGACAAAATTGTTAGAAACGATACATGGAAGCTTACGAAAATTTTCTTAGAATTATTGTAAAGCTTGCTTAATTATGGAAGTATTATGGAAATTTCTCCACAATTATGTAAAGTATGTTTAATTTTGAGTTAATTATCTTGAGAATGATATATTTGTTATATTTGAAATCTATGCTTATATGTGTTGATGAATTTATGTGAAAAGCATGCTTAGATGTTAATTTACATGCCTACGATGTCTACTAATTTTCTAGAAGTTGTTATGAAAGTGGATGTTAAATTGTGCAGTGTAAATTTCTTTTATGCCCATATTTTTGGAGAAATATGTGACATGCATTTCATAGCATTGGGCATAAATAAAAAGGGCAAAGTGTTTGAAATGAAAATGAAAAGGGGATTTTGGGAAGAAATTTTGAGAAAATGGTTTTGAGAAAACCCGGTCGCTGTGGAGTCACCAAAGGGCCGGTGTATTAATACAGCCTAAAGGGAATTAGGGAGATTGCCTTAACGTGGTTGAGCTATCTAGGCCCTAAATGACGCCGCGGGGGTACCAAGGGTCAGGGACAGTAGCCAACCCTTCTCTCGTGTCACTACGGGGTCACCAAAGGACGGGTTATATTAACAGTTTGGAAAACGATGGATGTTTTTCTGAAAATGGGGAGTGACATGCATAGCATTGCATTTATGGCACGATATCCGTTTGTTTTGTACTTGGAATTGATATTGTGTTTTCCCGATTTAGCATGACTCCATTCCCTATTGTCATATTCATTATTTAGATTCACGGGGTCACAAGAGGTGTGTCTTAGGCACCACCTACTAAGCAATTTGCTCACCCCTTATATTTAATATTTTTCAGGACACGGATGGCAAGTGGCGGACGACGCTCCTCCACAGGGTTCGATGGGTTATTAGACCGTTTGATATACTTTGTAACTATAATCTCATTTTATTATAATTATTGTTTATTATTACTTATTATTATTATTATTTTTTTATAAACCCATAATGAAACGTATAATATGTACTGACGTAGGAAAGAATGGTGTTGTCCCTAGTTGACCTCTGGTTCGGTTAAGGACCCGGCTAACGGTTCGGACCAACGGGATCGGGTCGTTACATATAACCTGGTACTTATGGGCCAAACAGTCAAAAGCCCAGTCCACAAAACTTGTGAACCACAAAGCAACACACGGCCACACAAAACTGATGAACCACAAGCCGCCACGTATCCCCATCGGAGAACCACAACAGCGACGCCACCGAACCAACAATGCTGGGACAAAGATCAACACCAGAATCACAGAATCGACACCATCGAACCCCAAAGTAAACCAATCAAACAACAAAAACAGCCCAAGCAAATCGGAAAATACCAAAACCAAACAGAACGGCCAAAACCAACAAAAACCATAGAACAACGAAGAGAATCAACCAATATACACCCAAACACCAACTCAGAAACAGAGAAAAACCTTCCTTCCGCAAACAAAGCACTTAGAAACAATGAAAAAAAGCAGCAAGCACAACATAAGCCCCAACCGGAGAAACAGCAAAGCCAACCGAAGAATCCAGAGAACACAAACACACAAAAAAGAGGAGACCAACGCTCCCCAAACCTGAACAAGCAGGAAACCTCTACACAGGAGAGGAACATATAATAAAATCTACGCAAAGAATGTATCTGTCTTAAGATTGTTAGTAAAATATATGCTTCAAATGATATTTAAGATATAACTAACCTTATACTAATATGCCATAAGATATTTATAATATGCTAAAATAATTAATTAAATATACAACTAGATATTTAATTTAAACATGCAAATTAAAATAATAAAATAATAATAATAAATAAAGAACCTGAACCGAGTCTAGTATTGGATACTATGTCCTTAAGACAGATTCGCCTTGCTATGGTGCTAACAGACTCAGTGATCTCACATGATACAACGGTCTACATCCACCAGTAGCAGCAGTACAAACTCATGGATACGACGAACCTCTTCCGTGTAATACTCTCTCTGACACAAAAATGCATTTGTACTATATAAAAAATGAATTGGGTGCAATCCGAATCAAATGGCTTGGACCAAATTTAATGTGGTTCAATGAAATTGGTTTTGGGCCTAAGTGGCTCAGACCACTTGACCATGGCTTGAACTCACATGTGTTTGGTTCAAATCTAAAGAGGGAAAGAAGAGATCAGAGAATTGAACATTTTGCAAATGACATATGTGGTAAGTAGACAATATGGCGTCTCTTGATTTGGTTGTGTCTCTTCACCCAACTAATACAACCATTCATCGCAACTTTCCAGATTAATTCATTCCAACAATCACGTCTTGTGTTTTGGAACCTCTTGCCGTGAATAACCAAAAGTCAATAGTTGATGGATTACACACCACTTCACAAAAGCTCTGGTCACGTTTTAATATATTCACATTGCAATCATTGACATTCATGTTGTAGTCTAACGTGATAGATAGATAACCAAAGTCATATGCACGTGCAGACAAGTTTCATTCACATATTTTAACAGAATGACCGTTAAGTATGGTCAACTATATTATTTTGATCAATCTGTTCCCATCGTACATTATGATGTATGACAAATCATTAATGCATTTGTTTTTAATTCAAAGTAGAAACTTTTAATGAATTATTTGATTTTGTATGGCTTCGAGAATCAGCAAAAGTTTTGAATGGGTCATAAACACTCAATCAATTTGGTATTTGAAAAAAATTGTGGCTTTGTCATTGCCCACATATACCAGGCAAAAATATTGAGCCTCCAATAGTAGGTTGGGGCACAATATTTTTGTGGGGTGTCTCAATTAACGATGTAACTAGTTGTAACTCTCATTTTAGAACAATGAATGAATCAAAATATGTAACAATTTTGAGAAATAATTAATTTATATTTTTAGTGAGTAAATCGAAAATTCAATACATTAATTATAATATGAGTTCATAAGCAAGTGTGTCCTCGGTCTAAATTCATATTTCTAATAAATAAATCGAGAAATGTTATCGAAATCTCTGTATACATTAATTAAGAATACAAGTTCATGTGAAAATGTACTTGTAAAAGCACGAGTTCATGTGAAAGCATGCTATAAATGTGAATTCATATAAAATTGTGTTCTCACGATGAGCTCGTATTTTTAATATTAAATGAATCAAGAAACGTTGCAAACACCTTCGAAGAAAAATAATTCTTAAATAGATTTGTCTAACCTATATGATGGAAAAGTCTTATCACTTTGATATAGTGAATAGAACTCACGCTTGAATATTCACTCTACAAAATAAATAAAAGGGTAATTTACACAGACCTCCCCTATGATTTGCCATAATTACAGGCAGCACCCTTTCTGCTTCGGAAATTACGCGGACCTCCCCTACTTTTAAAAATATCCTACACGGACCTCCCTTCTGTTAGAGTCAACGGCAGTCAACGACGGAAATTGATGACATCATCTACTATTTTTACTAAAATTCCTAAAATACCCCTATCCTTACAAATTGATATATATATATATATACACACACACACACAACTGTTCTGCTCTCCGGCTGAGGCAAACGTATGGAATTTTATTTAAAGGAATAAAATTAGAAGATGAAATAAGAAGGTGTAACAGAAGCGGAAAGTCTTCCCAAATCACACACACACAAACACACACACACACACACACACACACATATATATATCAATTGATCATCTTTTGGTAGTAGCAATATCTCATCAAGACCGTCCTTAAGCTCCACCTTCTTCTCTGTTACATCATTATATATATATGTGTGGGCGCGCGTGCACCACAATCTTAGTCTTTTCTTTAGATCTGGGTTTTATTTGAGGTGTGTCTATATATACGCGCGTGTGTGTATATATATATATATATAATTGATCATCTTTTGGTAGTAGCAATATCTCATCAAGACCGTCCTTAAGCTCCACCTTCTTCTCTGTTACATCATTATATATATATATGTGTGGGTGCGCGTGCACCACAATCTTAGTCTTTTCTTTAGATCTGGGTTTTATTTGAGGTGTGTCTATATATACGCGCGCGCGTGTGTGTGTATATATATATATATATATATATATATATATATATATATATATATATAAAGCAATTTGGGTATATATGTATTTAAAATTGGGGTTTTTCACCTAAGAATTTTAGGTTTTTTCTTCTCAATTTTATTTGTAAAATTAGGGTTTATTTCTGATTTCATTTAGGGTTTTATCAATTTTCACAACCAGTTGAGATTGTAGCTAGGAATTATTGGATTGCTCAATAAGAAAGCTGCGAAGATGCAGAGAAAAATCTAGTAAGAGAGAGAAGTTCTTGATAGAGTATTATTTTGTGCCTCTTTATTTTCCATAAAGTGTTTCCAGCATCTTTGGAAAAAGAAAAAAAAAAAAAGGCGTATACCATGGGGCAATTTATGTTGTTTCAGAAATTTTGTTTGCATCAATACTTGGATAGATTCGCAATAGATTTTGACCATGCACAAGGAAATACAGAGGTGGTCGTGTCAGATGTGGTGGTGGTCACGGCGTTGTGAGGATATCTTGTAGAGAGATAAATAACTAAATCTTGTAGAGAGAGAAAACTTGCAGCCCAAACACAAATGTGACTTCATGCCTACTCAATAATTTATGGGGGTAGTTTCGTAATTTCAGATGCCAAGGAGAGGGTATTTCAGTAATTTTGATAGCTCCATTAGTGTATTTAACGGTCCGTCATACGTAAGGGAGGTTCGTGTAGGATATTTTTAAAAATAGGAGAAGTTCACGTAATTTTTAAAACAGAAAGAGTGCTGCCTGTAATTATGATAAACTATAAAAGAGATATGTGAAAATTACCCTAAATAAAATTATTTGACAAGGTAAATAAATCTAAATATCATTCCTCTTAATTAAAAATACAAGTTGATACAAAATGTCCTCCAATTTCGTGTGAAAGTGTGTCGTCACCGTGAGTTTGCATTTTAGTCCTCGTGTTATGTTCTAGCTGACATTTTATGAGATAGCTGGGTTATCGTTGACCAACAAACCAGACCATTTACGTGTAGCTGGAAAATGTCCCAATCTCGTTATATCTGATGGACCCTACAATGGGAATGTTATCAATTTAAAAGCAAATTCAGGCCCAAACCACCAACGCGCCCAATGGATACACACAAAACCAATACCTTCTGTCTCCTCCTCTTTTTCATCTCCTCCTCCTCCTCATACACGGTGGTGACAAGCACACTACTCTGCTCAAACTCCGCCTGTCGCCGGAGCGAGCCCTTGATCCGATTCCCTTTCCGGCTCCCAAACCGCCAACCGAAGCCCTGCGGCTATCCCGGTTTCGGACTCTCATGTGACGCCACAAACCAAACACTCATTAAGCTGCCAAATTCAGAACAGTTCAGAGTCCAGAGTATAGACTACGGCACACAAGAAATATGGATTAATGATCCAAACAACTGCCTCCCGGCACGTCTGCGCTCGCTAAACCTCTCCGGTTCTCCGTTCGTGGGCGTGTTCTATCACGTCTCATACCGGAACTATTAGGTCCTTGTCAGCCAAGTGCAGTCTGGTTGGAACCATTACTGTGCCGGTTCAGCGGCCTTTTTATGAGCAGGTTCGGTCATCGGACCTCAGTGATGATCTTCGGCTCACTTGGGTTGCACCCAAGTGTGGTAGGTGCGAGTCAAGGGGTGGAAGGTGTGGGTTCAAGAGTAATACAAGTCGTGAAATTGGATGCTTTAATGCTCCTCAACATGGTAACTTCTTTTAACACACTCAATTTATTTATTTATTTTTTATTATTGAATATAGTGTGACAAATTATAAATATTCTAGTTAAATTAATCTGGTATGTTAGTTTAAATTTTTAGACTAGATAGTGATTAACACGATGACATCAATCAAATCTGACTGTAATGAGGGACTATAATGAGGGATGATCATTGGTAGAGTTAGGTACACATTGTTTGATTCTTTATTTATGTTTTTTAAAAAAGCTTAATTAAAAGATAATGTAAAAGAGATGAAAATTAAAAGAGAATGACATGAAATAGAAAAACTTTTTTGTGGGGGAGGCGTCCTTCCAGGAGTCTTTGAAGATTGAAGTCTTTGAAGATTAGCCGGGACGAAGTATTAAATGATAAGATTTGAGTTGATGAAATATCATTTTTTGAATAAATATTTGTCAAATGTTGTCTTGTTATTGTTTTCTAATTAAGAAATGAAAATAAAAAATTTATACAAAAACTTGTTTGGTTGGTTGATACTTTCTAAATTTATTTTCTGAAAATTTAATTAAACTAAAAGGAATATTTTCATAGAATTCTATATAATTTTTTAAATTTTGTAAAAGAGGTTTTCAGTTATACCTCTTTTAGAATAATGCTATATAGGTACGACCAAATAGACACGAACGACTCTTTTCTTAAAGTCACTCTTAATTACTGCACTTCTTTAGTAATTACTTTATTTTTCTTCTTCTCTATTATTCAGAAACTAATTTAACAATGCAATAGATGAAACAAACACTAAGAAGATAATTTTTCTTAAAGATAATTCTTATTTTTTTAAATATATATATTTTATTTAACAATATGGTGTTTTAAGATGGAAAGTAGAAGTTTAAGAGAAAACCAAGAACGCTGTGTTTACACTTCACTGTATAAAAATGGTTGATTTTTATGGAATAATGGGATGAGAATTGTTCTTTTGATTAGGTCAACTGGTCTGCATCAATCACCCCAAGAGTATTAGATGGTCGTGAATCATGTAGTCCAGTTCAATCAAAACTTTTTGATTAAGAAAAGTGGATTAAAAAAAAATTAATAAAATATTCTAAAGAGTTTTGTAATTTAACAAGTTCTTGATCCAAATGGTGAGTTCTCGTGAGAGTGTCCTCGTGATGGTTTTTAAGATTATATTTTATGATTCACTGACGTTTAAACTCGAATGTTGTTTTTAGGAATTCCGAGGAGCGCTCGATATGCAATCACCGTTGGGGCGGGAGTACCCGCATTGTTGTGTCATGTTGGGCTTTTTTGTTATGTTTTTGGCAGGGTCAAATCCTATAATAGGAGGAACCACTCCACAGGAGAATTCACATCCACAATTGCTCCACAGCCCACCATCATTTCGGGCCTCGATGGGCTCACTATAGAGTCCTACCCAAAAACAATACTGGGTGAGAGCCGACGGCTGCCCAAGCCCGATGAGACCACGTGTCCAATCTGCTTGTCCGAGTACCGGCCCAAGGAGACTCTGAGGAGCTTACCTGATTGTCAACATTGCTTCCATGCCAATTGCATTGATGAATGGCTCCATTTGAATGCTACCTGTCCGGTCTGCCGGAATTCTCCCCAGCGGTCACCACGCCCTCGGGACTCTTAACCTTTTTTTTTTTAATTTTTATTTCCCAGGTAAACGTTTAGACTTCAAGAAAATGTGACAAAAGGAGAACAATATCATGTAAAATAGTTAATTTCCGTAGTGGTAAATTTTGGTTATTGGTTTCTTGTGTTGTACCTTTGTTTGAGGGGAAAAAAAAAACCCTGGTCAATACCTATTTTTGTTCAATTATAGGGCATTTGGGCATGTACAACTGTACAAGCATGCATATATATATATATATATGTATTTGTGGTTGTGGGTCAGGCCCCACATTGGCATGGAAAATTCTAATCTCCTTCTTTTCATTCTCTCTTTGTTGAGGAAAATTCTATCATCTTTCCTGTTCTCCCACTTTTCTTTTCCCACTTCTTTTCTACCAAACCGTCCACTTTACTTTATCTTCTTTTTACTCTAGTGGACTTTGACTTGACAGAAGACCCATTTTTATTTTTATTTTTTTTCTTCAGGAACTTTAATCAGCAGGAGCCGGTCATTAGCAATTATTGAAATTTGGACATGTATAAATGTCTAATTCTTCGAATGGTTGTGTCTGCGTTCGAATTTTCATCTTGAATAAAAAGGAAAAAAGAAAAACAAGGAGCATTGTGGGTTATTACTTATCTAAATAGACTTGTAGTTAATTGGCAAAAGATGGACTAGAGATTAATGCATTGATGGCAAGCACCACACTGGCACAGGATATCATATTAGCTGTGCTGATGACCATATCAACAATTGTTCGCCTGCACTTCTTGTTAACAATAAAGGACTGAAATGACAAAAGTGAGTAAAAAAAGAACAAAAGTGAGTAAAAAAAGAAAAAGAAAAAGGGCTTTTGGGCAAATCTCCTTTTCTTGAGCAAAATTCTATCATATTTCCCATTCTTCCACGTTTCCCACTTCTTTTTTACCAAAATGTCCACTTTACTTTACTTTATCTTCTTTTTCTTTAGTGACTTTGACTTGTCAGAAGCCCTTCTTTTTCTTTTTTTTTTTTTCTTTTTTTTTCTTTTTCTTTTTATTTTTATTTTTTATTTTATTTCTTTCTTCAAGAACTTTCAGCTGGAGCAAGAAATAAAACTTTTTTATTTTTCTTCTTCTTTTTTCTCTTGTGAATGGAATGATAGATGTCTCAGTATATAGCTGTTAATAAAATTTTTATTTAACGTACAGTATATTCATATGTAGAGTTTAAGCAGATCTTGTGTATGCTACTACTTGATTAAGTATTCAATTTTGAGTAGAGGAAAGAAGGAAATTGATGTTAAAGGAGTTAATTAATTGTTTGAAGGGCACAAAATTGTAATGAAACAGCCTCTTCCATTTCCCTCCTTGTAGTAATTCCATCGTCTTTTTCTTTTCGGTCTTTTCATTATAATTCTTATCAAAATTCGACGGATTTACACGAATAGTTACCTGATCATGACATCATTAATATTCCGAACATCATTATATATATATAATATGATATCAGCCCCATCAAACTCCCTATCATTTACTCAAACTCTATTCGTGCTTCTACTATTCTTTTTCCTTTCCCTTCAAACTTTCCTTTCTCTCCAAAACTGATCAATAATGTTATTTGACTTCTAATTTTAAGTCACCCTCTTTCGCTTGCATGTCTTTGGTTTTTCAGACTAGCTATAACTTTAATTGCAGCCATCTTCATATTAATCGAACTCGCTAGCAGGCATTGGAAAATCTCTCTCTCACACCCTCTCTCTCTTTCTCTGAGCCATACGCAAATGCCCAAAAGCATGAATTTACATATGATGTCGTTAAGAGCATTATTAAGATTTATTAGTAGTATAATTGGGGTTATGGTTCTTGTAGTTGCTCTATTTCCTGAAGCTTATATTGCCCAGGAAATAGAATACAAGCCGTGCTCCCCTTCTTCTTGCGGAAACATTGGAAACATCAGCTACCCTTTTCACCTGAAAGGCGATGCCCCTACCTGCGGTGATGGTCAGCACGAACTGGCTTGTGAGAACAATCGAACAACTCTGGACTTGTATGGAGTCAAATACTATGTCCTAGAGATCTCTTATGAGAACCAAACAATAAGATTAGTGGATGTCAATATAAACAACAACGACCACTGCTCTATTCCTCGCAAATCGTTCCCATTCTCTCTATTCTATGGCTCTATGGAATATAATGATGACATCCCTGTGATATTATTTGTGAGTTGTGCAAGCCCGGTCATGAATTCTTCAGATCAGGACGAAGATTTTTCTGCCAAGTACGTAGATTTTTCTTCTTGTGTCAACAGCAGCAGCAGCACTTCTTCTTCATCGTATGTTGTACTTAATGTTGGAAGTTCATTTCAAATCGATGACTTCTGCACCATCAACATTGTCTATCCGTTCATCGAAGTACCCCATTGGAACCTCACTACTATTTCTGATATTCATCAGGAGTTGCTTCGAGGATTTCAGCTTAGTATTTGGCCTTCTCATTACAAATGGAAAATTCCATTTAGTTATAGGTATGTACTGTCGAGATATCAAATGCATATCGATAGTTGTTGTTATAATCACACACAAAACAAATTATATATATATATATATATATATATATATATATATACACAGCTAGCTTGCCTGCTAGCTTCTGTCGCATAATACTAATTTCAATTGACTCGGTTGAATGCAGGTTAAATTTATTTCTTGAAGACATTAAATACAAATTTCAGTATCAGTACAGAAGTATGGTTATCGTCATTCCATTAATTTCTTTTGTTTAATTGATTTTAAACCTCATTTTGATATTGCTAATTTTTTTTTTTTTTCCCTTCTCTGGGTGATTCGTCCATCAGTCCACATGATCGCCACCGCAGGTGAGTTAAACTTCAAGTTGCTCTCTCACATATTAACTTGGCTGCCCTGAGGGAAAAAAGTCATATGTCCAACGAAAAACTCATAATAGTCTCAATATTAAAAGCAAATATATTGTTCACTGCATATGACCAATTAATTCTATAAATTCTAATATCTACTCTCTCTCTCTCACACAGGAGTGTACATCATAGTAAAGATTTCAATTGGGTTGTTATGCTTGATTATATTGCTGGCATATAGATTCCGACAAAGACACTTGTCCATCGATGATACCATTGAAAATTTTCTCCAAAGTCAAAACAACTTCATGCCAATTAGGTATTCCTATTCAGATATAAAGCAGATGACCAGAAGTTTCACGGATAAGTTAGGTCAAGGAGGATATGGCTCCGTGTTTAAAGGCAAGCTTCGAAGTGGTGATTTTGTAGCAGTAAAAGTACTGAGCATGTCAAAATCTAATGGACAAGATTTCATTAGTGAAGTGGGCACAATCGGAAGGATTCATCATGTTAACGTGGTGCGAATGATTGGATTTTGTGTAGAGGGATCTAAAAAAGCTCTTGTATATGACTTCATGCCTAATGGATCTCTTGATAAGTTCATTTTCTCACGAGGAGAAAAGAATTTGCCATTGCTCAGTTGGGAGAGAATGTATGAGATCGCAGTTGGAGTGGTTCGAGGGATTGAATACTTGCATCGAGGATGTGACATGCAAATTCTACATTTTGATATCAAGCCTCACAATATTCTTCTTGACCAAGAGTTTGTCCCAAAAGTTTCAGATTTTGGCCTTGCAAAATTGTACCCCACCGATGATAGTGTTGTCTCTCTCACTGCAGCAAGGGGAACACTTGGATATATTGCTCCGGAGTTGTTCTATAAGAATATTGGAGGTGTATCATATAAGGCTGATGTTTATAGCTTTGGTATGCTGTTGATGGAAATGGTGGGGAAAAGGAAAAATGTGAATCCAAATGCAGAGCACACTAGTCAAATATACTTCCCATATTGGATTTATGATCATATCAGTCAAGGTGAGGACTTACAGTTGGGAGATGCCACTGAACAAGAAAAGAGTTCTGTGAGGAAGATGATTATAACTGCATTTTGGTGCATACAACTGAAGCCTATGGATCGTCCTTCCATGAGCGAAGTCCTGCAAATGCTAGAAGGGGAGGAGGAGCTGTTGCAAATGCCTCCCAAGCCTTACCTTTATTTCAATGATATGTCAATCGAGGAGCAAGCAGACAACAACCCAATAGGGCTACCAATTTCATCCCATGCTGAGATGAGCATAACTATCGAGGATATGTTAAGATAGTAGAGTTTTATTTTTTATCAACTCAATAACTCTTTTCTCATTTTCTCTAGACTTTGGTGCCTTTAGAATTAAGATGTGTGTACCTAGCTATAGCTTCCCATCTTATGAATAATAATACAACAATACCTTATGAATAAATATCTATTATATTTAAAATTCAAAATGGATTCATCTTATTCATTATTGTGCTACATCAGAAATGTAGAGGAAGTTCTATTGTTTATTATGTCTCAAATTCTTATTGGGTTGGGTAGAGTTCTATTGATTTAGGAATGTTTTACATAATCTCTGACTAGTTGCAATCTTATTGTAACGACCCAAATCCGGGAATCCGGATCGTTAACCGGGTCCTTACCCGGACCCGAGGTGACACAAGGGTACTATGGTCATTTCATATTAATTTAATACTTTAAGGTCCACTAAGGGTAAAACCGTCATTTACTAATGTCATCCAATAATTCAAGTGAGATCCGGGGGCCTTGTGGTTGTTTCACATCATTCTAATGCTCTTAGGTTTCACAAGGGTATAATGGTTCTTTTACGTGGTCAATTAATAACATAGGATCCAAAAGGGTAAAATAGTCCTTTACCATAGCCAAATAGTGATATAAAAGCCCTCAGGGGCAAATAGTCATTTACTAGTAAAAATATAACATTCATACCTTCAGGGGTAATTCTGTCATTTTCTAAGGTCATTCTGTACTTTGGTTGAAATCTGGAGTCAAATATGTAATTATACAGAAAGTTGGGATCAAACAGTGAATATTAGATCATCTGTGTGCACATGTGGTGGATCTATACGCATAAATGATCATTTATGCGCACACTTTGGTCATCCTAATATGACATTCCAGTGGCTGTGTAAAGAAAACCAAAACCCAATTTGTAAGCACACTTGCCTCATCTGTACGCACACTTGCTCATCTATGCGCATACTTCGGGGATCTGTACACACAGATAAATGACTAATCACTTACAATACTACTGCCAAGGCCATGTTATCGGTTAGATGGGGAATCTAACCGGTTAGATGGTGATGAACGCTGAATAATGCATATTCGAGTCCCTAAACGTGCGTATGTTAAGACACTAGGTGATACTTTTATCCAGTTTTAGACCGATTTTAGTTTATTTACTTTTGTAGGTACTTCAAAGAAAATGATAAAATCAGGATTCTAGGGACTTAAAGACTGATATCAAGGCTTATGGAGTTGTTCTCGATCATCTGAAGCAAATTTGGAGTCAAAAAGGTGATTTTGGAAAACTTTAAGTGCAAAATCTCAAGCACAAGTTTCCTAGCTCGAGCACAAAGTGGATTAAAGCAAGAAAAGACACCAAGGCAAAAATACTCGAGCAGAGATTTTCCTGCTCGTGCAGAAGTCCAAGGTGCTCGAGCCTTTTCCAAAGTGCATAAACTCCCTTGGAAGATAAAAAGACGGTTCGGAAGTTCCAAGTTGCCAGAGCTTGAGCAGAATTCAAAATGCTCGAGCACTATCCAAAAAGCTTGAGCAGAATGCAAAAGGCTCAAGCACTTTAGCCAAGGTGATTGAGCACCTTGAAGAAGAAGTCCAAAGATTTTTTAAGTGTTGATGAAAAAGACGCTTCGGAAATAAAGTGAAGAAAATTGGCTAAGTATAGAATTCCTGAGCACCAGCTAAAAAGCTCGAGCAGAAGATTCTCTGCTCGAGCCTTTCCTCTTCAGTCATAATTTTTAATTGCGGGATTAATTATAATTAAGTCCCACTTAGTCCTAGACGGGCCCCAGATGACCCCAGAAGACCTAATTGCCCATCCAATCATTGATAGAAGTCAGTTACTTCTATAAACGATGTACAAAGCCATAGAAAAACTCTTTCGTTAATTCTAGCTAGTTTTACTCTTTAAATCTAGTGGCGGCTTTTAGGGTTTCTCAAGATTCTCTTAAGCATTGAAGGTGAAGATCCTCAGAAGAAAACTGCAGTCCATGATGATAAAGTTTACAACAACACAGATGATATCTTCCATCATCATGAGTAGCTAATTCCTCTCTTAGGGCATTGATGTAATTCGAATTTGATTACTATGGTTTGATTGTTCTATACTTTGGGATTTTAATTGTTAATGTATAGTTGATGGCATGATTTTGACCAATTAACTTAGATCTTCTAAGTAATTATGATTTTAAATTAAATAAATTAGTTTTTGAGAAATTAATACATTGTCTTAGATTTGATTCTTCTAAAATCGAATTCAATCTATTCTTATTGTGTGAGATTGGCGGCTAAGGGGTTTCTCAGATAATAAGAATAGAGATCATACAATGGTATTCAAATGTTTTTTATGAATGAATGTTTCAAAATCTATATTTAGGGAAGACGGGTTATACTAAAACATTAGTTAGAAGTAGGTAGCTAGATAATTCGTGCTAATCGAAGATAAATTATTATTAACTGAAATTCATGATTCATCTTTCTTTAAATTGAATTAAACGAATGTTATTGAGTTTAATTCTGAGTTATACATGATATTGAAATCCCAAGGTTGAACAGTTGACCATAGTATGAGGTTCGTGGTGAAGTCAATCCCTAAGATCTTCTATCTCTGATCTCAATCCTTTTACTTAGTTTAATTTTTATTTATGCTATTGAATCACAACACAACAAACAAATATTTGTCCTAAATTAAAATAGTAAGTAATTGAAAACTTGATAAAACCACCATAGTCACTGGGGTTCGACCCCTCTAAGTAGCCTTATCCTATAAAGGATTCGTACTATTGCGAGTGGTATAAATTCTAACATATTAATTTTTAGCGCTGTTGCCGGGGACTGTGTAATGGTTATATTGAGTTCGAGATTAGTTCTACTTTATTTTATAATTTTAGGACTTTCTGACACCTAAATTCTTTTTCTTTTCAAGTGCATGAATCTAGCAGCGAGGACGACGACTGTGATAACCCGGATTTTTAAGATTTTAAATTTTATGATTTTTAGCCCAGGTTGATTAATTATTATTTTTATTAGTGATTTTGGGATATTAATATTTTATTGTTTAGTGTTAATTTTAATAAATTAATTTTATTTAATTATTTATTTATTAAGTTAGGGGAGTTTTGTACAGGGTTTTTTTTTTTTTTTGGCATCAAATGGTGATGCTGTAGCTGAATGGGAAAAGGAAAAAGAAGTGGTAATGGTTGGCGGGTCCCACCAAAATGATGTTTAATGGGGTTGGATTTTGTTTTTGTTTCATTTATATATATATGTATATATATCATATATGTATATGTGATTTTGTTTGCAGAAGAGAGAAGCAAATGGGTGGCTGCTGAGTGGAAATGGAGAAAACTATTGTGATGGTGATAGTGTGTGTCCCACAAAATTTTTTATGCGGCTTTATTTTTGTAAATTTATATATATATATATATATTTTTTTGTGTATGTTGTGAAGTGGAAAGAAAGAGAAGGTGTGGTGGAAATTAGAGATGAGGAGATGTGAGTAGGTGGCCGAAGTGGGAAGAGAGAGAAAATTTTAATAATGGTGGTGTGTACTTGCGGGGCCCACAATGTTATTATTTAGGCTTGACTTTTGGGCAAAATTGTTTTGCCTTCACATGGTATATGAAATGATAAGATTTTGGTAGACCACTTTTTGACTTGGGCTTGATTTCTGCACGTGGGTTTTGTTTGTTTGGTAAGCTGAAAGTAGGATTGTGTGGTGATGAGAAGGAGAGAGAAATGGGTTCAATTATTTTGTTGCAAGGTGTAATTGTTCTGTGTGGTGGGCTGAGGTTGTTGACAAAGAGGGATAAGAAGTAGAGGGAGCAGGTTGACGAGAGAAGGAAAAGTTGTAATGATTTGGGACCCACTTGGTCTTTGCTTAGCTTTTTGCACATGGGGTTGTTGGCTGATTTCGGTGAAATTGCTTATTTTAGTGTGTGTTTTGTGCACTGATGGGTATTGAAAGAAAGAGAGCAAAGTTGAAAGACAGAGAATGTTCGAGAACAGTGAGGAGCCGAGGGTTGCAAAGGAGGTTTGGAGCTGGCTTTGTTGATCCAGTAAAGAAAATTCTTTTTCAGTGTAGGGTTCTCTATATCTTGAATGGCTTGGAGTGATTTTGTTTCAATGGTTTTTATTAAATGTTTTGAATAAATATATATTTATTTTGTTTATATACTCACATGATTATGTATATTTTGTGAAGTTGTTTTATTAAACCTCCATGAAATTCTTATTATGGTTTTTCCTATTGGGACTTTCAGTCTCACCACCCTCCAGTTTCAAGTACTGAAGATGAATGGGGATTGCTAGATTCAAGCTTAGGCTAAAGAGTCGGTGTTACAGGATTTTATTTATTTATTTGGAGATTTTTTTGTGTATATTTAAGGAAATTGACTTTGTATAAAAGAGGACATTTTTTTTTTAATCCTGGGTGTATTTTAATGTACCTGATTTTGTATAAATTGAGGATTTTATTAGAATTTTCAGGTCGTGACAACGACGCTTAAGGAACGGAAGCTGCGGTTTCAAGACCTTTGTGAGTTCTTGCTAGTTTATTTCTTTACTGGGAAATTTTATTTTTGTTACTGTTTTCACCATTGGAATATAGTGCATGTTGGGTCGCCGTTCCTTGTCATATCCATCACTTGAATACGACCCTAAAATAGAGAGAACTCTTAGGCGAATTAATAAACCTAAAAAGAATTCTAACTTGTTAGGAGAATCCTCTAAATCAGACATGGCTAACATTGAAGGCGAAAATGCACCGAGAGTAGCAGTACCACCTGCTGCTGCTCCCACAACACTGAGGGACCATTACATTCCCACTTCATACACTTCCCCCTCATGATTCCAATTCCCAGACACTAATGCAACCCACTTTGAGATCAAGCCTTCTATGATCCAAATGCTCCCTTCATTACATGGGTTTGCTACTGAAGATCCCTATAAGCACTTAGATGAGTTTCTCGAATTGTGTTCAACTACTAAGTTGTCCACTCTCTCTGATGATGCTTTTAGGATGACACTCTTCCAATTCTCTCTCAAGGAGAAAGCAAGAACTTGGTTGCACTCCCTATTAAATAATTTCATAGGCACATGGGATAAGTTGCAACAAAAGTTTTTGAAAAAGTACTACACTGTGGGTAAGACCACACAAATGAGAAGACAAATCATGTAGTCCACCAAATCCCGGGTGAACAACTTCATGATTCTTGGGAGAGATACAATGATCTTCTAAGAAAGTGTCCACACCATGATATTTGTAATGACCCAAACCTGGGGGTTCGAATCACTAACCGAGTTCTTACCCGAACCTGAGGTCATCCAGTGCATTCCACTTATTTCCAATTTGGAAACAAAATTAATTTACATTTATTTTAAAGTCTATAAGTCATCTCAATTTCAAAGACTGGAGATAGGTGAAATGGTAATTGGACAGGGGTGATCAGTCGGTTGACAGACCTGTGTTAGCCGGCTGAAACGATGCTAAAAGTTCTATGGTCTCGGCTTCTCCCAAAAAGGGTTCTTAGCTGGCTGACAGTTCTGTGTCAGTCGGCTGAAAGAGAAGGGTCTGTCAGCTGATAATGCTGGTTAGTTGGACGAAACGACTAATCTAAGAACCCAAGTCTATGTCTGCGCATAAAATGCACTGTTGGTCGGCTGGCATGCATCCTCAGCCGGCCGATAGGCCTTGAAATGCTGCTGAATATGAAAACATAAGGCATCTATGGCATGTTATACAATCGGACTCATTTGTGAGCTCAACTATTGTGTAAATATGTCTCGACAACATCCATAAATGGTCCAAAACATGTATAACAAGCTGGTATAAGGTTCAACTATAAAATGATACAAAAGGATAAGAAGTCACCTAATCATCCTTCATGCTTCACATATGCCCATATAATTCCATTCCATTATATAGTCAAGTCATGACTATAAAACAATTACATAAAATTGTTTAAAACTTTTCAAAATAAACATAATAGTACAAAATCCCGTCTATGCATGTGGAGGATCAACATCCACCAACTCTTCCCCATAATCTGAAAAATGTAGAGAAGTGAATACAACGGCTGAGTAGAGATCGCCTAAGTGAGACATCTCCTCAAACAAAGTAAGTAATCACATGTCTTATATACAATGAATAGGAAGAAGGAGCAAGGGACCATGCGAGGGATTCACATGCAACACATCCATTCTCAATTAATTATTATTACCATCCACATACAATGCAATGTATGAAATGTCCAATGCAACCACACGCCACACCCATTCTACTCACATGCCATCACATCATATCCACACATCACAAGCTCGGGATGGTTACGCAATGCATTGCATTTCATAGCATTTTGGCACCTATGATTATGACTGATTATGTGATGATAATTTTTTTAAAATTGAATGACGTGGATTATGATTTTGATAATTCCCCATGTATGATCCGACATCTTTTTTCCCGTTCTTTGGTTGTTAGCTCAAGGGAGTCCAAAATCGGTGTTTTAGGCATGACCTCCTGAGCTGTTGAGCTCACCCCATCATATTATTACATTTTTCAGGTCACAGGAAGGAAGTGGCGGATGACGTTCCTCCATAGGTTTGAATGGGTTAGTGGACTGTTTTATCATCTTTTGTATTTATGATCTCATTTGTTTTGTATAAGCCTTGGGATGTCACATATATTATGTATTAACCTTAGAATTTACCATAGTGCCCTTAGACGACCTCGGGTTCGGGTCGTTACAATAATATATATATATATATATATATATATATATATATATATATATATATAACATTTTTTTTTCCTTTGAAGTGATAAAGAGAGTTTCATTTTCTTTTTTTACTAAATTTTGAATGTTATATATCATAATTATTTAAAAAATAAAAAATCTCATAATGCTTATTTATTTTATTTAAGTGCATTGCATGTGTCTCATTCTAGTAACTAGAAATGAAAAATCATGAAGAATTCTCATGCACAAAAGTCGGTCTCGACTCTGAAAAATTCTAAAATCCATTCCGTAAATTCTAACATGTATAAAATAAATGAAATGCATTCCCAAAACTCCCGAACTCATGAAAATGTCCCGAACGACCTTCGAAACCCACGTGACACGCAAAATGTGGCACAGAAAATAAATAAAAGAAAAATTCAGAAAAATCTGGGACATTAAAGGTATATATAATATATAATATGAGTAAAATATATAAGATTTGAACTTATTTGTAATCATACTCATATCTATGAATTTATTTATTAATTATTGTTTTGATGATTTTTTTTTTTTTAATCAAAAGTATAGCATTGCATGAAACAAAAAAAAAAGTTCAAATATTATAATTCAAGAAAAAGTTTGAATAATTTAGCTAAATTAATGCAATTAGGTGTATAGCATAAAACCCCTTTGTAATGACCCAAAATTTTGGTATGACCTCTGCTGAAAAAGTCCTACTACGACGTGCTGCAAAAATATAAGAATACAATGGCCTCACTTGGACCTTAAAATTTATTTACCCTGTCCCAAAACACAGCAATATACCACATTCCAACATTTTGTGCATCCATTCATTATACCCCAACACAGTTCATTACTTGGTACATCAACCACATACCGTCTAGTCCAAATGCATCATAATTACAGTCCCAAAACATAATTTAGAATCCTAATGATGAGCGTTGAAAAATGCGTATTTAAACCCCTTTAGCTTAGGTATTCTAATACCTTTATCTATCTTACTTTACCGTTTTAGATTGATTTCGTGTTATTTCTATTTTCAGGCACTTATCCCGAAAATAAGCTAACTCAGCAAAATAAAAGTAGAAATGAAGCAATTCTGGGATGAATCAAATAAGGGAGCCAAGTGGAAGCAAAAGGAAGCAAAAGGTGGAATTCAACATCTATGATCGATCTCAGATCAAAGTTCGATCGATCCAACATGATCGATCTTAGCACTTCAAGATGGATCAGAGCCATGATGACATTTTCAGAGATCTCAAAAGTTCGATCGATCCAACATCATTCTTCGATCGATCAAACTACCTTGTCCTTATCCAAATGATTGATCTTATCTAGTTGTACCACCCTACCAACCACTTTTGTCCTTCTCCCAAAAATATCTTCGAAATATCTCAGATTTGTTTTTATCCAAAAAGGCGCCGCCATTGAGGATCGATCCAACTTCAGTTCGATAGATCTCAGCCTGTTCGATCGATCCAAGTCCAAGGTTCGATCGATCGAACTTCCTCCAGTGCGAAAAAGTTAAATTTCCAGCTCATTGAAAGCTGTCCTTATCCAATCATTGGGGAATATTTTGTGCATGACCTCAGCTCATTTTGTGTGTCACTTGACCTACCTATATATAGAATATGATACACTTTTTGAGGGAGATTGATCTATCATAATAGCGGCTATTCTTAGGGAGGAAGAAAGGAGGAGAAGGCTAGAGACACAAGCTTGGGAGCTCTTCATCAACCAAGGAGTAGATTTCTTCCATGGAGTTTGCCCTTGAGGGTTGGAGAAGCATTACCATAAGTGGCTAGACATCCTCTTGGGGATAGAGTTAGCCCCAAACATGCTTTCTACATCTTAATTTTGTGTATTATTGAGGGATTAATGTTGTAATACATGTTTTGGCACTTATATATATATAGATCTTGTTTATTCAATGATTTATGTGGTTTAATGCTTCCAATTGATCATTTCATTCTATCCATATGTCTATGTGTGCTAGAATAGATGTTCATGTGTTTGTCTCTATTTCTTGTGTTATTGATGCATGTCTATGTGTATTAATGCCATAGATCTAGAGATTGTCAAGACATAGTGCTTAATGGAATGCTCTTGTAATTTTTTTGATGGTCCATGCTCATTGCTTGATGGATTGTGCCTCTCCCTTAGCTTAATTAGTTAAATTTCATGTCATTAACTTAATTGTAGTGTAGTGATAGTATAGTTGTTAGATGGGAGGACAATCTATGCTTGTTGTTTGATGTTTCATACTTTTGAATGCAAGTAGCATATGTCTCTAAACTTGTGGTGTATTTGGCTTGTGAGCGTAATGAAAGGTTTAATGACTTGCTAGATATATTGTGCGTTTCACATGTTGCTTAGAAAATATATACTTAATTGGTCATCCTTGCTAATTAAATAAACCAAACAGACACACACGTCAATATTGCAACACACATTTCCCTCATTAGTCACTTGTTAAGGGTGTAGAAAAATATTGTTTGGTGGTAACCTCTAAACCCCAAGATCTCTCTCTCTTACTTACTCTTTATTGCATTCAATTATTTAGTTTAATTTGCTCTCTAGTTTAATCAACCAACCAACTATTTGTTTGATCACTCGACCTACTAACCCTAATTGTGATTCCACAACCAAATTCGACTCCAATCCCTTGGGACGATCCCTATTTGCCCTAACTATATTTTTAGTGAAGGTAGTAGTGGCTTTTATAAATGTAAAACTTGGCTCTCGCTTTAATGCACACTCTTAAGCTTATGGTGTAGTGCGACGACAACACCCACCAAGTTTTTGGCGCCATTGCCGGGGATTAGGCAATGTCGTATTTGTGGAATTCATTAGAAATTAGTACTCTTTTGACCGTGTCTTTATTTTATTTTTATTTTTCTTTTGATTACTTATTGTGTTTGTTCATCTTTGACAAGGAGCATTGAGTTAGGAGGCAAGCAAAGGAGCATTCAAGCAAAGGAGCATTCAAGCAAAGGAGCTAAGCAAGTAAGGAAAAATGCTAAAAATTTTAAAAAATTGCTAAGCTAAGCTATAAATTTGGAGTTGAAGTGCTAAAGGACCTTTGTGAGACTTTCTTTACTCAATCCCTTAGTTAAATTGTCGGCCCGCGTGGAGGCTTGTTTTTAAATTCTTAGATAAATCGTGAGCCCGCGTGGAGGCATTCTTAATTGTTCTTTGCATCATTGTTGTTAAAGCATAGGAGTATAGGTTAAGTGTTTGTGGAGGAAGTTTCATTGAATTGTTGTGAAGTCGAAGTGCTTGTTCATTCATTGTGTTTGTGTGTTTTATATTGTGCATGCATGGTCGTAGATCACTAAGACCAACTCTTGTCCCTCTTGATTTGCATCTTGAATCCGTAGTTAGAAATCCTAGGGGAAGAGGAAGTTCTAGTTCAACCCAATCTATTAGATCAATGGAAGGCCATAATGAAGAGCATGTAGAGGTCCTTGGTCACATAGACCAACAAGGTATCCTCCATCCAAATGTGCATCATGGAACATTCAAGTACCATTAGACATGCCTAGGCCATTCATTCACCAACCATAACAACAACAAGGCCAAGTTCCATTTGGAATGCCAAGGCCAATGTATGTTTCACCACCCCCCATCATTCAAGGCAACCAAGGTATCCATGTTGCATCTCAAATTGCTAATCCTCCACTTGCTTTAAGAGATCACTATGTACCTAATGAATATAATGCACCCACATGCATTCAATTGCCACCACTTAGAGCACATCACTATGAAATTAAGCCATAAACCATTCAAATGCTTCCTAACTATCATGGACTTCCAAGTGAAGAACCTTATAAGCATTTGGATGAGTTTCTAGAAATATGTTCCACCGTAAAATATACGGACATGCCGGAAGAGGTCTTAAGGCTCAAACTTTTTCCATTCACCTTAAAGGACAAGGCAAAATATTGGTTTAACAATCTTAGGCCTTTTTCAATCACTTCTTGGGCAAAAATGCAACCAGAGTTTTTGAAGAAGTACTATCCGGTTTCTAAGATCAATGCCATGAGAACCTCAATTCAGGAATTTTCACATGGGGATGGAGAAACATTTCATGAGGCATGGAAATGCTTTAATGAATTGCTTAGGAAGTGTCCACATCATGACATGCCCAAATGGCAATTAGTTTAATATTTCTTTGAGAGCTTATCGGACAATTATAAGGGCATGGTTGATGCTTCCATGGGTGGCTCTTACATTGATATGCATGAGGATGATGTGCGGCATCTTTATGAGAGTATGAGTGAAAATTCTTTGCATAGAACATTATCATCCAAGAATAGTAGAAATTCACAAGGTAGGAAGAGTGTTGGCTTACATCAAGTCGACCACTCAAATGAAATAGCCGCCGAAATGAAGTCTTTATCTGAAAGGTTGGATCAATTTTTGATTAACCAAAACTCGGTGAACTAAGTATCTTCCTTCCCTAACCATTCTCATCGTGTATCGAATGCATCATGTATGACTTGCTTTAGTGTTCTTCATTCTACTTCTCATTGTCCTCACGGACAGGTGCAAAATGAACCTAATGAACAAGTTAATGCAGCTTTTGTGAACCAAGGGAACAATCCTTATGGTACTCATTATAATCCAAGTTGGAGAAATCATCCGAACTTCTCTTGGAAAAACCAAGGAGAGGGCTCAAACCCTTCCCAAGGCGGTTTTCAAGGGAAGTACATTCCACCTCCATTTCAAAGCCAATGATCCCAAGGTTATAGACCTTATCAATCACAAGGGAATCAATTTGCTAACTCTCATTTTTCCAACCAATCTTATTCCCAAGGAAATGCTAGAAGTCCCGCCTTTGAAGAAAAAGTTTTGAATGCTTTGGGCACTCTTGAGGCAAACACACAATTGCTTCATTCCCACTCTTAATCTATTGCGAAGCTAAAAACCTAAGTAGGGCAAATAGCAAGCATTTTTAATGCAAAAGAGAAGGGAAAGATGCCTATGAATGCCCCACATAAGCAACAATGTGTTGTGGAAACCCATTCCTCATCGGAAGGCCACACCATTGAGCATGTTAATGCGGTGACTACTTTGCAGAGTGGTAGTATTGTGGACAATCAAGTTGAAATGTCCAATGAAGAGAGTGAACCGGTACAACCTCAAGTTGTCACCCGTCCCGTTTCACATCCCATTCCTCCTTCATTGCATATACATGATCTTGTGAATGAGAAAGCTTCAAAATGTGATTTGAAGAATGATTTTGAAAATGATTTAAAGAAAGATTTGCCGGAAAATGAATTTGAAATGGTTTTGTTGAAAAATGATTTGAAACAAAGTGATTTGAAAAATTCTTGTGTTGAAGAGTTTTCAAAAGAAAATGCTGAAAAAGTGTTTGAGCCAAAAAGCTCCATTTCCGGATGCCTTAAAAGAATCCATTTCAAAAGACAAGCAAAAGGCAAAAACCAATGAAATCATGGAAATGTTTAGGCAAGTGAAAGTCAATCGTCCACTTTTGGATGCAATCAAGCAAATTCCGGCTTATGCCAAATTCTTAAAAGATTTGTGCACCCAAAAGCGGAATAACAAGAGCCAAACACCAAGAAAGTGGTTTTAACCGAGCAAGTGAGCTCAATTTTGCAACATAACACTTTACCAAAGTTTAAGGACCCCGGTTCACCTACCACATCATGCATCATTGGTGATCATATCATTAATCGGATGCTTCTTGACTTAGGATCAAGTGTTAACCTTTTTCTATACTCGGTTTATGTCAAATTGGGCCTAGGTGAATTGAAACCGACGTCGGTAGTTTTACAACTTGCTGACCGATCCATTAAGAAGCCTAGGGGTATCATTGAGGATGTTTTGATAAAGATTGGCAAATTTTTCTTCCCCGTTGATTTCGTTGTCATTGACACGGAACCGGTCCCCAATCCTAAAATCCAGATTCCCGTTATCCTTGGCCGTCCTTTCTTGGCAACCGCTAATGCCAACATCAATTGTAGGACGGGGATAATGAAGATCTCATTTGGCCACATGAAGGTGAAATTGAATATCTTCAATCCTATACCCAACTCATTTGACAAATATGAAGGAGAGGTTAATGTTGTAGATAAATGCTATTATCTTCAATGTCAAAGAAGTGAGCTTTGTAAAAGACCAAAACTTCAAAGGGATCATCTTCAACCTTGCTTTCTCAAAGCGTTGTTTCAAATTCTTGCTTTGAAAGGGCATGGAAGCCCAAAGATTGTGATTGCATTGACAAGGGATCAAAAGTTTCTTTTGAGCTTAATCTAACAAGTTCTTCAAAGAACCATTTGTTGGGTGGACTTTAAAACATCTATCACCCCAACAAAGAGGGGATGCATTATAAGATCTTTGATCCGGGCTAAAAGAGCCCAATGTCTTGCTAGAGACGTTAAAGACTAACACGACATTTCGTAGGGTGTCAAAACCCTATTCCTCCCTCATTTCTATCTTAAATTTCATTTCTTGCGAAGTCTAGATACTTGTTTTTAGTTCATATGCATTGCTAGGAACTGTGGTTAGGATTGCATGAGCTTTCATGTTAGAGTTGAGCATTTTGCATAAGTTCGATCTATCTCAAATGAGAGTTCGATCGATCGAACTTCTACCTGTATCCAACACTTAGGAAAAATTTCGACCTGCATCCACCTGCATCCAAATCACCTCTCTGTCCCATCGTTCAAACTTGTTCTCAGATCGATCATAACTTTTTCGATCGATCCAAACCTCAAGTTAGATCGATCTTGAGTTCCAACACTTAACCAAATTTTTGAACCAAAAACCTGCATATTTTTGCTATCTGTCAGATCGATCGAACATTTTGTTCAGATTGATCTCAGTTCTTCATCTCATCATCTTTGACTTTATTTGACTTTTTAATTTTCAAAAATCAAAAAATATTTTTATTTTATTTTATTTTATTTTCCAAAATCAAAAAATACCAAAAAGATTTTCTTTTATTTACTTAATTTTTTCAAAAAAAAAAAAGATTTTACTTTATTTATTTCAAAAATCCAAATAGATTTTATTTTATTTTATTTTATTTTTATTCTTATTTTTCAAAAATCCAAAAATATTTTTTATTTTTCAATTTTAATTTTTAATTTTTAATTTTTAATTTTTAATTTTAGTTTTTAATTTTAATTTTTCAAAATTTTCAAAAATTCCAAAAATACTTTGAAGAGAGATCATCATAGTTCGATCGATCTGAAATCTCAGTTCGATCGATCGAACTGGACGAGAAAAGTTTTTAAAAAATAGAACCTGAGGGTCTCAAGATTGATTCATTAGATCGATCCAACCCTCTTCCAACCCTTCAGTCCCTCATTCCCGTCTCCAATGTGCACCCATCTTCATCATCATCTCCGGCGAGATCCAGTGAGCTTTGACTCTCTCTCTCTTCTCTCTCCTCTCGAATCTGAGTTTGCATCACCCCCTTCGCATCTCATCTTTTCTCCTCGATTTTAGGTAAGATCCGAACCTTATTTTTGATTTCAAGCTTCAAGTTGTTAAATACATGTTTTAAATGTTGAATCCATGATATATTGATGATGATTTCCTCTATCGATGAAGCTTGAGGCACTATATATATATGTGTATATATATGTTTATATGTTTTGTATATTTTTTATTTTTGAATTGATTTTGGGGGTATGGGCTTTGTAAAGTGAGTAGGATTGATCGTATGATGTGTTGATGGGCCCACAACCATGTCGTGAAGGCCCCGTGCCATCCATGTCACAGATCCGTAACTTTTCGACTTTCATCTTCGCATAGTTCGATCGATCGAACTCATTTTTTTTTTCAGTTTCTCAGATCGATCGAAGTTTTGAGATCAATCTCACAATTTTTTGTGATCGATCGAACTTCACAGATTTCATACACACATTCTATGCATCTTATCTTGTGTCCATGCTATCTCATTCATGCCCAATGCCAGTGATTTTCCATATTGGATGCATTTTACACTTATACTGCTTAGCATGTTCACCTCCTATCACTTGTATAGATTCATGTCATATATGTTTTGTCTATCTTATTTGACATGCATGTTTCTATTTTGTACTTTCAATTCTTTATTCTGGCACTGACTCCCCTTGCAAGTTTTAAATTATTTTCAGGCCATGCCTAAGCGCAAGACTGTAGCCCGCGGTCACTATCACAGCCGGGGCAGGCACATTTTCGATGCCGAGGCCGGTCCTTCTTATACACAAGACCCTGCATAGAAAGAGCCATTAGAGCCTACTCCACCTCAGTCACCTTCTCACGAGGCTGAGGCTGATCATATTCCATCTACTTCTGAGGCTCAGCCTGCGTTTACACCATTTCCATCTCCATCTTCATCACAGAACGAGGCTGAGGCTGAACATTTACCATTACCATCTCCACCACACCAGCCAGCTCAGCTAGCTCACGAGCGTGACAGGCCCGCGCCTAGATATACACAGATGTCAGTGGCCTATGAGTCAGTTTTTGACACAGATTTCTTCTCCAGATCAGTGTTGACCCGATCAGCTTATGGTGATATTATCCGGAGGGGCATGACAGCTATTCTTGCCCCAGTTACTGAGCCAGTCTACCCGCGGCTAGTACGGATGTTCTTCCAGAACCTCCAACCATCCCCGCGTACCATGGTAGAGCTGGTCACTACCATAGATGGCCACCAGATTACTATTACTGTGGACACACTAGCCAGATCATGCCATTGTCCATATCGATGCCCTCCGAAGCTACATGAGCTATATCCGAGGCTATACAGGCCTTCTTATGCTGACATGGCAGTATTTCTGACAGGTCATTATGCTGATGGCGAGACTTACGCCACCTGTACTTATATTCCAGATGACCTATGGTTCTTTGATTCCGATCTCTTTCGGAATATATATATGGCTGGGCACAAGATTCAGTGGCGAGGAGACTATCTGACAGCCCTCTACACATTCTATACAGGGCACTGGGTATCTATCCTTGTGCTCATCTAGAGCATGATGAGGAAGCTCTATGATGAGCATATCAGCAAGGAGAGGCCCAAAAGGGCTAAGTCTCTCCCATTTGGCCACCTCATCACCCAGATCCTGATTGACCAGTGATATCCTTTCCTTCCTCGAGAGCACCCTGAGAGAGGTTCCTGTCACTTCTTGAAGAAGAACTGGGACAAGAGCTATAATGCTATTATTGCCCGACTACAGGAGGATGCAGCTCAGGTGGCAAAAGACTTAGCTTTAGAGGATTTAGAGGGTGAGGCCCCAGTAGCAGCAGCAGACTCGGCAGCGGATGACGCACCAATTGATCCGGCTGTCGAGCGCATGGATATTGATTTAGAGCGACTTGCAGATGACGCAGAGCAGCACTCTCCAGTTGGATCACCCATTCATACAGAGGAGCAGACTCGGGATCTTTCTTCTGATTCATCCGTACCTGAGGCTCCAAGTTAGATCCCCAGTTTTCGAGAGCGTCTTCAGGCTCTTGAGGATGCAGTGGTTGCTATCAGAAATGATACTGCTCCCATTCGAGCCGATGATGTGGCCCACCGAGCTGATTTTGCTACATTCTGCACAGATGTCATGATTGTACTCCGAGACTTATCTCACGATATCTGCGGAGCTCGCCCTGCCCATCCTGCCTCATCCACTTGAGATTCCCAGTTTCTTCTATCTTTTCATACTACACCTCTGTGATCTATACTTCATTTTTGTCACTGTATATTATTTACAGCCGGATATGTCGGCTTTGCTTTTTTGATGTACTCTATACTTTATTTTATATATAATTTTGTTATGGATGTCATTTATCATACTCTTATATCTGTCTATTTGACTCCATTAGGTGCATCACAGTGACTAGAGTGAGAGAGAATGCTACACAATTTTCAGGACCACCCTTATATCTCTCTCCCTACTTTATTTGTTTTATCCCATTTACACTTGCATATCCACTGTGCACTGATTATCCCTTTTGTTATCTGATGAATTTATCCGAGTGCCAAATTTCAGGACCACAGTTAATCCCAAGTTTGGGGGGACCAGGCCACCCACTTTGGATACTTCAGTCCCAGCCATTCTTTGCCTTAATTGCACCGATATGCTATTTCCTTTTGTTCTCTTTGCACATTAAGGACACTGTGCCGTTTAAGTTTGGGGGTAATGGTGTATGTTACAGTGTTTGCTTTTAAATTCAAAATTTTGAGCATGACTTGTGTATTTGAAAGATTTTCTATGATTGGTCCATATTAGCGATGATTTTGATCTTTTGAGGACTATATTGCTTAGAATTTAACAATTGCTTTACTTGAGAGTCCAATACTCCTTGTATGCCTTGTGAATGCCATTTAGGAGTAAATTTTTCGAAAGATTGATATCTTGTTTGCACTTGCGGTCCACATTATCTTGATTTTGTGATTGTTTTGAGATTCATTCTAGGATTCTACACTAGCACAGGCGCACACTAGCATTCATTTGTGGGGATACATGCTTTGTTGATTATTGAATTGGTTATATCCCAATTGGGCTAGTAGTGCATTGAAAGCTTTCATTCTTGATAAAGGTGGATAACAACCCCTTTTCACTAAGTAGCCGGGATTCTAGCCTCATCAAGCACTGAACTTCTCGCGCCGAAAGGTGAAGGGCCCAAACTCTAGGTTAATAAATGATCAAAAAAAGAAAAAAAGAAAAAAAGAGAAGTTGCAAAAGTAATAAAAAAAAGTGAGGACTTCTCCCAAAAGGTGAGAAGTGGGAAATGATTAGATGGAGGTTGTCTTGATTTGAAGCCTAGTTGATTTGAGCTTGTAAATCCGTAGGGGTGTTTGAACACCTAATGCCCTAAAGTCGTCTGGTTTGGGAGTCATTGACCTAACGCTCGACCTCATGAATCACTAGAAAGCTTAATAGATCAACACATTGCATTATGCTTCCATCTTTGATCCTATATAAAAAATAAAAAATAAAAAAAATCGAGTGAAAAGAATAAGCGCACCTAGAATAATAAAGCTTTAATAAAAGGTCTACTTTTTGTGTTAGTTTGAGGGTAAGGATGTGATTAATTCTTTAGTGGGCTTAGATAGCAACACAATTGATGCCAGTCCACTCAAAAAGGATTCTAGAGTTGTTTTGATTTGCATGATCATTTTGTTGATGTGTGGAGGACCATACTTGCTTGCTTGATGTTGAGATTTTAGGAGATTGCTTGGAAATGGTTGAAAAATTGCATACTTGAGGTAGTTTTCTCCCAATGCTTGTTTGCTATATTGGTGTCTCTTTTGTGATAATGAGTTTAATGTTTGTGGGTATCATTTCTGGAAACCCTCACGAGACTTCACACGTCCACTAGGGGTAACTTAGGGGTTTAAAAGGCTTGTTGCAGATGCAAAGTGCAATCGTGTTCCCTACGAAATTGGCGTTATCCATTTATTGCTTTCTAGTTCATAGTTGTATAGTTATTCATTTCATTCCTTTACTTTCTAGTTCATTGCTAGGGACTAGCAATATTTAAGTTTGGGGGTGTGATGAGCGCCAAAAGTGCGTATTTAAACCCCTTAAGCTTAAGTATTCTAATACATTTATCTATTTTACTTTACCATTTTAGATTGATTTCGTGTTATTTTTATTTTCAGGCACTTATTCTGAAAATAAGCTAACTCAGCAAAATAAAAGCAGCAATGAAGTAATTCTGGGATGAATCAAAGAAAGTTGCCAAGTGGAAGCAAAAGGAAGCAAAATGTGGAATTCAACATCTATGATCGATCTCAAATCAAAGTTCGATCGATCCAACATGATCGATCTCAGCACTTTAAAATGGATCGGAGCCATGATGACATCTTCAGAGATCTCAAAAGTTCGATCAATCCAACATCATTCTTCGATCGATTGAACTACTTTGTCCTTATCCAACTGATTGATCTTATCTAGTTGTACTACCCTTCCAACCACTTTTGTCCTTTTCCTAAAAATATCTTTGAAATATCTCAGATTTGTTTTTATCCAAAAAGATGTCGTCATTGAGGATCGATCCAACTTCAGTTCGATAGATCTCAGCCTGTTCGATCGATCCAAGTCCAAGGTTCGATCGATCAAACTTCCTCTAGTGCGAAAAAGTTAAATTTTCAGCTCATTGAAAGCTGTCCTTATCCAATCATTGGGGAATATTTTGTGCACGACCTTAACTCATTTTATGTGTCACTTGACCTACCTATATATAGAATATGATACACTTTTTGAGGGAGATTGATCTATCACAATAGAGGTTATTCTTAGGGAAGAAGAAATGAGGAAAAGGCTAGAGACACAAGCTTGGGAGCTCTTCATCAACCAAGGAGTAGATTTCTTCCATGGAGTTTGCCCTTGAGGGTTGGAGAAGCATTACAATGAGTGGCTAAACATCCTCTTGGGGCTAGAGTTAGTCCCAAACATGCTTTCTACATTTGATTTTGTGTATTATTAAGGGATTAGTATTGTAATACATGTTTTGACACTTATATATATATAGATCTTGTTTATTCAATGATTTATGTGGTTTAATGCTTCTAATTGATCATTTCATTCTATCTATATGTCTATGTATGCTAGAATAGATGTTTATGTGTTTGTCTCTATTTCTTGTGTTATTGATGCATGTCTATGTGTATTAATGCCATAGATCTAGAGATTGTGAAGATATAGTGCTTAATGGAATGCTCTTGTAATTTTCTTGATGGTCCATGCTCATTGCTTGATGGATTGTGCCTCTCCCTTAGCTTAATTAGTTTAATTTTATGTCATTAGCTTAATTGTAGTGTAGTGATAGTATAGTTGTTAGATGGGAGGACAATCTATGCTTGTTGTTTGATGTTCCATACTTTTGAATACAAGTAGCATATGTCTCTAACCTTGTGGTGTATTTGGCTTGTGAGCTTAATGAAAGGATTAATGACTTGCTAGATATATTATGCTTTTCACATGTTGCTTAGACAATATATACTTAATTGGTCATCCTTGCTAATTAAATTAACCAATCACACACATACATCAATATTGCAACACACATTTTCCTTATTAGTCACTTGTTAAGGGTGTAGAAAAGTATTGTTTGGTGGTGACCTCTAAACCTAAAGATCTCTCTTTCTTACTTACTCTTTATTGCATTCAATTATTTAGTTTAATTTGCTCTCTAGTTTAATCAACCAATCAACTATTTGTTTGATCACTCGACCTACTAACCCTAATTGTGATTCCACAACCAAATTCGACTCCAATCCCTTGGGACGATCCTTACTTGCCCTAACTATATTTTTAGTGAAGGTAGTAGTGGCTTTTATAAATATAAAACTTGGCCCTCGTCTTAATGCACACTCTTAAGCTTATAGTGTAGTGCGACGACAACACCCACCACCTAACATATACTGAGACATTTTACAAGAGTTACTCCATACTCATCATTATAATTACAAGGTTTCCAAACACAAAATTATACAGAGCATAATTATATCATTACAACGTAAAACTTTGGTTGTAAAAACTAACAAAACGGTCTTCTAATCTATACTAAGCTTGTGGGAGAACGTCATTTGCCACTTCTTTTTCGTGCCCTTAAAAAAATGTTTAAGTAATGGGGTGAGCATAAAGCTCAGTAGAAGTCGCCTAAGACATTAATTTTGGACTCCCTTGAGCCATACAACATATAAGAGAATAGAAAATGGAGCCGGGGTCATGCCATGGGGTTCAAATAACATTTCCATTTAACAAGTAAATTTTTTCCTAGTCACAATCACAATTTTAGAATTAATGTGCGTGAAATGATATGAGATGTGATGTACCCGTCCCAAATCTGGTCTATATCGACTGCTAACTGACTTTATCGAGGCAAGATTGATAACTATCCCCGGTTCTAAATCCGGCAACCGTTAAAGGGTTTAGTATCAAATTTTTCACGCCTTACACTGGGCCGCGCTCCCTCTAGGTCAAGTTAGCCCTGAACTCGTGAAATCCGATTCGATCATTTAAAAAAAAACTTTCCCTCTTTGAATTTTTTTTTTCAATCACTTAAAACAAAGCTTTCTTTTCAAATCTTTCGCAAATCCCCTTTTTATGCCATGTCATGGAATGTGATATTTTTCATGATCTCAACCTTCAAGCTCGTCAATTTAGTAATAAAAACATTAACATGGCAATTCCAATCCAACAAATATAACAATATATTTTATAAAATCAATTAGGGTCATGGCATGTTTTAAAAATTTCAACACAACAATAATATCATCTACTATATTAATTTTGGCAAACGCAATTTCTTACAAGACCTACACATCAACATGTTCAACATATAATCATCCATACACCAATATCATGTTATCATTTATTCATCACCAAAATCCCCAAATAAACACAAAGATACATGCCTTTGACACAAAATATATAAAAAGTCACAATTAAACACTTAAACTTATTCATAGAACTACCATTTTCATGTCAAAATTTACAATTCTCTAGATGAAATATAAAGAAATAGGAATTACTCAAGTAAAAGGCAAAGCTTGATGAATTAGGGAGACTCCTACCTTAATCGGAGAGCAAAGACACAAAAAGCCCCAAATTAAGTCTAAGACCCTAGAATTTCGAAATCCCTAGAGTGCACCAAATGAGGAATTGCTTGTACTCACACGTAGATCACTGAGCTTTTCGATTTTCCGCAAATGGCACCGAAAAATTCCAAATAGTTAAAGAGCAATCAAAGATAGAAGTTGTAAAAGAAAAAGAAAAAAAATTTCCAGTGAGAGAAAGAGAGTTGGTTGTGATCTGCTGAAGGTAATGGATTTAGCCATTATCATTGTTATAATATATCATGTGGGCCCCACCATTTTATTTTATTTTATAATAATCTTTAATAACATAAACTTATATACACACACACACACACACACACACACACACAATAACTAATTCACTACCACACCAATTAACATATAAACAAATAATCTATGCACAAAATAATAATGCAAGAAATGCAATGAACCCGTGACACAACCCTCGTACACAACAATCCCTGTAACGGGTCCCACTTGGAATCTCTCGGCTCGAAAAACGAAAAATGCCAAAATGGCGACCATTGCATTTCCACGAGCCCTAAACTTAAGGAAATACCCCAATCAACTATCTGACATACCTAGCACACCACACGATGTCCGGCAAGTAAAACGAGAAAATAGTAAAATACCCTCGTAAAACAGAAAAATTCCAAAAAATGAAAAATGGCAAAAATCATAAACATTACATTCTCCCCAACTTAAAAGATTTCGTCCTCGAAATCAAGCCACACCTGAGAGAGAAAATAACTCTGGATACTTGGAGCGAACCTCCTGTTCAAGCCCCCAAGTAGCCTCCTCAACTCCGTGATGCCTCCAAAGAACCTTTACCAACGGTATCGTCTTGTTCTTCAACTCCTTCTGCCGTGTGTCAAGGATCTGAATTGGTCCCTCCTTGTAGGAAACATCCTCATCAATGTCCACATCAACCCAACTGAAAATGTGAGATGGCTCCAGCTCGTATTTCCGTAGCATCAATATATGGAAAACATTATGGACTTTGTCCATCTGCGGTGGCAAAGCAAGTCTGTATGCAACCTCTCCTACCCGGTCCAAGATCTCAAAAGGTCCAATGAATCGTGGCAATAACTTACCACTTTTTTCGAACCTCATTAACCCCTTCCGTGGAGAAACCTGAAGAAAAAAGTGGTCTCCTACCTCAAAGGATAGCGACCGTCTTCGCCTATCCGCATAACTCTTCTATCGACTCTGAGCTATAAGCAATCTCTGTCTGACAAGCTCAATTTTCTCAGTAGTCTCAAATACAATGTTGGGTCCTAAGGCGGCTGTCTCACCCACCTCAGTCCAACAAACAAGAGACTTAGAAAGTCTACTATACAACGCCTCAAATAGAGCCATCTGAATACTCGTCTGATAACTGTTATTGTAGGCAAACTCAATAAGTGGAAGGTAATCCTCTCAACTACCTCCCAAATCAAGTACACATGTCAGAAGCATATCCTCTAAGATCTGGATGGTACGCTCTGACTGGCCGTCCGTCTTTGGATGGAATGTCGTATTAAGGTGCAATAATGAACCAAACGCTGCCTAAAGTCCTTTCCAGAACCTCGAAGTGAACTTGGCATCCCTATCTGAAACAATGGCCACTGGAACTTCGTGCAACCTTACAATCTCTTTCACATACAATATACCAAGTGCCTCTGCGTCGTCTGTTGCCTTAATAGGCAAAAAGTGAGCCATTTTGGTCAATCTATCAATAATGACCCATACGGTTTCATTTCCCTTCCGTGACCTAGGAAGACCTGTCACAAAATCCATAGCAATCTGCTCCCATTTCCATTACGCTACTGGCAATGGCTGCAATAACCCAGCTGGTCTCTGGTGCTTGGCCTTCACCTGTTGACAGGTAAGGCACTTAGCCACAAACTGTGCAACGTCCTTCTTCATCACATTCTACCAATACTAACGTCTCAAATTATGATACATCTTAGTACCACTTGGATGAACTGCAAAGCGGGAAGTATGAAACTCCCGTAAGACGTCCTCACGACAAACTGTGGGAATAACCAACAAACCCCTGAATCGTAGACCTCCATTTGCATACAAGATCCAATCCTTCACTGTCTTACGACTTGAGATTAAAGTGTGAATAGCATCCAAATTTGATCCTGTTTCTGTGACTCAATCACTCATCCGACAAGAGTGGGCTGAGCCATGAGACTAAACAAGAATGCTAACTCACTGCCAACATCATCATCAAAACAATACAATCCCATCTCTGCCAAATCCTCAAGCATCTTCCATTTTCAAATAGCTAAACTAGCCAAAGTCCCATGAGACTTCTGGCTTAAGGCATTAGCTACCATATTTGCCTTGCTTGGATGATACTGCAAATCAAAGTTATAATCTTCCAAAAACTCAACCCATCGCCTCTGTCTGTTGTTCAAGTCCTTTTGAGAGAAAAGGTACTTGAGACTCTTGTGGTCTGAGAATACCTCGAATCTCTCACCATACAAGTAGTATCTCCAGCACTTCAAAGCAAACACGACTGCCACTAACTCCAAGTCTTGAGTAGGGTAATTAAGCTCATGAGTCTTCAACTGTCGAGACACGTAAGCCATTACTCTACCATCCTGCATCATTACACAACCCAAACCATCACGTGAAACATCACAATAAATCACATAACCTAAGTCATGCTCGGGTATCACCAACACTGGGGCCGTAGTCAACCTTGTCTTTAACTCCTTGAAGGATGACTTACAAGCTTCTTCCATGTAAACTTGATCCCCTTCCGGATCAAGCGAGTCATAGGCGCTGCTAACCGGGAAAAATCTTTCACAAATCTACAGTAATAACCAACTAGGCCAAGGAAACTCTGGATCTCAAAAGCATTCTTGAGTTGCTCCCAATTCAGAACTGCCTCTATCTTTGAAGGATCAACTGAAACCCTACTTTCCGAGACAACATGTCCCAAAAACTTCACCTCTTGTATCCAAAACTCATACTTTTCATACTTGGCGTACAAACGGTGCTCTCGTAGAATTTACAATACTATACTTAAATGGATCTCGTGCTCCTCCCGAGTTCGTGAATACATAAGAATGTCATCCACAAAAACTACCACAAACTGATCCAAGTAATCGTGGAAGACATGGTTCATTAAGTCCATGAATGCTGCTGGCGTATTAGTCAGGCCAAAGGGCATGCCAAGAAACTCATAATGTCCATACTACGTACGGAACGCTGACTTTGGGATATCTTCATCCCTAACCCGTAACTGATAGTAGCTTGACCTCAAGTCAATCTTCGAAAAACAACTGGCTCCCCTCAACTGGTCAAACAAATCATTTATCCTTGGTAAATGATACTTGTTCTTGATGGTGGCATGATTCAACTTCTGGTAATCAATGCACAACCTTAAAGAACCGTCTTTCTTCTTAGTGAAAGAAACATACCCCTGACCACTGAAGGACTGGAAGATGGATTGGCTGGAGTGACTGTAAACACACGACCTTGGGTCCTCTACCCCTGAGAACCACCTGTCTGATAACCCGACTGTTGAGTAAGTGCATTGGAAGAGGCTCCTCTGCCCAGTCGAGAACTCTGTGCTGACATAACTGGCTGAGATAACTGAGGTGGTGGTGGCTGTCGAAACCCAGACTAGACTGTGGTAGACTGTGTCTGCCTCTGCTGTGAACCTCCACCCCTGCCTAAACCACTGCCCTGTTGTGGACTATCTCTCACCTTGTGGCCCTGCTGGCCACACCCAAAATATCCTCCCCACGCCATCTGAATCTGTGGACACTGTGCCTTGTAATGCTCGAGTTGCTTGCACTTAAAACACACATCTAGCCTGGAAGATCCCATAGACACTGATGCTGTGGGTGCAGGTCTGTCTGACTGCTGTCCCCTAAACCCTGACGGTTCATTCTTCTACCTTTTCTGTGACTGGCCCTCTGAAGTAGAACCCATACTCTTGCTAATCTTGTAGGACTTCTTAATGGCTTTCTTATCTTTGTTCTCAACCACTATAACTAAGGCCTTTCTCACTTCCTTTGCATATCCGTCGGCTCCGCATCAGCTACAAATGGCCTGATAGTGAAATCAAGGCCGTCAACAAATTTCTCTATCTTTCCTTCCTCATCTTCAGCAAGTCTTGGTGCAAACCTCAAAAGTGACGTGAACTTGTTCTCATACTCTGTAACTATCATGTTTCCTTACTTCAACCCATCAAACTCTTTCTTTAATTCTCTCCACTTAGGTGTAGGAAAGTATTTCTCATAGTACAACTTCTTAAATGTGTCGTAGGTCATTGTATCCAAATTGTGGGTGTGAGAAACGGTCTTCCACGAAATCTCAGCATCCCCAACAAAATTATAGGTTGCTAATGTAATCTTCAACTTGTCCATCACCAAATTCATGGCGTTAAGATGTTCCTCCACCCTATCCATGAAATTATCCACAACAAGCGAATCTGGACCGCCCTCAAACAAAGTCGGCATCAATTTCACAAACTTACCAATGTGATAAAAGTATCATCTGTCTCACTTGTCTTTGGAGGTGGTGGTGGTGGTGGTGCTAGTGATGGCACAACATGTGATGATGATGCCACTGCAGTCCAAAATGCATTATGAAAGAATGCATGTACAACCAACTTAAGCTGCTCCTCACTTATCTGAGGAGGAGGCTCGACGGTTCCCCTCGCTTATTCCCCTCTTGGTGAGACCAAATCCCGCAACAACACATCTTCCTCAACCT
Source organism: Cornus florida (assembly GCF_030987335.1). Taxonomy (NCBI): domain Eukaryota; kingdom Viridiplantae; phylum Streptophyta; class Magnoliopsida; order Cornales; family Cornaceae; genus Cornus; species Cornus florida. The sequence continues at coordinate 48,174,173 of NW_026775578.1, forward strand.
GCTTCTGATCCCTTTCAGTGGGATTAGAGCTAGAACTCTCCCTTAGATCCTTTTTTGGTGGCATGACGCTATAAGAAAAAGGAAACGAGTCAAAAACGATGACACTAAAATACGCACGAGAACGAAGTCCTCACACGAATGACTTGACAAGAATGGAAACATATAAACACCTTCCATACTCTCGGAATACCCAACTAATGATAAACATGATCATGATAATAATATACATCAACTTTAAACATTTAGCACGTAATTACATAAGCAGTTAAACAACTAAGCAGTTAGACATGCTTTTCAAACAATTAAACACCTTAACACATAAGCATATAAACATGCAATTCAACTTCCTCATGCAATCCTAGGTAGGCTTTTACCCGTCATCCTAATGGTATTCGAACCATTACTCTGATACTAAATTTGTAATGACCCAAAATTTCGGCATGACCTCTGCTGAAAAATTCCTACTATGACCTGCTACTAAAATATAAGAATACAATGGCCTCACTTGGACCTTAAAATTTATTTATCCTATCCCAAAACACAGCAATATACCACATTCCAACATTTCATTTATCTATTCATTATACCCCAACACAGTTCATTACTTGGTACATCAACCACATACCATCTAGTCTAAATGCATCATAATTACAGTCCCAAAACATGATTTAGAATCCTAACATATACTGAGACATTTTACAAGAGTTACTCCATGCTCATTATTATAATTACAAAGTTTCCAAATACAAAATTATATAGAACATAATTATATCATTACAACGTAAAACTTTGGTTGCAAAAACTAATAAAACGGTCTTCTAATCTATACTAAGCTTGTGGGGGAATGTCGTCCGCCACTTCTTTTCCGTGTCTTGAAAAAAAATGTTTAAGTAATGGGGTGAGCATAAAGTTCAGTAGAAGTTGCCTAAGACACTAGTTTTGGACTCCCTTGAGCCATACAACACATAAGAGAATAGATTATGGAGCCGGGGTCATGCCATGTGGTTCAAATAACATTTCCATTTAACAAGTAATTTTTTTCCTAGTCACAAGCACAATTTTAGAATTAATGTGCGTGAAATGATTTGAGATGTGATGTACCCATCCCAAATATGATCCATACCGACCCAACCCACACTTTTTTAAAAATTTGCTAACTGACTTTATTGAGGCGAGATTGATATCTATCCCCGGTTCCAAATCCAGCAACCGTTAAAGGGCTTAGTATCAACATTTTCACACCTTATACCGGGCCGTGCTCCCTCTAGGTCAAGCTAGCCCCGGACTCGCGAAATCCGGTTCAATCACTTAAAACAAAGCTTTCTTTTCAAATCTTTTCAAAATCCCCTTTTTATGCCATGTTAGATGTTTTTCATGATCCCAACATTCAAGCTTGTCAATTTAGTAATAAAAACATTAACATGGCAATTCCAATCCAACAAATATAACAATATATTCTATAAAATCAATTAGGGTCATGGCATGTTTTAAAAATTTCAACACAACAATAATATCATCTACTATATTAATTTAGGCAAAACAATTTCTTACAAGACCCACACATCAACATATTCAACATATAATCATCCACACACTAATATCATGTTATTATTTATTCATCAACAAGATCCCCAAATAAACATAAAGATACATGCCTTTGACACAAAATATACAACAAGTCACAATTAAACACTTAAACTTATTCATAGAACTACCATTTTCATGTCAAAATTTACAATTCTTTAGATGAAATATAAAGAAATAGGAATTACTCAAGTAAAAGGTAAAACTTGATATATTAGGGAGACCCTTACCTCAATCGGAGAGCAAAGACACAAGAAGCCCCAAATTAAGCCCAAAATCCTAGAATTTTGAAATCCCTAGAGTGCACCAAATGAGGAATTACTTGTATTTACACGTAGATTTCGCCGAGCTCTTCGATTTGCCACAAACAGCACCCAAAAATTTCAAATGGTTAAAAAGTAATTAAAGATAGAAGTTGTAAAAGAAAAAGACAAAAAAATTTCTAGTGAGAGAAAGAGAGCTGGTCGTGATCTGCCGAAGGTAATGGCTAAACATAATATATCATGTGGGCCCCACCATTTTATTTTATTTTCTTTTATAATAATTTTTAATAACATAAACTTATATATATTTATATATATATACAATAACTAATTCACCACCACACCAATTAACATATAAACAAATAATCTATGTACAAAATAATAATGCAAGAAATGCAATGAACCCGTGACACAACCATCGTACACAACAATCTCGGTAATGGGTCCCACTTGGAACCTCTCGGCCCGAAAAATGAAAAATGCCGAAACGGCAACCATTGCATTTTCATGAGCCCTGAACTCAAGGAAATACCCCAATCAACTCTCTAACACACCCGGTACACCACATAGTGTCCGGCACGTAAAACGAGAAAAAACTAAAATAACTTCGTAAAACAGAAAAATTCCAAAAAAAATGAAAAATGACAAAAATCATAAGCATTACACCCTTGACTTGGTAGGGGTATTTTTTTTGCATTACCCATTAATTTTAATTTTATTTTTATTTTTTGTGTCAGGGGAGGAGGGTATGGCAAAAAATAAATAAATAAAATAGTCAAATTTACTGCAAAACAATACAACTTAGGGTTCAATGCAATTCGCCCTTGGTTACATATTCATCAATCATATTTTGAACTTGTGAACTTTGTAATGCAGACTTCACCCTTTTTAGATTAACTTATTTATTTGAAACTTCACCATTTTTTATTAGATTATTCGTGAACTTTCTTTTGAGTTTTTACCATCTCATTTTGCATTAACTTTTCTAGTTCAATCTTCACCATTTCTAATTGCATATATTTATTAGTTTTATTTTTATTTTTCATCAATAAATTTGTAAAATGACTTCACCATTTTTAGTTATATTTTAACCCACACTCGTACAGATGAAAACACAAGCATTTAAAGGACTCTTGTCCAAATTTCCAACTCTCACCCCCTGTATGCTTTTCGTCATCTTTTTCTTTTCATCTTTCCCATTCTCTAACTTCTCTTTTCCCACTTATTTTTTACCAAACTGTACCACTAAGACCGACTTTATCTTCTTTAGCTTTAATGGCTTTGTCTTGTCGGAGGACTTCCCTTTTTATTTTTTTCATTGCCCTTTTTATGTTCACTTTATGGACGGAAAGGATATAATCCGAATAGTAATTCCATCTTTTTCTTTTGGAAAGTAAAGCAAAGTTAAACACATTTGTCTCCACTAATGTTAAAACTTTGATCTCCCCTTTTAAAGTGGTGGATTTGTGCTAGCTGCGCTGTTGCCCATTTGGTAATTCCACCCTCTTTCTTTTCAATGTTTTCCTAATATTCCTTCCAATAAATCATAACTAATGAAGTATTTTCCCTAATGAATATGAGTTGTGCAAGTGAAATGGTTGTGCAAAAACAAATATGGAATAATATCTAGAGGCAGTTAAATAGGTTCCACTTACTCTTTTATTTTATTTTTACCAAATTAAACTTTATAAAAATAAAACTTAATTACCAACCCACAATGCAAAAATTAAAGTTCAATAAATAAAAGTGAGTTAAAGACCGGAATGATAGCTGAGGAAAACCCTAATAGGAGAAATTCATCTAATCGAGAGAAAAAAATCTCTTGAGACTTTTATGCGGTCTCAAATGAAACGATCCATTATTTTAGAAGAAAAATATAATGAACTTTGACAAATGCTCACACCCACTCCGCTCTACTAAGAACCAATTACCGAATGCCGCTGGCTTTGCGACTTACTCGTCCAAACTTTATAGACTTCAAGTTTACTTCTTTAATCCTTGCAGAAGGATTGCTGGCTGGTAGATAATGAACACTCCGCGAATGCTCTAATTCTCTAACTCCTTCTTAGTATGATCGATTCCTCATTTCCTTCAAATCTGAATTGATGAAGGTAAACGAACTCTAGTATTTTGAATGGTAGCAATGGATCTTCAATAACTCGAACTCCGATTAGATAGAGAACAACATCCAAAATAATTCATGTGTATGGTACGTTCCCCTAAAAAAAATATAAAATCAATTTTTTATAAAAATCTCTTTCTATAAGCTTTATCCCAAGAGCCGTAAAAAATTATAAAATAATTATGCAAATATAAAAATAAAATAAAATTATGCAATACATTTAAATCAAATATGCAACATTGCAGTACTTCTTGTTGTTTCTGATGTTTATGACTGACAAGTTGAAAGATCAAATTTGTTTATAGATAAGAGAGAGAGGCTGTAGAGAGATTAGGTGTTTGAGCACTCCTGAAATGGCCAAATTTCCATTGCAGTACTTCTTGTTGTTTCTGATGTTGTTTGTGAGGCTAGAAGGACTAGGTAAAGGCCAGAATGAGTACTGCAAGGAAGTTTCCAGGTGCAAGAAGCATGGTCCAGCCATCCATTTCCCGTTCCGGCTTAAAGACAGCCAGCCCAGACACTGTGGCTATCCCGGATTTGAGCTAACGTGCAACCAGAGGAATGAAACCGTGCTGGAGCTGCCGAATTCAGTAAATCTGCTTGTCAGTAAGATCGATTACAAGTCTCAATCCATTCACGTGTATGACGGGGAAGGCTGCCTTCTAAGACGGCTTATAAACCTCAACTCATCTAGTGACACTACTTTTCACTTTTATTATGAATCGTTTGACATGAATTACTATTTTCTGTACAATTGTAGTTCTGTACCAGATGGATATGTAGAATACTTCATCCCTTGCCTTAGTACTGTTCCCGGATATAGAATTTATGCCGTCCCTTACTTTGGCTATTATTCCATGACTTCCTGCACAAAGATTGATACCTCCACTTCGCTACTTCCTAGTTATATATTTCGCGAGCTAAGTGAAAATGTTCCATTGGATTGGTCGGAACCAAATTGCGCAAAATGTGAATCAGAAGGCAAATCATGCGGCTTTAAGAATCATACCACGGGACATGAAATTGAATGCTTCCACATGCCTAAAACAAAAGGTACGTAATTTGATCCTATTTTACAAACACCAAAAGTTGAAAATCTGTAGATTGAAAATAAAGAAGCAAAGGCTACAAAGAGAAAAGTTGAAGATAAAATATACTGGTCTGATTTTCTTATTTCATAAGCATAGAAAACTAATACTTTGATCCTATTTTACAGGTTCATCAATAAAACTAGTCGTGACTGGTAAAGCTCTTTCTATTGATTAAATTTCCTTTATTACCAGTGACTAGACAGGTTTTTTTTTTTTGGTTAACTTTGTTTGTTTTAATGCAGCTGTTGTCATCATAGTTTTATTAATTCTTGCTCTGTTAGTTGTCGTGCTCTATCGTATCTATACCTCAAACAAAATGTTGAAAGAAGATCAAGTAAAGATTGAGAAATTTTTGGAGGACTACAGAGCACTCAAGCCATCAAGATACTCTTATGCTGATATAAAAAAGATCACAAATCAATTCAAGGACAAACTGGGGGAAGGAGGATATGGGACAGTGTTCAAAGGAAAACTTTCAAATGAGATTTTTGTAGCTGTTAAGGTCCTCAACAATTCAATAGGAAATGGAGAAGAGTTCATCAATGAAGTGGGAACAATGGGTATGATCCACCATGTGAATGTGGTTCGCTTGGTCGGCTTCTGTGCTGACGGATCTAGACGAGCTCTTGTTTATGAGTTTTTGCCAAATGATTCCTTAGAAAAGTTTATATTTTCAGAAGGTCACAAGAACCATTTCCTGGGTTGGGAGAAGCTGCAAGAAATTGCTGTGGGCATAGCCAAAGGAATTGAATATCTTCATCAAGGGTGTGATCAAAGAATCCTTCATTTTGATATTAAACCTCATAATATATTGTTGGACCACAATTTCAATCCAAAGGTATCTGATTTTGGCTTAGCAAAGTTGTGTTCCAAGGAACAAAGTGTCGTGTCTATGACTGCTGCAAGAGGGACCATGGGTTATATTGCCCCCGAAGTATTTTCAAGGAATTTCGGTAATGTTTCATATAAAGCAGATGTATATAGCTTTGGGATGTTGTTGCTTGAAATGGTTGGTGGGAGGAAAAATATTGATGTTAAAGTAGAGAACACTAGCCAAACATACTTCCCAGAGTGGATTTATAACCATTTACATCAAGGAGAAGAGCTGGGAATGATCAGCATTGAGAAAGAGGAACATGACAAAATAGCAAAGAAACTAGCCATTGTCGGCCTTTGGTGCATTCAGTGGTACCCTGTGAACCGGCCTTCCATGAAAGTTGTGGTTCAAATGCTGGAAAAAGAAGGAAACAACCTGACTATGCCACCAAATCCTTTTGCTTCTGCAACGGAAACGAATACGAGTTCAATTAAGCCTGTAGGAGCTTTCAATAGAGATTTGGCAGCTATTTTAGAATGAAAGTAAAAGCACAATTGTTGATGTTTCTTGGTGGTATTGTATAAATTTCAATGATAGGTAGGCAACATGTCGTACTCAAGAACAAGTACCGCAATCTTATTACAATGTAGGGGAACTTGAATAAATTTCTCTTCCTTTTTTCTTTTCGTTGTTATTTTTTTTTTCTGTCTTGTATAAGTTTCCATGGCTTTCAATAATTTAATGTAATGTTATTAGCAGAAACATCTTAATTATGGTGTCAAATTATAATTCTAGTGGTGAAAGTACATATGATTTTACAACTATCATAGAATTTTCTGCTGATCTTAATAGGTATGTGTTTGTCACATAATACAGAGAGGATTGCAAAGAAACAAATAGTTACAGAACATCTTGAGTTCTGCACGATTAAGGTTCAGTACATATACATTTTCTTTGTAAAAAATTCAATCTTGAACAACAATGAAACAAGTCAAGACTTGCAAACTTGTTAGCTTCATTTGATTTAAAATCAATTTTTCTCCTCACTCCTCGCTCAGCTTTTATCTCAAGCTCGAGTTGAAATAAAATCAAGACAAACAAGTCGAGTTCAGGTTTGAAATTTGTTTTCTTAATAGTTTATACAACACAAACAAACCTCATTAAGTACATTGCCAATTTGCCATGTATTACCAAGAATACAAATTTAGGATTGATCCTTGGTGTAGGACAAGTGTCTCCTGTTTTTTTTTTTTTTTTTTTTTTTTTTTTTTTTTTTTCAGGAATCTCGATACAACTTCAAGAATTAATATGAAAATCACATGTTTATGGGGTTAATTTTTATTATTTTTTTAGTGTTATTTTAGATTAAATGAAAGAACCACAAAAAGGATAGGCCAAAAATGATTAGAAAGCTCGGTTCAGCTTTTTCTTCAAACACATTGTGTGCACCAATTCACACTACAAGCTCAATATCGCTTCAAGCTTTTCAAAGCCACAACCTATCAAACAAACAAAGATTGGAAGATTAATCTCAAAACCTAAGAAAATCGATATCAAAACACTCAATATAAAAGCCACCAAACCACAAAAATATCCCAACCTCCTTCAAAATAATATCAAGCTAGAGTTCCAATGTCCAAGAGGAAATCAATGACCTAAAAAGAATATCTCCAATGTAAAACAAGTCATATTACCTCAAAATAGCATCCAAGTTGAATGAGGAAATATGGAATTGCAAGATGGTGTTCTCGGGTGTCCTTGCAGACTTAGGCCTCGTTTGGATGGGAGGATTTGGGAATAGGGAAAGAAAAGAAAAGATGATGAATGTTGTGTTTGGATGGGAGGATTTGATGAGAAAAGAAAGAATTGAGAAGATTTCATATTGTATCCCTCCAAAATGACAAGATAAAGATGGAAAAGAAAGTAGGATAGTGATACTTTCATAATGTCAAAATTAGTCACCAAAATTATAATATTAACCCACCTTTAAAATTATAGATGGAGGGTGGTGGTGGTGGTAGTTTTTAGATTTAGAGCATGAGGATTTTTTTGAGAACTTGATTTTTAAAAAAAAATTACTTGGGAATGGAATGATTATTCAATAGGTTTATTTGTGGAATAAATTTTTATTCCTAAGAATGGATTTTCATTCAAATAGAATAGTTATTACCACTTTAAATTATATAACAAACAAATAAATGGTTGGAATGTGACATTCCAATATTCTATTCTATTCCTACTTACTAAACGTAATTAGTTCTTTTATATTCTATTATTTTAAAATTGCAATTTTTTTCAAAACTCATTAAAAGGTCCTTCCACCAAGACAGAAAAAGAATCTAACCAAGAAGTTTTTTAATTCTCTCTCTCACAGTCGTCAATCATCAATAAAAAAAAGAATAGTTGATGTTCAATTATTTGAGTCATATATAGACTCTGACATGCCCTCAATATCAATTAGCCGTGTGAGTTAAATACCGCGTGAACAGATTTATAATCAATTTCTTCTCTTCTCAATTTTTATTTGAAGCTCGAGTTGAGCTTGAGGTTGACTTGACATTGTCTAATCAAGCCAAACAGGTCGAGTTCAAGTGATGAAGGGTTTGTGCATGCTTTTTTCATGGTTGGTTGGCGCTGATCTACTTAGCCATGCATGAAACATAATTTTTTTTTTGGGTCAAGTGAAGAATTTCTCATTGTATTAGGCAGAGATTGAGCCTATTGAAATTTCTGGTGTGGGGAAGTATGTGCGTGAAAAGAATAAATATTTTTTTGCTTTGTGAAAGGAATTTTAGGTTCTTGTGGGGCTATGAAAAAGGAGTTGAAGGTTTTGAAATTATTGAATCGTTGCCTTCACTTCATTTTATCAACAACGTGTAGAGTGGGCTTTGGAAATATATATATATACAGAGACAGAGACAGAGAGAAGGAACTTGGGAATTTTGATAATCAATTTCTTAACTAATTGGTTGGTTTACTAAGGGCCAGTTTGGTAGGAAAGTAATGGAAGGAAAAGAAAAGAAAGGTAATGGAGAGAGATGGGATTTTGTGTTTGGGGTGAAATATGAGAAAGAAAAAAAAGGAAACCTAGGGGAACGGAGGGATTTAACAAAGGTTGCACATCAGTTTTTGTTATCCTCCCAAAATTGGGAGGAAACGGAAGGACAGGGCAACATATTATATTAAAATTTTGTAACTACCAACATTGCCCAAATTAATTAGTTGATTTTTTTTAAAAAACAACAACAACAACAACCACCACCATACATACAAGTTAGCAGTTGCATAGAGAGAGAGTGGGGCAAGCTTAAGAGTTGAGAGATAGCGGCTGAAGCTTGCCAACGGCGAATGGCGAATTCAAACTGGAACAGCAGGCGATGAAAACTGAAAGATATGAGTTTTGATTTTTTGAACAATCTGAAATGATATGCCGATATGGGTTTTATAAATTTGCCCTAATGATATAGGGAGTAACAAAGAAACTATAAATAAATAATTAATTAATGTTCCATTGTTCCACTCTTATCAAATATGTAATATTCACGGTACATGTTTTATATATAAGATGCAATTTGGACATTTGTGAGTCCAATATCATGTTTTATATATAAGATGCAATTTGGACATTTGTGAGTCCAATATCAGATCACATCAAATATGTGATATTCACATTACATGTTTTATATATAAGATACAATTTGGACATTTGTGAGTCCAATATCAGATTACAATGATTTGTGTGAACCTAGTAACATGCCTTATATATGGTGTGCATATATATATAAAATGATAAAATTTTTTATATTTTAAAATATGAAAGGGCATAATAATAAATTTATTAAAATAATTTTCTTTCCTTTTTTTTTCCTAAACATAATTATTATCATTTCTTTTCTTTTTCTTCATTAATCAACCAAACACAATAAGAGGTTAAAATTATTCTTCACTTTCCTTTCTTTCCCTTTCCCTCATAACTAATGTTATCATTTCCCTTCAAACCCACCATACCAAACATAGCCTAAATACATTCCGTGAGGACCGGAGAGAGGTAAGTAAGAATATAAAATTTATATTTTCCTCAACTGAGTCTTTGTAAATTGTAACGACCCAGCTCCTCATGGATCCGGATCATTAAACGGGTCCTAACCCGACCCAAAAACATCCAAGGGTAAAATGATAATTTCACGTTAAATTTAAATGTCGAGGCCCAAAAAGGGCAAGATGGTAATTTACCATAATTCAATAAATTGAGACTCCGGGTACAAGGGTCCTTAACTTGTATCATATAGTAAATAACGTAAGGTTCGGGGCAATATAATCCTTTCGGGGGTAAAAAAAATAATTATCCTATTTTGGGTCATAATATAATTACTTGCAACATCAATTGGGTGCCAAGTGTAATTTAAGAACTTAAATTAGCAATTACATAAAAAGACAGAATCGGTCGACGTATACACCTTATACGTCCACTGGTTTGGGTTATGAACAGTGGGAAAACCCACTGCCATACATCGACTGCTTTGGGACGTCAACTACTCAAACATACACTGTGAAGATACCGGTCGACTGGCTTCGGAAACTGTTCGTTGACCGGTTCTAGAAAATCTTCACTCCCACTTTCCACCGTTCTGTGTAACCCCTATACACCAACTTTTGGTCATTCAACCACCCACGTCATTACACTTACGTGCAAAATTAATACATTTCAACAATAAATTCAAGTACAACAACCACGTTATTAACGTAATTTACCACACGTCACTAAAATACACTAGAGGGTTTAGTGTAATTAAAAGTTAATTACATTTTAACATCAAATAAAAATACAACAACCATCAACAACATGAGTCACCACACGTTACTTAAATACACAAAAGGCTTATGATTGAATAAAACTTAATTACATCATCCAATGGCCAACATTGCAAACTTATTTACATTCTCCAAAAACTATGATTATACATGAAATGGCCAAATACAAAATAGCAAAAAATCATCTTCTAACAACTTTCAATTTTGAGGTGGATTGGCATCCGCTGATTTTTTTCCAAGACCTGAAAAAAATAATATATAGTGGGGTGAGCGATATGCTCAGTAGGTGACACTTAAGACACACATCTTGTATCCTTATGAATCCAATCAAAGCATAGGCCAATGGGAAATGGGGATCATGTAATGTAGGGTTAAAACAACTTCAATGTCAATTCCAAGTGTAAACAATGCAATGCAATGAAATGCAATGCATGATATGTCACTCCCCATTTTTCATTTCTCAAAACCATACTTTCCAACCGTTAATACAACCTGCCCTTTGGTAACCCCGTCACGACAAGAGAGGATGATTGGCTAGTGTCCCTGACCCTCGGTAACCTCGCGGCGTCATTATGGGGCCAGCTAGCTCAACCACGCTAGGGCGACTCCCTAGTCCCCTCTAGGCTATATTAATCTCCGGCCCGTTGGTAACCCCGCAGCGATCGGGTTATTAAAACTATTTCACAAAAACTCTTCTCCTAAAATTCTCGTTTTCATTTAAAAAATTGATTTCTCCCATTTCATGCAACCCAATGGCATGTACATGTATATGTGTCTCAAGCTTACAATATTATGGCATGTAGAAGTTTTACATTTCATAATTACTTCACAACTAAGCATATATCATATTCAACATCATCAATTGAGTCATCAACACATTAAACACAACAAAACTATCACCACAACATGTTTTTCACATAAAACAAATCATAATCAAAATCATGAATTTCTCTAGACATCAATTACACAACATTGAAACAATTAACCCTCAAATTAAGCATGTTTATCACACAAAGGAGATATAACTCACAATGGAACAAGAAGGAAGTGGATTAAGGGCCCCTACCTCGAAAATGGACAAAACCCTTGAAATGGGTCCTTAAATTCGAACTCCAAGGAGGGCACCAAATCTGGAATTTCAGGTTTGGATGTGTAGAGCTCGATGTGCTCGACGTTTTGCCTCAAATGGCTCTCAATTTCACTAAGAAGTGAAGAAGTTATGAAGATTCAAAGATTTGAAGCCAAACATGAAATGAAAAGCTAGGAGTAAGAGGGAGGGAGAGAATTGACGGGAGAATGAAAAATGAGAGAGCAAAAATATGTTCTCAAGACCACATTTGAGGTAGTGGTGGGTCCCGCCTTAATTTTCTTTTCTTTTCTCTTTTACTTTTACTTCAATTCATACACCACACACACAAGCGCACCACATGCAAATACTACTTAATCCACATAATTTAAAATGTACACAATGCAAATGGACCCAACCACAATCCCGTACACATAACGCGAAAAGACGAAAATGCCCTTGCGTAGACAAAATTTCAGAAAAATTAAAAATGGTGAAAATCGGAGACGTCACATAAATGAACAAATCAACCATTCAAACAGCCTTAAGAATCTTTGTCATCCCTCACTTTTATTATTTTAAGTCCTTTCCATGAGCCAAAGAGGAAGATTTAAAATTAAGAGTCAGTCAACATTGATTCGTATGAACATCATGAACATAGAATTTAAAATTTTTAAAGGGTATGTAATAAATACATTGCTTATTTTTAAAAAAAATTTAATTGTAATTTTTAGTTTAAATATATAAAAAGTTTGAAAATTTTTAAAAACATAAAAAGACAATATGAAATAATAAGTTTTAGGGTAACGTGCAATAAACCCCCTTCAATTATACCCCAAGTGCAACTAACCCCCCTCAACTACAAATAACCCCTCTTAACTATGGTTTTGGTGTAGTCTTAGGACTAAGGCTGCAAATGAGCCGAGCCGAGCCGAGCCGAGCTTTAGGCTGTTCGGGCTCGGCTCGTTTGTTTATGGGATCAGCTCGGGCTCGGGCTCGACTCGTGACGAGCTCAAAAATTTGGGCTCGGGATTGGGCTCGTCTTGATTTTAAAAGCTCGGGCTCAGCTCGGGCTCGGCTCGTTTAACAAAAAATAAATAAAAATAAAATTCAAAATTAATTAGTATTCTACAGGCCACAATACCTTTTTCCATTACTTTATCAATTATCATGTAAGCAAAAAGAAAAAGGGCAAAAAAAAAAAGAAGGTGCATTAGTGCAAGCTTTTATGTTTCAAGAAAAAATTAAGGGTTAATTTCGAAAAAAAAAAAAGGGACAAAATTGAGCATGAGTGCATTATGCATTTTCTATGAAAAAACAACACATCAAAAAATTATAAATTCCCATGATAATAATATCTATAGAACCACTGAAACATTGTATATATTAAGTAGAAAAAGAAATCACAGAGGAAAATAAGTTGGAGATAAATTAATTTAGTTACCTGTGGCCATTGAGCATTAATCTCCATAAATTTAGAAGAAGCAGAAGAAAAGGCTAAACAAAATTGTCTGCAACTGCCTAAAGAATGTTTTGAGGTTGTCCAGATCCATGGAATTAAAGTGAAAATAAAGTTTTGCCAAAAAATTAATTGATGCAGTACCTAATTGATGGCGAGGATAGAGGATGGCCAACGATGATGACGAGGATGGAGGGACAGCGGCACAGACGATGACATGACAGATGATGCGTTCAGATCTGAGAGAGCGAGTTATGGCGATTGAGTTGATTAGAGAGAGACAAAGAAGTAGTTGTGTAGATGGAAGGGTTGTCGTTGCCGGTGGAGTTGATTCGTAACTCGTGAGTGAGTGATAGAGAGAGAGTGACTGACGATGTTGTGGAGAAGAGGCAGATCTGAATGGTGGGGTGTAGTTTTAGGGTTTTTTGATATCTTACAAAATCAACGGATGAGATACGTTCTAATTTAATGGGTGAGATGAAATCTTATTTGGGCTATGGATCTATGGTGGATTTTCTTTGGGCTAGTAAGTTATAATGCTTGGGCCATATTAATGAAAAATATGAGCTGGGCCAAACTTAAAAATAATATGGACTAAACATTTTAAAAGTACAATAAAAACAAATGGGCTTGATATATATAGAATGGGCCTGATATATGTAACGAGCCTGATACGAGCTTTGTTCACGAGCCTATGCGAGTCGAGTCCAATGTTGCTCAGGCTCGGCTCGTTTAGTAAACGAGCCTAGAAATTAGGCTCGAGCTCGGCTCGTTTGCTTAATGAACGAGCCCGAGCCGAGCCCTTAACGAGCCGAGCCCGAGCTGTTCATGAATAGCTCGGTTCATTTGCAGCCCTACTTAGGACAAAGAGTGTTTTTCAGGTCATTTCTAGTTATAGGAAATTGGAAAAGTCTAATTTACCCCTCCATAAAACAGTGCCGCATCACAGAGAGGGAAATAAAATAATTGGAGAACACGTGTCAGCAGCCTATTGGCTTATGACTTTATTATTATTTTTCCTTTTCTTTTCTTTATCTTTAATTGGGTCTCACTACCCTCTCTCTTTAACTCGTCCCTGTCCAAGCTGCCAAATTGAAACGCGATGAACCCCAAAATTGAAAAGGCGGCGACGAAGCCAGCGATTGACAAAACGATGGGCAAGGCGGTGACGAGCTTGGCTGTGGCGGCTTGATGGAGATGGGTTAGCTATGACGGTGAGGCAGGTGGAGGGCTCAGCTGACTCGGCCATGAATGACTCGCGGCGGCTAGCTTGGTGGGATTGAACGACCGCAGAACTTACTGCGAGCAAGGAGGCTTCGGATGGTGGAGAGGATGAAGACAGCCTCGGCAATTTCGGCTTTAGATGATGTCAGCTGTGTGGATGACAGGTGGTACAGTGGCGGTGACGGACCACCGAGGGCTCGGCCGTGAGGAAGAAATACGGCGGTGGTTAGGTTTTGCGAATTAGTTCTTTGTGATTGAGTTTGCTTGTGATTGGGGTTCAAAATCAGTTCTGTTAATATTGAAATTGAATTTCTCAACTAGCAGATAAAAACTTGCCATTAATATGGACGGGCATGTGCACACAACCTATATATATATATATATATATATATATATATATATATATATTGTATGTTTTACGGAGAATGAGTTCCTCTGTAGCTGCCTATATAAGTATACATCATTTAATTTTGTTTAATGGAACCCCTCTCTCTCTATATATATATATATATATATATATATATATATATATAGGCAGATACAAATATACTCCACAGATTGATGAGGAAAGAAGATAAAACGTTAGGGCTTGTTTGAATACTAGTTGGGTTCAAATGTCTTTAAAGGGCGTTATGGTCTTTTACATTCCATAAGGGCTCTATGGTCATTTAGAGAAATATGGGCTATCACGTGCAAGACATATGTTAAAAATCCATTAACTGGTTGCCGGATTGGGTAAAGTGCAACCAACAACATACTTTAAGGGGGTTTTATGCTACATTAGAAATTCAGGGGATTTTTTGCTCATTAGGGTATAGTTGAGGGGGGTTTATTGCACTTTACCCTAAGTTTTATTTGTTTTGACTTCTTTAAATAGATAACTAATCTCTAACATACAAAAGAAACAACGGACTGACTACTAATATATGCCATGGTAGTAAGTGAGACAAATGTCACGCCCCGCTTATGGAGGTTAGGCCACGCAGGCAACACATAGACACTGAGTAGGAAGCTGCATGGCAACTGCATGGCGAGTGGAGGTTCTAGAGTCTTATAGAGTTGTCTAGAGTTGTGTGAAAGATTCTAGAGATGTGTAGTATATTCTAGCGTTCTCCAGAATTGTGTGGAGTAGTATGGAGAGTTCTAGAATATTGTGGATACTTGTAGATATGTATGGAAGTGTGAAGAAGGTGGGAGAAGACTCTAGAGAATTGATCTCCACCATTGGTTGGAATGCATCTTAGCCATCCATTAGGGATGTAGATGCCTATAAATTGGAGTAGGACTTCATTTTGTAGCCATCAAGTCCTGGAGCGAGTCTTGAGAGCCTTGTAGAGAGTTTGAGTGCTAGCCTTGTACAAAGCATTCTTTGAAGTAATAGAAGTGTTTTTTCCTTGCTGACTTAAGTGCCTTAGTGTGTGTGACTGTGCAAGCCAAGTGAAGAGAAGTCAAGGGCCACTGCAACACTAGTGAGCGCACGAGGGGAGTGTATTAGCTAAGGTGTGCATGGGAGTTAGGCTGACCAAGTACTTGCGAGAGTGGAAATAACGTCTTTGTGCCACACGGGAGCAGCTAGAGTGGTGTTGAAAGTCTAAGCTTGTGGCAGTTGGTATTAGAGCAGGTTCATCAAGGGAGCTTTGTTGGAGTAGACATGGCTAGCGGAAGAGACCACCAAGTCCACGTCTAGGAGTAGAGCTTGGAGGAGAAGCTTGCCACACACTTGGTTTACACGGAGACCAAGTTTAACAGGCTTGAGAGAAGGATGGTGGAGCTCTACGAGCTAATTGATGGCATTGCCAACAAGGCACGAGAGAAGGAAATGGACTTACATGATTGGGTAGATGACTTGCGCGTGGAGATTGCCGAGTGCAAGAAGGAGTTCTCCTAGGCGCGCGAGGTCATGGTGAAGCTAAGGAAGAAGAAGGCGTCGGAGCCCAAGGAGTATGATGGGTCTTCTGGCACATAGAGCTGTACTTCGAGTGTATGGAGATCGAGGATGATGAGGAAAAGGTGCAGACAGGCACTATGTACCTCATGGACACTGCCGCTCTATGGTAGAGGCAGCGCTTCACTGGTAGGGGTGCAAGAACTGTTGACACATAAGAGGAGTTCAAGAGGCAGTTCAAGAGGCAGTTTTACCTAGAGTGTGTCAAGGACCTTGCCATGATCAACTTAAGGCGCTTGAAGCAGAAGGGTAGCATAAGGGAGTATGTGAGGAGTACTCCAACTTGATGCTAGAGATCCCAGAGATGTCGGAGCACCAACGCGTGTGCTTATTCATTGATGGGTTGTAGTTTTGGGTGGCCACGGAGCTGAGGATGAGGGAGCCTAGAGACTTGGCATCCGCAATGGCTATAGCGGAGCACCTTGAAGATATTTGGCGCGATGACAAGAGGGCCACATCTCCTATGAGGGATCACGGTAAAGGGAGGGGAGACCGACACTTCAAGAAAGGGGGCTCGCCAAAGTCTAGCGATGATGAGCACAGCGATAAGGAGAGACGCCCACATCATAACAAGGGTAAGAACCATGAAGAGAGGTCCAAGCCTAGTGGCAAAGGGGAGCGCTGCGGCAAAGGCAAGTGGGAGCTGCCAAAGTGCTACTTGTACGAAGGATCGCACATATTGTGACACTGCCCCAACAAAAAGACCATGAGCGCCCTTGTGAAAGATAAGGGCAAGGGCAAGATGGATGATGCGGGCAGCGACGAAGACAGTTGCATGGGGGCTATGCAGATGCTGAGTAACATGGCACATGACACCAAGAAGAAAGGTAAGGAAAAGAAGGTAGCTGGGGTGCGCTATGTGGATGCGCAGGTTGGTGGCAAAGCTGTGCAAGCGTTGGTGGACACGGGCGCCACACACAACTTCATTACCCTGAAGGAGGTGCAACGACTTAGCTTAGAGATGTGCAAGACAGAGGGCTGGATCAAGGCTGTCAACTCCGAAGAGGCACGCGTGAGTAAAGTGTGTAAGGAGGTGGAGCTATGCATGTAAAGATGGAAGGGCAATGCCGACTTCCAGGTTGCGAAAATGGACAACCACGACATGGTGCTGGGGCTGGAGTTCATGGACAGGAACAACGCCGCGCCATTACCATGCCTTGGTGCACTGATGATACTTGGAGGCGAAGAAGGCAAGGTCGTATGCATGATGCCTCTCATGGGCAGGAAGGAGAGTCCAGAGGTGGCAGTCAACATGATAGAGCTCGTGAGGACCTCACATCTCTCGAAAGGCGCTCGTACGTTTGGGCCAAGGACATATGCCCAAGTGCTGATGACCTACGAGAGGCTGGGTCAGCTGAAGAAACCATGACAAGGGCGTCACGGAAATGGGTGGGGGAGAACGTCATGCCCCGCCTATGAAGGTTAGGCTACGCAGGCGACACACAGACGCTGAGTAGGAAGCTGCATGGCAACTGCATGGTGAGTGGAGGTTATAGAGTTTTCTAGAGTTGTCTAGAGTTGTGTGGAAGATTCTAGAGATGTGTAGTATATTCTAGAGTTCTCCAGAATTGTGTGGAGTAGTATGGAGAGTTCTAGAATATTACAAATACTTGTAGATATGTATCTAAGTGTAAAGAAGGTGGGAGAAGATTCTAGAGAATCGATCTCCACCGTTGGTTGGAATGCATCTTAGCCATCCATTAGCGATGGGGATGCCTATAAATAGGAGTAGGACTTCATTTTGTAGCCATCAAGTCCTGGAGTGAGTCTTGAGAGCCTTGTAGATAGTTTGAGTGCTAGCCTTGTACAAAACATTATTTGAAGTAATAGAAGTGTTCTTTCCTAGCCAACTTAAATGCCTTAGTGTGTGTGAGTGTGCAAGCCAAGTGAGGAGAGGGCGAGGGCCACTGCAATATTAGTAAGCGCATGAAAGAAGTGTGTTGGCTAAGGTGTGCACGGGAGTTAGGTTGACCAAGTACTTGCGAGAGTGAAAGCAACGTCTTAGTGCCGTACGGGAGCAGCTAGAGTGGTGCTAAAATTCTAAGCTCGTGACACAAAGCTATCCGTTGCCCAAATTGATTCCTTTGAGTCTATTGTTTTTTGCCTTGTTTTTCACCATCCCCTATAGATAACAAGAAAAAAACTTCCACTCAAAGTTGCAATCAGATGTGCTCGATTCTACAGTAAGAAGTCTTAAAATGTAATCATTATATAGAGTAAGACAAGATTATCATCGTGGCTTGGGCTCCACATTGGACCATTTCTATTGGGGTTAGTTTGTGTTATGTAATTTCATGAAAAGGTCCCCCCCCCCCCCCCCACCCAAAAAAAAGAAAAGAAAAAAAGAAGACATTAATGGCTTTGACTTTTCAAAGGACTTCTTTGAGTTGGAGCCACTACATATGAATAATAATAATAAATTCATGTTTATGCCTCTGTTTTCTCTTTTCCTTCAACCTCTCCTTCCTTTCATCGCCACTACTGTTGACTGACTTTTTTTTTTGCTTCCACGAGGTTGCTATCTTCAAATTAATCTAGCTCGCTAGCAAGCTTTCAAATATGAATTTCTCTCTCAGCTCCATTATATAAGCATTAGTTTAGATATGATGTTGAGAGCAATATTATTGAGATTTAGTAGTATAATTGGGCTTATGGTTCTTGTAGTTTCTCTATTTCCTGAAGCTTATATTGCTAAAGAAGCAGAAAACAAACACTACTCCCCTTCTTCTTGCGGAGATATTGGTAACATCAGCTACCCTTTTCATTTGAAAGGCCAGCATTGTAGTTGCGGTCACGGTCACTACCAACTATCTTATGAAAATAATCGCACCACTGTCTACTTGTCTGGAGTTAAATACTATGTCCTACGTTTGATTTATGTTGATTATCATCCAATGGCAATATTAGTAGATGCTTATCGAGAGAAGGATCGTCAGTGCTCTGTTCCTACCTATTCCTTTCCGTTCATTGACACTTACGCTAAGTATTCTTGTTTATTTAGATATTATAATTTTATGTATTTTGTGAGTTGTGCAAGCCCAATGAATTCTTCAAACTACGTAGATTTCTCTTCTTGTGTCAACAGAAGCACTTCTTCGTTATCATCCTCATATGTTATATATAATGTTTCAAGTTCATTGGAAACCCATCACTCCTTCACCATCAACCTTGTGTATCAATATGATGGGTTCTCTGCTGTGATCCCTCGGAACCCACTATTTCTGATATTCACCAGGTGTTGCTCCAAGGTTTTGAGTATGAATTTTTGTATGATGATATCCCATTTAGGATAAGGTATGTACTATGGAGGTATCAAATGAATGCCAATTGTTTTTGTTATAAAGCCACCAAAAAAATTGTATTCTTTTTTTGTAGGTTATGTTAGGCTGCCTAGAATTGAAGTGTTGGAATTGAAATTGGAGTGTTGGAATTAGTAATATCAAAAAAAATTTCAATTCCAAATCCGAGATTCTAATTCCATGCAACCAACATTAGTGGCCGGTCATGGCACCGCAATACTAATTTCACTTCAAATCCGTTGAAAGCAAGTTAAAGTATCTTTTTGCCGACTTTACTGACGCTCACTTAAGTAAAGATTATTCCCATTCCACCAATTTATTTTCTTGGATTGAATTTGATTTTTTTTCTTACACCTCTTTCTGATATTGTGATTTTTTCATTTTTTTTCCCCCTTTTTTGGTGATATGTGTTGATGCTAAAATCGGCTGTCTAGAGCCGATCTTGATTTGATGTAAACCGGGCGTGCCAGAACCAAATATATGGTTCAAATATAAATTGTCAACTATAGTCCCTTTGAGAAAGTTAACTTTCAGGTGATTGTGAGGAAAAAAGGGAACAATAAAAACTCCTCTTTGAGTTCAGAATTGCCTTAGTTAAAAGGACTTTATCAGTGAAAAATTATAGTAAAAGATTGAGAGAATAGAAAGGGGAGGAAAATAGATATAGCAAGAAGAGAGAGGAAAAGAGAGATAGAAGGAAAGAGAGAAATAGATAGAGCGAGAGATTAAGAAATATAGATAGAAAGAAAGAAGAAATAACAAAGATGCTATTCTTAGAAAAGCTTGAGAAAATAAACAAATAATAATAATGATTCTGAGGTTGCTGAACCTCTTCCTCAGAATGCCCTTTTGTTTATTTATAGAAAATATTAGAAACAAATTCCTACCAATAAGTACTCTAATTATAATAGAAGTCTATCTCATTACTAAATTTAAATTCAAATTAAGGTTCCTAGATAAATATTAATTCCTAACTAAAATCTGGTAAACATATAAATCTTATCTAACATAAAGTATTTCAAAAATATTTCAAAATACTCCTATCTGATCAATGACACCCTTATGTGTAGCTTTGCCATGTCACTGTATATCACCTGTAGCCTACTTCCATATCACTGTATCAATGCTATCACAATTTCGACCCCAATTTAGTGCTTTAAATCCAATTTTCCAAGCCCGAACTTATCACTGCATCCTCAGCCCAATATTTATGCAGCCCGAGTGTCTAAAGTATCATCATTCATCAGGCCCATATACTCTTGGCCCATAACACCATGTCACTATTTATCAAGCCCAATTAAAGCCTAGACCCAATTACCAAAATGGGTGCCAACAATGCCCCCCAAGTTTTGGTAGCCGTTTGGAACTTAGGCTTCTAAAAGTTTGAACTACGCACCCATTGTAGCTTATCCCCATATACACCATATAGATTCCAAACCCCATCATGTTATCAGTTCCCAAAACTGCCGATTGACATTACCTATCTAATCCATAATTAATACTGCTGTAAACTCTTCTTCTTCTAACCACCCACGATTCATATACACAAAACATATTTGTTATCCTCTGTATCAGCCAAACTCCTCTTTCAAAATCTCTCATCTCCATCAAAATCAAACCCTTTTTTCCTTTGTAATATGTCTTCAAAAAAATAACACCCTGGTTTTAATTTGGAATCTCCTACACCAGAATCGACATCTCGTACCCAAATGAGCAAGAGTACACTAAAAACCCTACAATCCTCCGAACTGAACAATACCACACTTATCGATTTAGCAAATAATACTAAGGGCCTTGGTCCAGCATTTATCAATCGATTTCCTCCATCCCTGTCTCCTTTTTACCCTCAAGGGGAAAACCAACTTCCTTTTCTCAAACCTATGTATCAGACTTCTGAAGGTGAAAGGCCGTCTCTGTCGATCAGGAATTGGCATCCTCCCATGCTCCAATGGAATGAATGGGTGGATCGCATGTTTATGGCTAAAGGTGATCTATGGAAGCGCAAGGGCATTTTTGACATCATCCAACTCAGTAAGTTTTCTTTTGCTCTATACAATCCACTGTTTTTTGCATCTTTACACTTTTGGTCACCCACCACCAATTCGTTACATTTACGCTGTGGGATGATGGCCTCAACCTTTAGGGATGTTTGTTTTCTAACTGGACTAAAACCTAGAGGGGAAGATATCAATTACCTTCTTCAAGACTCATAAACCAACTTCTACTTTCCTGAACAAGACGGCCCTAAACATCACGTCCAATCTCACGGGCCATTCCTCAAAGAAATGATTGGAGAACATGAAACTGAAGTAACTGAACAAGAACACATAGGCTTTTTGTTGTTGTGGTTATGCAGACATTTCTTATGTGCCCATGCAATTCAAATCACTAAAGATCTCACCTAGTTAGCTATAGCCCTGTCTAAAGGAAAATCCATGGCATTAGCTTCATTTCTGTTAGCATCTTTATACAGAGGTTTATCGGACCTCACTGTCTCAAGTTTCTCTCGGTCTGGAGGACCTTTCTAGCTTTATCAATTTTGGTCGTATGCTTATTTCCTTGAATTGTCCCCCAAAATTCATCTCTCAACAAGTGACTCCTTAATTTCTTTTGGGTATGCCCGAGCTAAACCCAAGGAACAATCATTCTTTAATTGTTTTCAATTCTTTTATCATCAATATACCTTTCAAACCCATTCTCAATTCCTTCCCTTTTTAGACTGTCATTTGGCCCCATCTTGGTTGCTTCCTCCCACTACCGATTCCTTAACAGAACAAATAGAACTACGAAAGACTGCTTGGGGCCATTTCTTGACTGCAAGAGATATTTTTTGCAATACCATTGCTCCCCACCATGCAAAAAGCCGGACCAGGGTACAGTTCTATAACCCTGCACAATTAGCCAGGCAATTTGGATTGACTCAGTTAATTCCAGTACCCCCTCATTCTTCGTATAACAAGAATTTTCATAAAAGAGTGAAGTTGACTGATAGCGACCAAGTCCGTGATGTTACAAATAAATTTCAGACACTCTTAACCAATTTTCAATACAAAGAATTTGTAGAAGAACTAGCCACTGACCCAAAATTTAAAGAATGGTGGTCTTCCTACATTTGCTTTACCAGGTCAAAAGAAGTTGTGCAGCTTGTCAATACTCTCCTTGGATCCTACAAGTTCATCTCTCTCTCTTTTCAAGGAGGAGAAAACATCACACCTGTTGTTCTTACCACAACTCCTACACCAAAGAATAAGCCCATTAAATCCACCAGTCATGCTCCACCTACAACTCCAGCAGGTAGAACTAGATTACGCTCTCGGCAGAGTAAGTTGTGGTCCTTATTTGTATCTAATCAATAACTATATCTACACTGCAATATAGATTTGTTATTTTTGTTTTTCTAAAACTGCAGGTGCTCCACCCTCTGCACCAGAAGGAACAAACCTAACTTTGTCAGCATCAACTCCACCTAATCTCTGCACTCCTCTTCAAAGCATACCTCCCATAACTGTTACTCAGGTAACACTTATGATTAAATCGTAACCATTCTGTTAATACATACCATTTTTCTTCTGCTAACTCTTTTAGTCCAGAGAAAAACAAGGAAGAAAACTATGGGAAAGAAACCTGTTAAAAAGTCAAGAGCCAAAAGACATTTCATCTCGCTTAATGATGATGATGATAATGATGATGATGAAGAAGTTATGTCCAAGAAAAGGAAGATTGCCACTGAAACTCTCATGGTAAAATCCCTAGAAGCCTGATTACATTTTTTTTTCAAATAGTATAACTAAATCAGCATTCCTTTCAGGAAACTCCACCTTCTTCAGAGCAACAATCAAGTCGAGACTTTACTGTGGACAACATTAAAAAGGAAAGAATTAAAGTTTCAATGGACCAGGAGCAAAGATCCCTTGAAAAGGTTTCCCCAGTTTCTTCCCAACATTTGGCTTCAACTCCCATGAATGAACAAATTGGAGACTCTGAGGAGGTGAGTATCTAATAATGAACATGTTACTTGTTTATTTACGATAGTTGAAACTGATTTGAAACCTTTCAGGTGCAGAAAAAACCCACTTCTCCTATTGTGCTCGCAAGATCCAACCCAAGTTCACCATTCACCGCATTAGATTATTTATTTGATTCTGTGTTTGACTCTCTAAATCCTAAACCTACTACAATCCCAAGTGAGGACACTAATGAAACTCCACCGGAAGTAGTTAAGGCTGTACAAATATTACTCCAAATGCTTCAACAAGATCTGTCCTCTGTCCCCTCTTTCAAGGAAGAACTTACCAAGACCCTTTCCTTTCTGAGTAGCTACCCAAGCTTCTCCCTGAAGGACCAAACCTTTTTCAAGAACTTTCAACTTCAAGTCCCCTCCATGATCACTGCTTATGCCGAGTCCACTCAAGCTCTCAACCTTTGTGCTACTCAAACCCAAGAGAAAGAACTGCTTGCTTAATCTTTAAAATGTGGAAGAGAACTTCACCTGTCCTTGAAGAAAGAAGCTGTCAATCTGGATGCCAGGGAGAAAAAACTTCAACAGAACTAGCTCAACTTCAACAGGATAAATCTCAACTCGGCAACAAGGTAGCAGATTTGAAGAAACAAACCGAAGTTACTGTACCCAAGTTTAAAGCACTGTAGGCATAGATGCTAAAGCTAGAGCAGTCCAAGAAACATGCAGAAACCAAGCTCTAACAAACTACAACCTCTTGGGCCAATTTCAAGGCCAAATTTGAAGATTTTGTAAGAACTTTCCCCAACTTTGAACAATTATCTCTCTCTTTTTATAATGGTCTATAATATGGTTTTGAATAATTTACTTCTTATAGAGCATGATGTGATGTTTTGAACAGTATTGCTATAATAGCTTTTGGAACTTTATTTTGATATATCTTTATTCTGACTTATAGTTTCAAAACAACTTACATTAAAATTGAAACAATACAATCCAAACTATTTTTACTTAGTGGAGGTTTTCTTTTCCTCCATAAGTTCAAAAATAGTTGGTTTATATTTCTTTAGGTACTTTCTATTTATTGGTCTCTTATGGATTTCACCATCTACATCTTTTAACTTGTAAACTCCTCCATGTAAAACTTGGTGAACCAAAAACGGTCCCTTCCATGTGGGTGACCACTTGCCATAAACTCTATCCACCTTCCCAGGTGGAAGAATTGTTTGCCAAACCATATCACCCTCTGCAAATGACTTGAACTTCACCCTTTTGTTATAAGCCTTCATTACCTTTGCTTTATGGACCATAAGGTGGTCTAAAGCCAATTTTTGAACTTCATCTAAATCTTCCAACTCGGCAAGCATAGCTTCGTTGTAATCGGCAGGTATAAGGTTGTGTTGTAAAGCTACTCTTGCCGATTTCACATTTAACTCCATTGGCAGCACAGTATCATGGCCAAATGTTAGCTGATAAGGAGTTGTTCCTGTACTTGTTCGCTTCGAATTTCTGTAAGCCCACAAGGCTTCTGAAAGGGTTTCATGCTAATGCCTTGGTTTATCCTTTATCATCTTCTCATTGGTTTATCCTTTATCATCTTCTTAATAATTTCAATAATAACTTTATTTGAAGCCTCTGTCTGACCATTCCCTTGAGCATAGTATGGTGTTGAAGTTACCATTTTCACTTGCATATCACGGCCAAGTTGTAATACTTCATTTGCTCAAAACACAGATCCATTATCGGTAACAATTGTTTCTGGTAATCCAAATCGGTGAAAGATATGTCGCTCCAGAAACTGTATAACAGTAATATGAGTTACCGTTATGTACTCCTCGGTTTCTACCCACTTGGTAAAGTAATCGGTAGCTAAAATAATCCAATGATAACCCTTTGATGAATAAGGATTAATCTTGCCGATTAGATCCATGGCCCAACCTCTGAAAGGCCATGGTTTAACTAATAATTGCATCTCTATTGCTGGAACCCACTGCATTGGGCCATGCTTTTAACAGTCTATACAACCTTTTGCATAGGTCGTACAGTCCTTTTTCATTCCAGGCCAATAATATCCATATCAGCATATTAACCACCTCATTTTTATGCCAGCTTGGTGAGCTCTATATATCCCTTCATGTACCTCGGCCATAATCTTCAAACCCTCAAACTTACTAATGCACTGAAATAACAAACCATCATCAGTCGATCTTCTATAAAGATCTCCATCCATAAGTACATAATCGACTGCACTTCTTTTTATTCTTCGATTAGCTTCTGGAGTTGGATGTTGTAAGAATAATATGTAAGGGATCCGCCAATCGTCATCATCTAACTCGGTAACATCAGTGGTAAAGACTTCTTCCATAACTTGATTTCTTGTTTCAGCCGATGGAAGAGATCGGCGTGTGATCTTCATTACCCTTTCCTTCATACCACTCGGCACCCTTAATCCTGAAGCAGTCTGTGTTAAATCATTAGCTATTTTATTCATGGCCCTTGGTCTATATTCCAAAGTCACATTGTGAAATTGGTTGACCAATTGGGTTGCCAACGAATGAAATGGTCTCAATTGCCAATTTAAATATCTAAAGTCTTCTGAGATTTGATTAATCACCAAACTTGAATCTCCCACAATGTGGATGTCTTTGACTGCCATTTCTAGCAGGATTTCCAAGCCGATAATTAATGCTTCATACTCGGCTTGATTATTTGAACACCTAAAATCCAAAAAGAAGGAAAACGAAATTTGATTCCTTGTTAGGGATATTATGACTATACCAGCTCCCAAGCCTTCACTGGTACTCGACCCATCGAACATTAAAGTCCATGGAGTCATGAATATGGATGCTGAGTCAAGCTCATCAAATACTTGTGACTCAATTTCAGGTGAGGAATAATCGGCAAGAAAATCTGCCAATGCTCTTCCCTTAATTGCCTTTTGTGGAACATATGCAAAGTTGAACTCCATTAGTGCCCACTTGCCAATCCGGCCTGTGATTAATAGCCTTGATAGCATATATTTTATAAGATCTGTTTGACAAATAATATAAACCAAAACAGACAACATATAAACTCTTAATTTCATTGTTGCAAAATATAAAACCAAACATAATTTTTCAATCGGCGTATATCTACACTCGACTGGAGTTAAAACTTGGCTAAGATAATATATTGTTTGTTGACTTCCTATTTCATTCTCTTGTGATAGCATAGCTCCAATGGATTCTTTAGCAGCCGATAAATATAACTTCATCGGCCATTTCTTCCTTGGTGGCATCATGACAAGAGGACTCGACAAGTATTTCTTAATCTGGTCAAATGCCCTTTGATGTGTATCATCCCATTTGAATTCTTCGATCGGCTTCAACTTGAGTAACAGGGAAAACACATGTAACTTACCAGCTGTATTGGCAATAAATCGCCTTAGATAGTTCACTTTCTTAAGTAACCTCTGCAACTGTTTCTTGCTTCTCGGCACACTAGCATCAATAATTGCCTTAGCTTTATTCCTATCGATCTCTATACCCATTTGATGAACCAAGAAACCCAAAAAATTTCCTGCCGATACTCCAAAGGCACACTTTATTGGATTCATTTTTAGCTTATGAACCCTCATCCTCTCAAAAGATGCTTTGAGATGAACCAAGTGCTCCTTTTTTGTTGCTGATTTTACTACTACATCATCAATATACACCTCCATAAATTTACCGAGCATATCATGAAAAATAGAATTCATAGCTCGCTGATATGTAGCATCAGCATTCTTTAAACCAAAAGACATTACCACTTACTCAAAAGTTTCAATCGATCCGGGACACCTAAAATCTGTCTTTGGAATATCCTCCTCGGCTATATAAATCTGATTATAGCTTGAGTGTCTATCTATAAAAGACATAATTTGGTGCTTTGCAGCCACATCAATCAGTTGATCGGCTATCAACATTGGATACTCATCTTTTGGGGTTGCCAGATTTATGTTTCAGAAATCTACACATATACATAATTTTTCGTTCTTCTTGATAACAGGGACTACAATTGATAACCATTCAACATACCTTGTAGTTCAAATGAAGCTAGCATCCAATAATCGTTCGATTTCCACTTTGACTTTGTTTACCACCTCTTGAGACATTCGACGAGGTGGCTGTTTATATAGCTTGTAGCCATCTTTAATGGGTAGCTGATGTTCCACTAGATCTCTGGATAAACCCGGCATTTCCTCATAATTCCAAGGAAAATAGTCACTGTATTCCTTTAACATACCAATAACCTCGGCTTGTAATTCTGGTTCTAACAGTGCACTGATATAAGTTGGTCTAGGCTCTGCGTCAGTGCCTAAATTCACCTCCTTTAATGGATCCTGAGTTTCTGCTTTAAGATCATCAAGCTTAGCCGGTGCTAATTCCAAGTCTTCCAACTGAATAGCATCCAACTTTTCATTATCGAATTGATCGACCTCAGCAAGATTAACCGATGGTCCTGGTTCTATTGTTGTTTCTTTTTCCAGCCGTTTTTCGGCTATATATGCTTGTAACCTAATGCAAGCGGCCCTAAAGGCCTGCTGCCGAACTGCTTCTCTTTCAAGTTTCGCTTCCATAAACAACTTATTTTTCAATTATTGTAAGCCGAGGGAGTTCTACTTTAGGACTTGAATTCTCCTGTTGTAACTCGCCGATTTCACGATCGGCAAAACTTCTTCTCATGGTTGCTGATGTAGGTCTTCCATCGGCTCCTATTCCCACAAATCAAATAAGAACACATTCTTCGTCATACAAAATAGCATCTGCCGAGTACACTTTCGCCACAAATGGCTTATCATCGGCATTCACTATTTTCACCTTATCTCCATCCCAAAAAATCAGCTTCTGGTGTAATGATGATGGGATGCACATATTTGGATGAATTCAATCACAGCCTAATAACAAATTATGTGAAGCCGTGGATTCAATAATAAAGAATGCCGCAAAAGACGTCCTTCCTCCAACTTCTATTTCTAAAGGAAGGATCCCTTTAGTGCTAGTAGAGCCTCCGTTGAAACCACAAATTACCATATCAGTAGGAATACTCTTGCCGAGTTTCTTTAACGTGTTTGCTAGAATAACATTCAGAACCGAGCCATTGTCTACCAAGACTCGATTAATAGGTTAACCTTCTACCCATACCTTAACATACAAAGGCCTAAGTTGTTGAGTCATTGCTAACAAAGGTTTTTCAAAAACCACTTTCTCTGCTGATTCTGAAGAAAGAATTGATAAATTTTGAATCGGCTGAGTCTCTTTTTCTTATTTTCAGTACTTGCATTTGATGCCGATGGGGCTTGGAACATTGCTAGTAATACAAATGTCATATTACATGACATTTCATCTAGGAAACTGCCAAACTAAATTTTGAACTCATTGTTGCGTCTGGGCCACGTTGGCTGATACTCCTCATCCAGTTGATCTTTATCTAGAATGCCAATTTCCTCTACTTTGCTTCCTTCCTCGGCTTTCCTTTTTTCCTCAGCCCTTCTCCTTTGTTCCCTACATTTCTGAGATTGAGTTAAGCCTCCATTATGATATTGTTGAGCGTTAGGGAATTTTGGATGATTAACTCAAGTCCATCTATCTTCAGTTAAGTCTGTCCTTGGTTTCACAATTCGTACTCTATATCAATCGGCTCTTTTCTGTACCCAAATTTCTGACTGAACCGGCGACTGCCTCTTGAAACTGGGATGTCAATTTTGGGGATGAAATTAGCTAGACATATATATTTGCTGAGTTTGCTTTCCCACCTTCAAATGACTGCTGCTGGGACCACCTTGCCGAGGCTCTTCCCCAGGCTTCAATGGGAAAGTAAACCTCTCAAGAATTCCTTTCTTCTTTGGTTGAACCTCTATTGGCACATCTTCCTTTGGTTTTTACTTTCCTTTGCAATTTGGGCAACAACCATGGTCAATCAAGGCCAGTTGAGCCTCCCTTAATTGTTTCTGCAGTTCTACCATCTTTTTAGGTGTCGTAGTTGATGAAAGGAACTCACTGGATATCTTTTCAGGCTCCTGCTGATTCTTTCGCTTGGCTAAGCTTATCACATTTGTAGATGTGATTGTAGGAAATGGATTAGTATCCACCTTCATGGTCTCTGAAGTTTTCTCTGGGACTTTTAAAGTACCTTCGTCAATAGCTTTCTGTAATACAGCTCGTAGAACAGTACAATCATTAATAACATGGTTCTAAGAGTTATGATACTTACAATACTCTTTTCCTTTCAAGTCACTTACCGATGGAATCTTATGCCCTTTAGGCAAAGATATCATTTTATCAGCCATCAAGTGATCAAAGATTTGATTTATTTTTGATAAGTCGAAAGAATAACTTTTCCCGGTATCGGCAGGACCTTTCCTTGCTGCTAATATTGATGTTGATGATGCATTGCCCCCGTGGTCAGTTTAGGTTTAACCAACGCCTCACAAACGTATGGCTTTTTGATATTGACTTCTGCAACGTCAACTTCTAATTCATCTCCAACTTCTGCCGAGAATACCTCATAATTAGGGTCCTTGTACCAAGTACCCTTAGAAGAATTCTCTTCTTTTAGTATTTCCTTATACCGAGAAGCCCTGTTTGCTAAGTCGAAGAGATCTTCAAACTCAACCCAATCAAACCTCTTGCGATGTTCAATGTCTAGACCATTTAATGCCAACTTGATGTATTCTGGTTTTGGCAAACTTACTCGGCATTTGAGTTTAGCCTTTCTGAACCTAGCAACAAAAGTCTCAACCGATTGGCTCGGCAATTGAGATAATCAAGATATGTCTGCCAGCGTAGCTTTTGTCTCTATTCGGTAGAATTGGGTATGCAAAGCCTCCTCTATCTCATCCCAAGTCTGAATAGAATTGGCCGGTAAGTTGCTGTACAATTCAAATGCCGCCCCGGCAAGAGAGCTAGAAAATAACCTCATCCTTGACCAAGGGCTAGGACCTACTTCTCCACATTGTGCGGTAAACCTTGCAATATGCTACATTATAGAAAAATTCTCTTCGCCACTGTACATAGAAAAATCGGGATACCAATAATTTTTAGGCAACTCATGGGTATCGACATGATCAAGATAGGGCTTTTTGTATACTGGCCGAGCACGTCTACGACCCTGTGCTACTTCGGCCTATATTAAAGCCAAAATCTGAGCCCTATCAATCCTTGCATTTCTTCCTGGAGGATCATTTGGGTGCCACGGAATGAATGGATTAACCCACTCCCTTTGATGATTGGCATTTACTTGCCCCCCAGCAGCTGCTGGAGGTATCAATGGATTAGTCCTACTTTGGTTTAGGTTGCCTACGACTTCTTGTTGATCTCTCACTGGTGGAATCGGCTGCACATATGGACACTGCACATTTTGATTATGGTGATCACTCATTGGTGGCTGGTACATTGGCACAGTATTTACTGCCGGCAGATCTGATAAGATTGGTGGATTCCCCATTGGCATGCCGAGTGTATGATTCGGCACATTGCCGATTATAATACCAAGTCCTGCACTTGGCGGTACGATGCTTGTTCGAGGCCCTTGGGATATATGTATCAATGATGCCGTCATACGCTGAAATATGGACTCATTAATATGAGATGCTTCGCCTTGATCATATCGATTTTGATTAGCCGATATACTAGTTTCGAGCTTCTGATTCATCTTCTCCATTTAAGTGTACATCATTTGATTTAATTCCCCAGTCATTAACCTCATCTCACGTATCTGAGAAACCAAAATTTGATTTGATTCCCCCACTTGGGACCTTACTTCACCGATCTATGTTTGCTAGGCATCGATTTTCTACATAATCGATTCCAGTACCCGACCTAAAGGAAGATTAGATGGAATAGATGAGTCGACATTATCACCAACGCCGAGTTGCTGGTTCTCTTTGTCAATATTGTCACTTGTAGCCATACCTTTCGAATTTCTTAGCTTTGGAGGCATCTTCACTATAATTTGCTCACCTGATGGGTCCCACTTGGCGTGCCAAAAATGTTGACACTAAAATCAGCTATCTAGAGTCAATCTTGATTTGATGTAAACCGGGCGTGCCAGAACCAAATATATGGTTCAAATGTAAATTGTCAACTATAGTCCCTTTGAGAAATTTGACTTTCAGGTGATTGCGAGGAAAAAAGGGAACAATAAAAACTCCTCTTTGAGTTCAGAATTGCCTTAGTTAAAAGGACTTTATCAGTGAAAAATTATAGTAAAAGATTGAGAGAATAGAAAGGGAAGGAAAATAGATATAACAAGAAGAGAAAGGAAAAGAGAGATAGAAGGAAAGAGAGAAATAGATAGAGCGAGAGATTGAGAAATACAGATATAAAGAAAGAAGAAATAGGAAGAATGTTATTCTTGGAAAAGCTTGAGAAAGTAAACAAATAATAATAATGATTCTAAGGGTGCTGGACCTCTTCCTCAGCATGCCTTTTTGTTTATTTATAGTTCAAATTGTGGGTGCAATATGATACTAACCCAACCCTTTTTCCCATAACTGTATAATCATTTTTATAATTGGTGCCGGTTTTGAGTTGATAAAACGAAGCTCTCAGATTTAATTTGGGTAAAAATTGGGTGTGGAAACCTTGAACCCAAATTGAACTCGCACATTCGTCAATTTACATATGCTAATAACGGTGATAAATATTAATTTATTGTATTAATCTTTTGAAAAAATGTTCTCCCAAAGGTATGCCCTTGATGTTTCTTGTGTATTGTTGTTCGTATTTTGGTATATTTGCATTCATTTTTTAAAATTTAATATGACCAAAATTTTATATCAACCAATTTTTAGTCCGATAATTTATTTTTTATTTTTTTATATTGCCTAGTGGTCCAATTGGTTGAATATCTAGTTCTCCGAGCAAGTGTATCCACTAAAATGATACTGTAATGACCCGAACTCG
Organism: Cornus florida; assembly: GCF_030987335.1. NCBI lineage: Eukaryota > Viridiplantae > Streptophyta > Magnoliopsida > Cornales > Cornaceae > Cornus > Cornus florida. The sequence goes on from NW_026775578.1 coordinate 48,206,737, forward strand.
TGGGTCCGAATCGCTAACCGTATTTTGGTATATATGTATAAAACATTTAATAAAAATCATTGAAGCAAAACCACCCCATACCATTCAAGGTATATAGAACCCTATACTGAAAAAGAATTTTTCTCGTTGAATCATCAAAGCCTCAAGCTCCCGGCCTCCTCTGCAACTCTCGGCCCTCTTTGTACTCAAACTCTCGACTATCTGTTTGCAAACTCTTGTCTCTCTCTCTCTCTCTCTCTCTCTCTCTCTCTATGTATGAGCTCTCTTTAATTGTATATACTCAAACTTGGTGCACAAACACCCTTTATTTAAGGCCATTCCACCTACACATATATCTCACCGTACACAAAAATATCAAAACCATGATAAAAAATTAACCAAAGGACCATTATCAGTTTATCAAAAGTCAGGGCTACCATCACAAGTGGACCTCGCCCTCACCACCTCTATCTCTTTTTACTTTATCACTCCATCGTGCCAAAGCCCACGTGATAGAACTAAGTTTCCTCTAGTGGGTCCCACCCACAATCATTACAATACCCTTTTTCTTTCTTCCTTTACTTTTCTCTTTCTTATCTCTCCACCTCGGCCGACACATCACTTCCACCTTCAGACACAAAAAAAAAAAAATATATATATATATATATATATTTATATATATAATAAAAACAAACCAAATCAATTATCATGGGACCCGCCACTAATACATCATCCCAATCACATTTCCATTCTCCTTTCTCTCTTCAGCCACGTGCATTTCCCTTTGGCAAGATACAAAATATATATATATATATATATATATATATATATATATACACACACAAAAGAAATAACATCAAATCAAAACCCATCTTTATAATCCAAGTGGGACCACCCATCACCGTTTCTTTCTTTCTCTTTAATCTTGGCTGGAAGCTCCCCTTCTACAAATAAATAAATAAATAAAAAATAAAAATTTATATATAGATAAACTATAAAATAACAACAACTACACCTCTACTAAAACAAACTCAAATATAAATTAAAATCTAAAAAAAAAAAATCCGGGTTATCGCAATGCCCTCATTCATCCATCACAATACCAAACTTGTTCCTAAAATATCTCTTCTAATATATAGATACACATATATGCATAATTGCATATGCATGTGAAATGCCCCCTCACTTAAAATGAGAAAATCGGAAGAAGTTTTCGAACCCAAAAATCGTCCCGACTTCCAAAAAATTCTAAAAATGATACCGTCACTTCTAATTGACTTAAAATAATTAAAATAAATTTTCAAAACCCTCGACTCAAATAATTATCTACAACGGCCTTCGGGACTCACGTGACATGCAAAACAAGGTATAGATTAAAATAGTCCAGAAAAATTAATTAAATTTCAGAAAAAAAAAAAAATAGGAAAAATAGGTAACATTACCGATACAAGTGACCAAAGAAGGTTTTTGGCCAATAATTTGACACACTCCTAATCTTCAAATTTATTTGTCAATTTGACCAAACAAGGCTGGCCAAATTTAAGATTGTAAATAGATAGTGTGAAATATTTAAATATTAAAATTAAACCCTTTTCGCCCCAAGGATAGTGGTATTGACAGGAATTTAAGAGGTAAATCCTTCAGGTAGTCTAATAAAAATTGGACTATATATATATATACTCAAATTAGTTTCACTTTATTTTCAATGTGGGACATTTACTTCTCACATTTTGCATACTCATTCTCATTCACATTCACTCGAAAACGAATTTAAAAAAATAAATATACCACATTCATCTCCTTACAGATAAGAGTGCGATTGTCAATAGATCTGCAAATATTTTTTAGCTAGACTACTCAAAATTTCGCCCAAAAATATATATTTTGTATGTTACGTTCCGAACACTATATATGTGACATGATGATGAGATGCTTAACTAGCAGTACTATTGTGGAAAATATATAAATAAATAATACTATAATAAGGAATTAGTAATAAAAAAAAGTAACCAGGCATCTAAAAAGTTATGGGTAAAGTACTGCCACACCTCCTGAGGTTTGGCAAAAGAACACTAAGATGAAACTTACCCGTTTTTTAGACAAAGATACCCCCTGAAGGTTCAAAAATGGACAAAGACACCCCTTTACATGAGAAATTGACCAAATTACCCTTTAACCGTTTAAGAGACTTTTTTAACTTTACAATTTAATAAATTGGACCAATCTACCCTCATGAACAATTTATGCATAAATAAAAAGTAACAAAAAAAAAAAAAAAAACTTTATATTGTTCACTTTTATTTTTTATTTTTATTTGCTTTATAAATGTCCCAACTTCTTAAAAATGTAGACGTCTAAAATGATTTTTGATCGAATACATATATTTCAAATAAATTATATTTTGTTATTATTTCTTTTCTTTTTCTTTTTTATTTTTAAATTAAGATGCTTAATTCTTTCATCTAAAAAAATTAAACCAATCTTTTTTACTTAAAAATAAAAAATAAAAAATATGGTGCCAGTATAACTTTATACATCTTAAATTATATATCAAATATTATGCATTTTCC